>NC_057801.1:658366599-658733009 GCF_018294505.1 Triticum aestivum
TGAACAGTTCCCGATGGGGGTGGATTAACAGGACCCCATGGTGGTGCCTATGGATAAACAGGACCCCGATCGATCGAGCCAGTTAGGGCTAGATGAACAGGACCCAGTGGAGGGCTGGATGAACAGGACGACCCCGTGAAGGGCTGGATGAACAGTAGATGGTGGAGGGCTGGATGAATAGTAGCCAGTGGAGAGGGCTGGTTGAACAGTAGCCAGTGGAGTAGCGCACGGTGGAGGCTGGATGAACACAAGTCCCTTTCCTCCGTTTTGCGGTAAGCCATAGCCCTCCCGATCAACAGGACCCCGTTTCGACCGTAGGAGGCCCAACGCAAGTCCGTTTCCTCCGTTTTGCGGTATGCTAGACCCCTACCGATGAATAGGATCCCGTTTCAAACGTGGCCGGTCGAACACAAGGCCGTTTCCTCTGTTCTGCGGTAGGCCAGGCCTCATTTCCATCGGCTATTCCATCCAAGCCGGTTAGCTCCAACACGTTCCGTTGCCTCCCGATGAACATGACGCATTCCATTGCCTCCCCATGAACACGACGACGACACAGTTTCTCCGTTCCGACCCAGCCATGTGCACGAGCCTTGGCCATACGTATGTGCGAGTAGGCATTCGAGACCCCGCCCATATGTACGTACATGGCTGTATTTACTTTCTTGCACCCTGGCCACTATACGTACATGTACATGCTATGTGCGTCCTATACATCAACCAGTATGTACGTACACGTTCGTGACCAGAATGACAACGCTATGTACGCTTGGACCAGGTGGGTCCCAACTGTCAGGTACTTCCTTGCGTGCGAAGATATAGCTGGTGGGTCCCAGCAGTCAGGGGGCAAATCGTTTTTTTGCCCGGACGCACTTCCTTGCATGCGAAGATGTAGCTGGTGGGTCCCAACAGTCAGGGGGGAAACATTTTTTTCGTGAAATATGGTTGCCCGTCTGGTGGGTCCCTGCTGTTAGGTGGAGGAATCATTATTTTTCACGTAATAAGGAGGCACTTCCTTGCTGCGGCCGTGGACCCAGCTGTCAGCCTCTCCACGTACAGTACTCTTTCGATGGAAGTCGGTCGTTGACCACATTGACCACGCCGCGCCGAGAGCACGAAGGAAGTGGACGATGGCGAGGCCTAGAAAGGCGACGACGCGGAGTGAAGACGCGGTAGTGGATGCCCACGCGGAGAGGAGTACGAGAGTTCACTGGTTCGGCTGCGGTGTGAGGCTGCCGTCGCTGCAGAATAACAGGGGGTGTGGGTGAGTAGAGGGATGGCCTGGCCAGCGGTGGCAGTAGTAGGGGGCGGTGAGGCCTCTGCGGCATCACAGCCGGCCACGGGAGGCAGGAGCATGCGGCACAACCGGCGCTGGTTTGGGCGGCTGGAGCAAGAAGACCAGAGGTTAAAGAAGCACTACGGCCGTTGGATGAACATCTTACGGTAACTGGAGCTAGAATCATTCATATTGACTAAGTTGACAAAGCCCTCCGTCCCTGTCAACTTGGTAGGCCCACAAGTCAGCCACCCACTATGGTGGGTTCTAGCTAGCAGGGGGAGTATTCATTTTTTTGTGCGTAATAAGGAGGCACTTCCTTGCGTGCGAAGATAGCTGGTGGGTCCAACCTGTCAGCGGGGGGCACGTTTTGTCGCAAAATACAGAGGTCCTTCCGGTGGGTCCCAGAGTCAGGTGGAGGAATCATTATTTTGCATGTAATAAGGAGGCATTTCCTTGTGTTCGGAGGTGGACCCAGCTGTCAACCTCTCCACGTACAGTCCACGTCCGATGGATGTCGTTCGTTGAGCATGTTGACCAGGCCGCGCCGTGAGCACCATGGCGGTGAACGATGGTGAGGCCTAGGAAGGGAAAGACATGGAGCCAGGGAAGACTCGACAATTGTTGCCCATGCAGTGGGGAGTACGAGGGTTTACTGGACCAGGCCGCCGTCGCCGGAAAATGACAGGAGGTGTGGGTGTGTAGAGGAATGTCCTGGCTAGCAATGGAGTAGGATGGGGCGGTGCGGCCTGTGCGGTAGCACAGCTGACCATGGGAGGCAGGAGCAGGCAGTCCAACTGGCGCTGGTCTGGGCGGCTGGAGCAAGAAGATCAGATATTGAAGAAGCAGCACGGCCAACGATCACTGCTACTAGAATCGTTTTCGGACTAAGTTGACAAAGCCTTTCATACACGTCAACCTAGTAGACCCACAAGCCAGCCTCCAAATCTATCCCAAACAGCATACATCCTGAAATTTCTAGCCAGATTCAAATTAATTTTAAAACTAAATATACCTTAATTTAAATTCAATGAAATTTTACACGCACAAAAATAATGAAGTTTAAAATATCAAAATCCGAAAGAAAAAAGTATTTTGATTGCCTATTTGCTGTATTTTTTTCATTTTACAGCCCATTTATTATTACTTATCGCCCATTTCTTATTACTTATAGCCCATTTTCTGGGCAAAATGCATCCCTCCTCGTCTTGAAAGATTTCCGGCCCAGCAGGGCGTAGAAAAGCAAGTAGGCCTAAGTTGGTTATTCTGCAAAAAACAAAATAGCTGGCTAGCCATTTTCAGAAAGAAAACAAAACAAACTGGGCTGGTCATGTGCTAAACATATGAAATAAAAGCCTGGGCTAGATGGGCCACAACTCCCGCACAACCCAATTGATGCCCTTCTCCGTCCCGAAAAAACAAAATTACTGCGCGCGCTGCTGGGCCCTACTGTCATCCTCACCATGTACAGTCATCTCCTTATTCCTCTCGGTTGTTGACCATGTTGACAACACAGAGGGCGGCATCGCGGCGAGCGAACCAAGGCGGAGGACGAAGGTGAGGCCTCAAACAGGGACGGACAGGAGCCGGGTAAGATGCGCAAATTTTTAGGGTGCAATGTGCCACGATGCGTGCGTGGCACCACAGCCAGCCGTGGGAGGCGGGAGCAGGCGGTCCCACCGGTGCTGGTTTGGCTTTGGAGGCTCGAGGAAGAAGATACTGAAGAAACATGACAGACGTTGAATGTCAATCCAACAGTCAAGGTTGGCACAGTCATTAGTTGACTAAGGCGACACCAAGTAGCATACTTTATTATATATAAGGAAGAAAAGAAAACTGGGCTTGTTCACCTAATAACATTCCCGAAACTGCGACCATTCGATCTTGTGTCGCAACTAAAACTGCGAGGAAAATGCGTTCGTCTGCCGTCCTCCTCCCAGGAAACATTCGCCACATAAGTGACTAGCACCCTTGGTTTTCAACCGAGAGGTCTTGGGTTCGAGTCCCAGGAACTCTCGATTTTGTCCGCCTTCCTTGCTTGCAAAAAAGGGAAAGAAAATCAAAGACTTGAGAAGGCGTACATAACAAGCTAGTGTACCAGTAAAGAGACGTTGCTGAGTTTTAGAAAAAAGAGAGACGTGCACATGTAGCTGGTTCGAATCCAAACCTAGACTATGACTATATATGGTGCTATGCTACTCTGCAAGTAATGAAACTGACATATCCAACGTTTGCTTCTCCTCTTCTCTACCTACTCCGCCTAGCATTAGAAGCTCTGGCCGCAACAACCATGTTCGCTGACTGCTCGTCCACCTGCTGTTCAGTAGGCAACAACCAGATATGCGCCAAGTCGCCACCCGTACCATCGCCTGTGGGTCTCATCACACCTCCGCCGGCATGCGCACCGCAGCCGGTTGCTCATTCGAACCCGCTGCCGTTGGTGTGGTCCCACAGCTGCAAATCACGCAGAGTCATCCGTCGCGTCTCAACCACAATCCTCAACCCTGGCCGAGTCTTCTACAAATGCCCGAATCATGGGGTAATAATATGTTTAAGTGTGTTCTGCTGCTTTCATTTGTTGATATTTTTAATAGTTTGGTTGATGATCTTCCAATTGGATTCGTGCAGAAAAGGGAAGATTCGTGTGATTTGTATTTCTGGGAAGTTGCTGATGTGGGGGAATGCAACTACGCTGATTATTTGGTTAGCCGAGGAATCCCAATACCAGCAGGTTGGGGTGTTGGACAAGTAACTGAAGGAACGACAGAAGAGTAAGATGCAGAGCGGAAGGTTAAAGATGCGGTTCCTCTGATCATGGCCAAGCAACAGCTGTTGAACGGCCTTGAAAGCAATGAGGAGATGAAAGATCTTGTGAAGATAATGGGAAAAATCGATGTGCTCTGTAGGATGATTGTCTTCTTATTTGCAGTGTATGTAGCACTCGTGATGTATTCAGTGGCTATGACATGAGCACTTTGCTAAAACTAGTAATGAATAAAACTTGTGTAGCAGGCTGGGCATAGTGTTGTGAACATCTAATGATTTATATTAACAGATAGCAGTGAAGGAAATATGCCCTAGAGGCCATAATAAAGTTATTATTTATTTCCTTACATCATGATAAATGTTTATTATTCATGCTAGAATTATATTAACCGGAAACATGATACATGTGTGAATACATAGACAAACTGAGTGTCACTAGTATGCCTCTACTTGACTAGCTCGTTTATCAAAGATGGTCATTTGATTAACGGGATCATGACATTGAGAGAATGATGTGATTGACTTGACCCATTCCGTTAGCTTAGCACTTGATCGTTTAGCATGTTGCTACTGCTTTCTTCGTGACTTATACATGTTCCAGTGACTATGAGATTATGCAACTCCCGTTTATCGGAGGAACACTTTGTGTGCCACCAAACGCCACAACATAACTGGGTGATTATAAAGGTGCTCTACAGGTGTCTCCGAAGGTACTTGTTGGGTTGGCGTATTTCGAGATTAGGATTTGTCAGTCCGATTGTCGGAGAGGTATCTCTGGGCCCTCTCGGTAATGCACATCACTATAAGCCTTGCAAGCAATGTGACTAATGAGTTAGTTGCGAGATGATGTATTACATAATGAGTAAAGGGACTTGCCGGTAATGAGATTGAACTAGGTATTGAGATACCGACGATCAAATCTCGGGCAAGTAACATACTGATGACAAAGGGAATAACGTATGTTGTTATGCGGTTTGACCGATAAAGATCTTCGTAGAATATGTAGGAGCCAATATGAGCATCCAGGTTCCGCTATTGGTTATTGACCGGAAACGTGTCTCGGTCATGTCTACATAGTTCTCGAACCCGTAGGGTTCGCACGCTTAAGGTTTCGATGACAGTTATATTATGAGTTTATGTGTTTTGATGTACCGAAGGAGTTCAGAGTCCCGTATGCGATAGGGACATGACGAGGAGTCTCAAAATGGTCGAGACGTAAAGCTTGATATATTGGACTACTATATTCGGACTTCGGAAAGGTTCCGAGTGATTCGGGTATTTTTCGGAGTACCGGAGAGTTACGGGAATTTGCCGGGGAGTATATAGGCCTTATTGGGCCATACGGGAATAGAGGAGAGAGGCCAAAAGGAAGGAGGAGTGCGCCCCCCCTCTGGTCCGAATTGGACAAGGGGCGCAGCCCCTTTTCCTTCTTCCTCTCCCCCTCTTTCCTTCTCCCCTACTCCAACAAGGAAAGGAGGAGTCCTACTCTCGGTGGGAGTAGGACTCCCCCCTTGGCGCGCCCTCCTCCTAGGCCGGCCATCTCCCCCCTTGCTCCTTTTATATACGGGGGCAGGGGGCACCCCATAGACACAACAATTGATCTCTTGTTCTCTTAGCCGTGTGCGGTGCCCCCCTCCACCATATTCCACCTCGATAATATCGTAGCGGTGCTTAGGCGAAGCCCTGCGTCGGTATAACATCATCATCGTCACCACACCGTCGTGCTGACGGAATTCTCCCTCAAAGCTCGACTGGATCGGAGTTTGAGGGACGTCATCGAGCTGAACGTGTGCAGAACTCGGAGGTGCCGTGCGTTCAATACTTGGATCGGTCGGATCATGAAAACATATGACTACATCAACCGTGTTATCATAACTCTTCTGCTTTCAGTCTACTAGGGTACATGGACAACACTCTCCCCTCTCGTTGCTGTGCATCACCATGATCCTGTGTGTGCGTAGGAAAATTTTGAAATTACTACGTTCCCCAACAGTGGCATCCGAGCCTAGGTTTTATGCGTAGATGTTATATGCACGAGTAGAACACAAGTGAGTTTTGGGCGATACAAGTCATACTGCTTACCAGCATGTCATACTTTGGTTTGGCGGTATTGTTGGACGAAGCGGCCCAGACCGACATTACGCGTACGCTTACGCGAGACTGGTTCTACCGACGTGCTTTGCACATAGGTGGCTGGCGGGTGTTAGTTTCTCCAACTTTAGTTGAACCGAGTGTGGCTACGCCCGGTCCTTGAGAAGGTTAAAACAACACAAACTTGACGAACTATCGTTGTGGTTTTGATGCGTAGGTAAGAACGGTTCTTGCTCAGCCTGTAGCAGCCACGTAAAACTTGCAACAACAAATTAGTGGACGTTGAACTTGTTTTTGCAGGGCATGTCGTGATGTGATATGGTCAAGACGTGATGAGATATAAGTTGTTGTATGAGATGATCATGTTTTGTTGAAGTTATCGGCAACTGGCAGAAGCCCTATGGTTCTCTCTTTGTTGCATAAGATGCAAGTGCCAAATAATTGCTTTACTTTATCGCTATGCGATAGCAATAGTTGCAAGAGCAATAGTTGGCAAGACGACCATGTGATGACACATTGATATAGATCAAGATGATGGAGATCATAGTGTCATGCCGATGACGATGGAGATCATGACGATGCTTTGGAGATGAAGATCAAAGGCACAAGATGATGATGGCCATATCATGTCACATATTTTTTGATTGCATATGATGTTTATCTTTTATACATCTTTTATGGTTTTGATTGACGGTAGCATTATAAGATGATCTCTCACTAAATTTCAAGATAAAAGTGTTCTCCCTGAGTATGCACTATTGCCAAAGTTCGTTGTGCCCAGACACCACGTGATGATCGGGTGTGATAAGCTCTACGTCCATCTACAACGGGTGCAAGCCAGTTTTGCACATGCGGAATACTCAGGTTAAACTTGACGAGCCTAGCATATGCAGATATGGCCTCGGAACACTGGAGACCGAAAGGTTGAGCGTGAATCATATAGTAGATATGATCAACATTGTGATGTTCACCATTGAGAACTACAACATCTCACGTGATGATCGGTTATGGTTTAGTTGATTTGGATCACGTGATCACTTAGATGACTAGGGGGATGTCTATCTAAGTGGGAGTTCTTAAGTAATATGATTAATTGAACTTAAATTTATCATGAACTTAGTCCTAGTAGTATTTTGCAAATTATGTTGTAGATCAATAGCTCGCGTTATTACTTCCCTATGTTTTTGATATGTTCCTAGAGAAAAACTATGTTGAAAGATGTTAGTAGCAATGATGTGGACTTGGTCCGTGATCTGAGGTTTATCCTCATTGCTTCACATAAGAATTATGTTCTTGATGCACCGCTAGGTGACGGACCTATTGCAGGAGCAGATGCAGACATTATGAACGTTTGGCTAGCTCAATATGATGACTACTTGATAGTTTTGTGCACCATGTTTTATGGCTTAGAACCGGGACTACAAAAACGTTTTTGAAATGTCAGGGAACATATGAGATGTTCCATGAGATGAAATTGATATTTCAGACTCATGCCCATGTCAAGAGGTATGAGACCTCTGACAAATACTTCGCCTAAAAGATGGAGGAAAATTGCTCAACTAGTGAGCAAGTGCTTAGATTGTCTAAGTACTACAATTGCTTGAATAAAGTGGGAGTTAATCTTCCAGATAAGATAGTGATTGGCAGAGTTCTCTAGTCACCATCACCAAGTTACTGGAACTTCGTGATGAACTATAATGCAAGGGATGATGAAAATGATTCCCGAGTTTTTCGTGATACTGAAACCGACGAAGGTAGAAATCAAGAAAAGAGCATCAAGTGTTGATGATTGACAAGACCACTAGTTTCAAGAAAAGAGCAAAGGGAAAGAAAGGGAACTTCAAGTAGAATGGCAAGCAAGTTGTCACTCCCGTGAAGGAGCCCAAAGCTGAACCAAAGCCTGAAACTGAGTGCTTCTACTGCAAAAGAAATGGTCACTAGAAGCGGAAATACCCTGAATATTTGGTGGATAAGAAGGATGGCAAAGTGGACAAGGGTATATTTGATATACATGTTATTGATGTGTACCTTACTAGTGTTTATAGTAGCTCCTGAGTATTTGATACTTGTTCGGTTGCTAATATTAGTAACTCGAAACAGGAGTTACAGAATAAATAGAGACTAGTTGAGGGTGAAGTAACGATGTGTGTTGGAAGTGGTTCCAAGATTGATATGATCATAATCGCACACACCCTATACTTTCGGGATTAGTGTTAAACCTAAATAAATGTTATTTGGCGTTTGCGTTGAGCATAAATATGATTTGATCATGTTTATTGCAATACGATTATTCATTTAAAGTCAGAGAATAATTGTTGTTCTGTTTGTATGAATAAAACCTTCGATGGTCATACACCCAATAAAAAAAGTTTGTTGGATCTCAATCGTAGTGATACATATATTTATAATATTGATGCCAAAAGATGCAAAGTTGATAATGATAGTGCAACTTATTTGTGGCACTGCCGTTTGGGTCATATCGGTGTAAAGCGCATGAAGAAACTCCATTAAGATGGACATTTGGAATCACTTGATTATGAATCATTTGATGCTTGCGAACTATGCCTTTCGGGCAAGATGAGTAAAACTCCATGCTCCGGAACAATGGAACGAGCTACTGAATTGTTGGAAATAATACATACCGATGTATGTGGTCCAATGAGTGTTGATGCTCGTGGCAGGTATCGTTATTTTCTGACCTTCACAAATGATTTGAGCAGATATGAGTATATCTACTTAATGAAACACAAGTCTGAAATATTTGAAAAGTTCAAAGAATTTCAGAGTGAAGTGGAGAATCATCGTAACAAGAAAATAAAGTTTCTACAATCTGATCGTGGAGGAGAATATTTGAGTTATGAGTTTGGCCTTCATTTAAAACAACGTGGAATAGTTTCACAGCTCATGCCACATGGAACACCACAGCGTAATGGTGTGTCGTAACCGTACTTTATTGGATATAGTACAATCTATGATGTCTCTTACTGATTTACCACTATCATTTTGGGGTTATGCATTAGAGACAGCTGCATTCGCTTTAAAAAGGGCACCGTCGAAATCCGTTGAGACGACGCCTTATGAACCGTGGTTTGGCAAGAAACCAAAGTTGTCGTTTCTTAAAGTTTGGGGCTGCGATGCTTATGTGAAAAAGTTTCAACCTGATAAGCTCGAACCCAAATCGGAGAAGTGCGCCTTCATAGAATACCCAAAGGTAACTATTGGGTACACCTTCTATCACAGATCCGAAGGCAAGTTATTCGTTGCTAAGATGGATCCTTTCTAGAGAAGGAGTTTCTCTCGAAAGAAGTGAGTGGGAGGAAAGTAGAACTTGATAAGGTAACTGTACCTACTCCCTTATTGGAAAGTAATTCATCATAGAAATCAGTTTCAGTGATTCCTACACCAATTAGTGAGGAAGCTAATGATGATGATCCTGAAACTTCAGATCAAGTTACTACAGAACCTCATAGGTCTTCCAGAATAAGATCCGCACCAGAGTGGTACGGTAATCCTGTTCTGGAAGTCATGTTACTAGACCATGATGAACCTGCGAACTATGAGGAAGCGATGATGAGCCCAGATTCCGCGAAATGGCTTGAGGCCATGAAATTTGAGATGGGATCCATGTATGAAAACAAAGTGTGGACTTTGGTTGTCTTGCCCGATGATCGACAAGTCATAGAAAATAAATGGATCTTCAAGCGGAAGATAAACGCTGATAGTAGTGTTACTATCTACAAAGCTTGACTTGTCGCAAAAAGTTTTTTGTCAAGTTCAAGGTGTTGAATACAATGAGATTTTCTCACTCGTATCGATGCTTAAAGTCTGTCCGAATCATGTTAGCAATTGCCACATTTTATGAAATCTGGCAAATGGACGTCAAAACTGCATTCCTTAATGGATTTATTAAAGAAGAGTTGTATATGATGCAACCAGAAGGTTTTGTCGATCCGAAAGGTGCTAACAAAATGTGCAAGCTCCAGCAATCCATCAATGGACTGGTGCAAGCATCTCAGAGTTGGAATATACGCTTTGATGAGTTGATCAAAGCATATGGTTTTATACAGACTTTTGGAAAGGCCTGTATTTATAATAAAGTGAGTGGGAGCACTACAGCCTTTCTGATAAGTATATGTGAGTGACATATTGTTGATTAGAAATGATGTAGAATTTTTCTGGAAAGCATAAAGAAGTGTTTGAAAGGAGTTCTTTAAAAGAAAGACCTCAGTAAAGCTACTTACATATTGAGCATCAAGATCTATTGAGATAGATCAAGACACTTGATAAGATTTTCAATGAGTACACACTTTGACAAGATTTTGAAGTAGTTCAAAATGGAACAGTCAAAGAAAGAGTTCTTGCGTGTGTTGCAAAGGTATGAAATTGAGTAAGACTCAAATCCCGACCATGGAAGAAAATAGAAAGAGAATGAAAGTCATTCCCTATGCATCAGTCATAGGTTCTATAAAAGTATGCCATGCTATGGACCAGACCTATTGTATACTCTGCCCTGGTTTGGCAAGGGAGTACAATAGTGATCTAAGAGTAGATCACTGGACAACGGTCAAGAATATCCTTAGTGAGGACTAAGGAAATATTTCTCGATTATGGAGATGATAAAAGAGCCCGTCATAAAGAGTTACATCGGTGCAAGCTTTTACACCAATCCAGATGACTCTAAGTCTCTATCTGGATACATATTGAAAGTGGGAGCAATTAGCTAGAGTAGCTCCGTGCAGAGCATTGTAGACATAAAATATTTGCAAAATACATACGGCTCTGAATGTGACAGACCCGTTGACTAAACTTCTCTCACTAGCAAAACATGATCATACCTTAGTACTCTTTGGGGTGTTAATCACATAGCGATGTGAACTAGATTATTGACTCTAGTAAACCCTTTGGGTGTTGATCACATGACGATGTGAACTATGGGTGTTAATCACATACAGATGTGAATATTGGTGTTAAATCACATGGTGATGTGAACTAGATTATTGACTCTTGTGCAAGTGGGAGACTGAAGGAAATATGCCCTAGAGGAAATAATAAAGTTATTATTTATTTCCTTACATCATGATAAATGTTTATTATTCATGCTAGAATTGTATTAACCAGAAACATGATACATGTGTGAATACATAGACAAACTGAGTGTCACTAGTATGCCTCTACTTGACTAGCTTGTTTATCAAAGATGGTTATGTTTCCTTGTCATGGACAAAAGAGTTGTCATTTGATTAACGATATCACATCATTGAGAGAATGATGTGATTGACTTGACCCATTCCGTAGCTTAGCACTTGATCGTTTAGTATGTTGCTACTGCTTTCTTCATGACTTATACATGTTCCTTTGAATATGAGATTATGCAACTCCCGTTTACCGGAGGAACACTTTATGTGCCACCAAACGTCACAACGTAACTGGGTGATTATAAAGGTGCTCTACAGGTGTCTCCGAAGGTACTTGTTGGGTCGGCGTATTTCAAGATTAGGATTTGTCACTCTGATTGTCGGAGAGGTATCTCTAGCCCCTCTCGGTAATGCACATCACTATAAGCCTTGCAAGCAATGTGACTAACAAGTTAGTTGCGAGATGATGTATTACATAACGATTAAAGAGACTTGCCGGTAACAAGATTGAACTAGGTATTGAGATACCGACGATCAAATCTCGGGCAAGTAACATACCGATGACAAAGGGAACAACGTATGTTGTTATGCGGTTTGACTGATAAAGATCTTCGTAGAATATGTAGCAGCCAATATGAGCATCCAGGTTCCGCTATTGGTTATTGACCGGAAACGTGTCTCGGTCATGTCTACATAGTTCTCGAACCCGCAGGGTTCGCACGCTTAAGGTTTCGATGACAGTTATATTATGAGTTTATGTGTTTTGATGTACCGAAGGAGTTCGGAGTCCCGGATGAGATCGGGGACATGACGAGGAGTATCGAAATGGTCGAGACGTAAAGATCGATATATTGGATGACTATATTCGAACTTCGGGAAGGTTCCGAGAGATTCGGGTATTTTTCGGAGTACCGGAGAGTTACGGGAATTTGCCGGGGAGTATATGGGCCTTATTGGGCCATACAGGAATAGAGGAGAGATGCTAAAAGGAAGGAGGCGTGCGCCCCCCCTCTGGTCCGACTTGGACAAGGGGCGCAGCCCCTTTTCCTTCTTCCTCTCCCCCTCTTTCCTTCTCCCCTACTCCAACAAGGAAAGGAGGAGTCCTACTCTCGGTGGGAGTAGGACTCCCCCCTTGGCGCGCCCTCCTCCTAGGCCGGATGTCTCCCCCCTTGCTCCTTTATATACGAGGGCAGGGGCACCCCATAGACACAACAATTGATGGCTTGATCTCTTAGCCGTGTGCGGTGGCCCCCTCCACCATATTCCACCTTGATAATATTGTAGCGGTGCTTAGGCGAAGCCCTGCGTTGGTAGAACATCATCATCGTCACCATACCGTCGTGCTGACAGAATTCTCCCTCAAAGCTCAGCTGGTTCGGAGTCCGAGGGACGTCATCGAGCTGAACGTGTGCAGAACTCGGAGGTGCCATGCGTTCGGTACTTGGATCGGTCGGATCATGAAGACGTACGACTACATCAACCACGTTATCATAACGCTTCCGCTTTCGGTCTACGAGGGTATGTGGACAACACTCTCCCCTCTCGTTGCTATGCATCACCATGATCTTGCGTGTGCGTAGGAAAATTTTGAAATTACTATGTTCCCCAACAATCAGTGGGTATCCCTTTTGCTCATAAATAAATAAATAGCAGAGGCCCATTTCGTAATAAATAAATAAATTAGCAGAGGCCCAATCGGGCCAGCTTTGTTCTCATTCGAAGACGTCGAGCAAATTGCAGTCCAACAACAAATTCAAGTTTCATAGCCAAATATGAGTACAACTAAACAACAATGTCATCATGTTTTAGTCGTCATATAATCATCAAACACAAATCAGCATACATAACAAGTGATGTTCTCACAACAAAATACTAAACAACATGTTCATCAGGTTTCAGTTGTCATATCAAACACAATTTCACATAGTAGATAAAAAATGTCTTCTGACAGGCAAATACGACAAAAGCAATGTAATCATCATCATCATCAGCAGCGTCAACATCTTCGCCATGTGTATCAGTCTGAATCGTAATTCCCCATGGTGTCATCTTCTTCTTCGTCCTCAACGTCCTCGAACGTTGGCTTCTTCTTGATAACCTCTTATATGTCCACAGCACGACAGGCAATCTTTTCGCCGGCATCATTGACGTGATGGTTGTCAAAGATATTAGGAACATCTGTGTTATCTTGTACATCAGGAGCAGTGTAAGCATCATCTTGTTGTGCAACTTCATTCAATGAATTCCTCTGCTCAAACCTTTGCAATACTCTCTAGTCATCGCTACGTGCAAATGTGTCTTCCAAGAAAAATATCTGTGTTGCTTGATTTGCCAAAATAAAAGGCTCGTTGGTCTGGTACGCCGCCTTGACATTGATGGATTTGAAATAATCATCAACTCTGGGTTTTGCGATTCTGGAAAACAGATTATACCAACAACAGCACAACAGAACCACACACTGATGATCCTCGAAACTGGAGATATACTGCAACTAAACAATGTCTGTTATGTTAGCATACATTTCAGTTGTCTCTTTGTCATACGTATCCGTGCTCATGATGGCACTGTTTTGTGTCTTCCCGCCTTCGTCTCGTGCAAGGGTGTTGTAGCGCACATCTCCAAGAACGCAAGATTCATAATGTCTTACCCGAGTATCAGGACCCATTGCTAGTGAGTAAAGGGCATCATCAACTGCCTACACATCCTTCCACATCTTCTTAACCTATGGTTAGAAAATAGACAAGTTGATCATCTTATGTACTCAATATATTAAAAAAGCTGACAGTGCAATTCAAAAGCTTACATGGCTCTTGAACCATTTCGCAAATCCTGCCATAACCAGTTTGTCAATGTTTCTTGGATTTTGCGGCAGTAACTCATTTTTGTAGATGCTACACAACATAGTGATCGCATCAAACATCTAAATATAAAAGAATGTGCTACAAGTTTATTAGATTATGATGTATAAGCTGCAGTACTTAGCACTTCCTTGATATACAGTAGTATCTCAGGACAGTTATTCAACACATACCAAACTATTTTGTCCAATATTTAGGTTTGTCCTCTTGTCGACTCTTCCCTATAACTCGAACAGAATAATCGAAAACATTGAGCCTGGGATTGTCTTCACCCACCTCTTTGCTAAGCTGATTAGCTATTTCAATGTATTTTGAGCAGAATGTCAACGCTTCTGTAGCAATGTAGGCCTCTGCAATGGAACCCTCGGGTCTAGCTCTATTCCTAACATAGCCCTTGAAAGTGCCTAGCCGCCTTTCAATAGGGTACATCCAGCCATACACTTGGCACTTGGGGGCTAATGCGGATTGCTTCTTAATTGACATTTTCAAGTCCCAAGGCTCAATACAAGTATTAATCGTGGTACTTGGGGGCTAATGTTTAATTGAGCAAATCAACCGGATGTGAAGGAATATAACAAGGTTAAACGTTTCAACAGAAAGACCCGGTTCATCTCACACAGGTAAACCGGCCCTTGGGGCCTACACAGTTGCAGTTTTTCTTATCAAAGTCTCGGTCCATCTTAAAGAGACAAACCGCCCCTTGGGGGCTACAATGGGATTATTATAAAGCACAGAGAAAGATTTATAGAAGTTACCTCATAGCGCTCCTTTATCAAGTTGACTAAACCGGCCTCATAGTCACGACTTATGTACAGGCGGTTCAGAAATCCAGAATGAAGTTGCTGAGCATTGAGGTTGACACAGTTGGACATATCAGTCTTCCATTTGCCTTTCTCCATAGCAGCAAATTCCTCTTTGGCACTGTGCTTTGACAAAGCGACAGGGTTGCCAGGAGAAGTATGGCCAAACCCGGTAATCACAACATCATCAGTTGTTTTATGTGGGCTAGCCGGTTTATCCGAGGCTTTGATTGGGCATGGCGGATCAGTGGCAGGACTTGGAGGATTGGCAATTGGGCTTGGTGGATCAACATGAGGACTAGCCGGATTAGCTTCGGGCGGATCAACATAAGTGTCTTGACCTTGTGGCACAGGATCATCTGTAGCAATATCAGTGTTTCCACCATCGTCTTCTGAGGTCCTCTCCGGATCAAATTCCTCAGTGGGAATATTCAGTTTTGCTTTTTTGCTGAGTCGGGCTTTGGCGCTGTAAATGGCAAATAGAGGTTAATATGATAAACCGGTGCAAGAAGATAAAGCTTAAAATATCATACTCACCCAGGGACGGTCTTGAGAGGAGGCATTTGTGTGGTTGATGAGTCGCCAGAAAATGAGTTGGAAGTTACCTGATAATTCGAATCAGACGGATTAAGTGGGTATCGGAAGCAACCAGCCAAGGGATAAGATTTGTTAGAAGAATAAGAGACCTCTGGACGACGCTTCCGGATTGGGGTGTTTGGTAAACCGGAGGAAGTGACTTGCTGGCCGCTGTGCTGGGTTGTGCGACAACTTTCATGTTGCTGTGTCTTCAAAGAAAAGTGTGGATCCAAATGAGCAAGAGGATGTGAGTGTTTTACTTTCCGGACAGCGCGGTGAAGTTTTTGTATTGGCATGATCTGAATCGGAGGAAAGGGAGATTACCTCTACATGGTCAGTACGGCTGGCTTCTGCATCATCCTGATAAAGATCATTGTCAATAAGATGCATGAAAAGTGAACCAAGTGAATCAAGTTCTACCTCTGCATCTGAGTCTTCAACATCTTCGGCCGGATCAGGGGACTCGGCGGTTCTTTTCTTGGCAGATTTCTTGATGACCTTGGACTTAGCCCGAGGTGCTCTCACCAGTTTGTCTGCTGGTTTGTCCGGTTTATCCTGCGACTTCCTTTTACGGAATAGATCTTTATCCTGCAAAGATAAAAAGAAGGCTATCAGAAAGTGTTAAAACAAGGACGGATTAAAAGTAGAAAGACAAAATCTTACTACTGGTGGTTTGTTGGAAGCATAAAAGGGATGCAGCCCGGTCTTGTTGCACTCAGTTACCGGTTCATCCAACATCTTTTTAACAGTCTCAGTGACCTCATCTTCAATCAACTGTATTTCACTGTCCCGTTGAGGATCTTTGACAGCCCCAGTATATTCATGCATCAATCTGGTACAACGGCTTAAGGGCAAGATACCCCATGAAACCCAGCAACAGACAAAGTCAATGCCAGTTAAACCATTGGCCATAAAAGCCCGGAGTTTAGCAAGCTGTGGTGCATATGTTTGTCATTCTCTCGCGGTAAGCCGTTGAGGCAGTGGATGCTCGTTGCTAAGCCGTTGAGACATGACCGAGACAACTCTCCGGCCAATAACCAACAGCAGGATCTGGATACCCATGTTGGCGCCCACATGTTCCACGACGATCTCATCGAATGAACCACGATGTCAAGGATTCAGGTAATCCTGTATACAATTCCCTTTGTCAATCGGTACGTTACTTGCCCGAGATTCGATTGTCGGTATCCCAATACCTCGTTCAATCTCGTTACCGGCAAGTCACATTACTTGTACCGTAATCCATGATCCCGTGACCAAACACTTGGTCACACTCAGCTCATTATGATGATGCATTACCGAGTGGGCCCAGAGATACCTCTCCGTCATACGGAGTGACAAATCCCAGTCTCGATCCGTGTCAACCCAACAGATACTTTCGGGGATACCTGCAGTATACCATTATAGTCACCCAGTTACGTTGTGACGTTTGGTACACCCAAAGCACTCCTATGACATCCAGGAGTTACACGATCTCATGGTCTAAGGAAATGATACTTGACATTGGAAAAGCTCTAGCAAACGAACTACACAATCTTGTGCTATGCTTAAGATTGGGTCTTGTCCATCACATCATTCTCCTAATGATGTGATCCCGTTATCAATGACATCCAATGTCCATAGTCAGGAAACCACGACTATCTGTTGATCAACGAGCTAGTCAACTAGAGGCTCACTAGGGACATGTTGTGGTCTATGTATTCACACATGTATTACGATTTCCGGATAACACAATTATAGCATGAACAATAGACAATTATCATGAACAAGGAAATATAATAATAACCATTTTATTATTGCCTCTAGGGCATATTTTCAACAGTCTCCCACTTGCACTAGAGTCAATAATCTAGTTACATTGTGATGAATCGAACACCCATAGAGTTCTGGTGTTGATCATGTTTTGCTCGTGGAATAGGTTTAGTCAACGGATCTGCGACATTCAGATCCTTATGCACTTTGCAAATATCTACATCTTGAACATTTTCACGAATGGAGTTGAAGTGACGCTTGATGTGCCTGGTCTTCGTGTGAAACCTGGGCTCCTTGGCAAGGGCAATAGCTCCAGTGTTGTCACAGAAGAGAGTGATCGGCCCCGACGCATTGGGTATGACTCTAGGTCGGTGATGAACTCCTTCATCCAGATTGCTTCATGCGCTGCCTCCGAGGATGCCATGTACTCCACTTCACATGTAGATCCCGCCACGACACTTTGCTTGCAACTGCACCAGCTTACTGCCCCTCCATTCAAAATATACACGTATCCGGTTTGTGACTTAGAGTCATCCAGATCTGTGTGGAAGCTCGCGTCGATAACCCTTTACGACGAGCTCTTCGTCACCTCCATAAACGAGAAACATATCCTTAGTCCTTTTCAGGTACTTCAGGATATTCTTGACCGCTGTCCAGTGTTCCATGTCGGGATTACTTTGGTACCTTCCTACCAAACTTACGGCAAGGTTTATATCAGGTCTGGTACACAGCATGGCATACATAATAGACCCTATAGCCGAGGCATAGGGGATGCCACTCATCTTTTCTCTATCTTCTGCCGTGGTCGGGCATTGAGCCGAGCTCAATTTCACACCTTGCAACACAGGCAAGAACCCCTTCTTGGCCTGATCCATATTGAACTTCTTCAATATCTTATCAAGGTATGTGCTTTGTGAAAGACCTATGAGGTGTCTTGATCTATCCCTATAGATCTTGATGCCTAATATGTAAGCAGCTTCTCCAAGGTCCTTAATTGAAAAACACTTATTCAAGTAGGCCTTAATGCTGTCCCAAAGTTCTATATCATTTCCCATCAAAAGTATGTCATCTACATATAATATGAGAAATGCTACAGAGCTCCCACTCACTTTCTTGTAAACGCATGCTTCTTCATAAGTCTGCATGAACCCAAATGCTTTGATCATCTCATCAAAGCGAATGTTCCAACTCCGAGATGCTTGCACCAGCCCATAAATGGATCGCTGGAGCTTGCATACCTTGTTAGCATTCTTAGGATCGACAAAACCTTTCGGCTGCATCATATACAGTTCTTCCTTAAGATAG
Organism: Triticum aestivum; assembly: GCF_018294505.1. Classification (NCBI taxonomy): domain Eukaryota; kingdom Viridiplantae; phylum Streptophyta; class Magnoliopsida; order Poales; family Poaceae; genus Triticum; species Triticum aestivum. The sequence continues at coordinate 658,385,156 of NC_057801.1, forward strand.
CCGTTAAGGAATGCCGTTTTGACGTCCATTTGCCATATCTCATAATCATAGTATGCGACAATTGCTAAGATGATTCGGACGGACTTCAGCTTCGCTACGGGAGAGAAAGTCTCATCGTAGTCAACCCCTTGAACTTGTAGATAACCCTTAGCGACAAGTCGAGCTTTATAGATGGTAACATTACCATCCGCGTCCGTCTTCTTATTAAAGATCCATTTGTTTTCTATCGCTCGCCGATTATCGGGCAAGTCTGTCAAAGTCCACACTTTGTTTTCATACATGGATCCTATCTCGGATTGCATGGCTGCAAGCCATTTGTTGGAATCTAGGCCCGCCATTGCTTCTTCATAGTTTGAAGGTTCACCGTTGTCCAACAACATGATTTCCAGGACAGGGTTGCTATACCACTCTGGTGTGGAACATGTCCTTGTGGACCTACGATGTTCAGTAGTAACTTGATCCGAAGTACCTTAATCATCATCATTAATTTCCTCTCTAGTCGGTGCAGGCACCACAGGAACATTTTCCTGAGCTGCGCTACTTTCCGGTTCAAGAGGCAGTACTTCATCGAGTTCTACTTTCCTCCCACTTATTTCTTTCGAGAGAAACTGTTTGTCCAGAAAGGACCCGTTCTTGGCAACAAAGATCTTGCCTTCGGATCTGAGGTAGAAGATATACCCAATGGTTTCCTTAGGGTATCCTATGAAGACACATTTTTCCGACTTGGGTTCGAGCTTTTTAGGTTGAAGTTTCTTGACATAAGCATCACATCCCCAAACTTTTAGAAACAACAGCTTAGGTTTCTTGCCAAACCATAATTCATACGGTGTCGTCTCAACGGATTTAGATGGTGCCCTATTTAAAGTGAATGTAGCTGTCTCTAGAGCGTATCCCCAAAATGATAGCGGTAAATCGGTGAGCGACATCATAGATCACACCATATACATCGACCAGTATGTACGTACACGTTCGTGACCAGAATGACAACGCTATGTACGCTTGGACCAGGTGGGTCCCAACTGTCAGGTACTTCCTTGCGTGTGAAGATATAGCTGGTGGGTCCCAGCAGTCAGGGGGCAAATCGTTTTTTTGCCCGGACGCACTTCCTTGCGTGCGAAGATGTAGCTGGTGGGTCCCAGCAGTCAGGGGGAAACATTTTTTTCGTGAAATATGGTTGCCCGTCTGGTGGGTCCCTGCTGTTAGGTGGAGGAATCATTATTTTTCGCGTAATAAGGAGGCACTTCCTTGCTGCGGCCGTGGACCCAGCTGTCAGCCTCTCCACGTACAGTACTCTTTCGATGGAAGTCGGTCGTTGACCACATTGACCATGCCGCGCCGAGAGCACCAAGGCAGTGGACGATGGCGAGGCCTAGAAAGGCGACGAAGCGGAGTGAAGACGCGATAGTGGATGCCCACGCGGAGAGGAGTACGAGAGTTCACTGGTTCGGCTGTGCTGTGAGGCTGCCGTCGCTGCAGAATAACAGGGGGTGTGGGTGAGTAGAGGGATGTCCTGGCCAGCGGTGGTAGTAGTAGGGGGCGGTGAGGCCTCTGCGGCATCACAGCCGGCCACGGGAGGCAGGAGCATGCGGCACGACCGGCGCTAGTTTGGGCGGCTGGAGCAAGAAGACCAGAGGTTAAAGAAGCACTACGGCCGTTGGATGAACATCTTATGGTAACTGGAGCTAGAATCGTTCATATTGACTAAGTTGACAAAGCCCTCCGTCCCTGTCAACTTGGTAGGCCCACAAGTTAGCCACCCACTATGGTGGGTTCTAGCTAGCAGGGGGAGTATTCATTTTTTTGTGCGTAATAAGGAGGCACTTCCTTGCGTGCGAAGATAGCTGGTGGGTCCAACCTGTCAGCGGGGGGCACGTTTTGTCGCGAAATACAGAGGTCCTTCCGGTGGGTCCCAGAGTCAGGTGGAGGAATCATTATTTTGCGTGTAATAAGGAGGCATTTCCTTGTGTCCGGCGGTGGACCCAGCTGTCAACCTCTCCACGTACAGTCCACGTCCGATGGATGTTGTTCGTTGAGCATGTTGACCAGGCCGCGCCGTGAGCACCATGGCGGTGAACGATGGCGAGGCCTAGGAAGGGAAAGACATGGAGCCAGGGAAGACTCGACAATTGTTTCCCATGCGGTGGGGAGTACGAGGGTTTACTGGACCAGGCCGCCGTCGCCGGAAAATAACAGGAGGTGTGGGTGTGTAGAGGAATGTCCTGGCTAGCAATGGAGTAGGATGGGGCGGTGCGGCCTGTGCGGTAGCACAGCTGACCATGGGAGGCAGGAGCAGGCAGTCCAACTGGCGCTGGTCTGGGCGGCTGGAGCAAGAAGATCAGATATTGAAGAAGCAGCACGCCCAACGGTCACTGCTACTAGAATCGTTTTTGGACTAAGTTGACAAAGCCTTTCATACACGTCAACCTAGTAGACCCACAAGCCAGCCTCCAAATCTATCCCAAACAGCATACATCCTGAAATTTCTAGCCAGATTCAAATTAATTTTAAAACTAAATATACCTTAATTTAAATTCAATGAAATTTTACCCGCACAAAAATAATGAAGTTTAAAATATCAAAATCCGAAAGAAAAAAGTATTTTGATTGCCTATTTGCTGTAGTTTTTTCATTTTACAGCCCATTTATTATTACTTATCGCCCATTTCTTATTACTTATAGCCCATTTTCTGGGCAAAATGCATCCCTCCTCGTCTTGAAAGATTTCCGGCCCAGCAGGGCGTAGAAAAGCAAGTAGGCCTAAGTTGGTTATTCTGCAAAAAACAAAATAGCTGGCTAGCCATTTTCAGAAAGAAAACAAAACAAACTGGGCTGGTCATGTGCTAAACATATGAAATAAAAGCCTGGGCTAGACGGGCCACAACTCCCGCACAACCCAATTGATGCCCTTCTCCGTCCCGAAAAAACAAAATTACTGCGCGCGCTGCTGGGCCCTACTATCATCCTCACCATGTATAGTCATCTCCTTATTCCTCTCGTTTGTTGACCATGTTGACAACACAGAGGGCGGCATCGCGGCGAGCGAACCAAGGCGGAGGACGAAGGTGAGGCCTCAAACAGGGACGGACAGGAGCCGGGTAAGATGCGCAAAGTTTTAGGGTGCAATGTGGCCACGATGCGTGCGTGGCACCACAGCCAGCCGTGGGAGGCGGGAGCAGGCGGTCCCACCGGTGCTGGTTTGGCTTTGGAGGCTCGAGGAAGAAGATACTGAAGAAACATGACAGACGTTGAATGTCAATCCAACAGTCAAGGTTGGCACAGTCATTAGTTGACTAAGGCGACACCAAGTAGCATACTTTTTTATATATAAGGAAGAAAAGAAATCTGGGCTCGTTCACCTAATAACATTCCCGAAACTGCGACCGTTCGATCTTGTGTCGCAACTAAAACAGCGAGGAAAACGCGTTCGTCTGTCATCCTCCTCCCAGGGAACATTCGCCACATAAGTGACTAGCACCCTTGGTTTTCAACCGAGAGGTCTTGGGTTTGAGTCCCAGGAACTCTCAATTTTGTCCGCCTTCCTTGCTTGCAAAAAAGGGAAAGAAAATCAAAGACTTGAGAAGGCGTACATAACAAGCTAGTGTACCAGTAAAGAGACGTTGCTGAGTTTTAGAAAAAAGAGAGACGTGCACATGTAGCTGGTTCGAATCCAAACCTAGACTATGACTATATATGGTGCTATGCTACTCTGCAAGTAATGAAACTGACATATCCAACGTTCGCTTCTCCTCTTCTCTACCTACTCTGCCTAGCATCAGAAGCTCTGGCCGCAACAACCATGTTCGCTGACTGCTCGTCCACCTGCTGTTCAGTAGGCAACAACCAGATATGCGCCAAGTCGCCACCCGTACCATCGCCTGTGGGTCTCATCACACCTCCGCCGGCATGCGCACCGCAGCCGGTTGCTCATTCGAACCCGCTGCCGTTGGTGTGGTCCCACAACAGCAAATCACACAGAGTCATCCGTCGCGTCTCAACCACAATCCTCAACCCTGGCCGAGTCTTCTACAAATGCCCGAATCATGGGGTAATAATATGTTTAAGTGTGTTCTGCTGCTTTCATTTGTTGATATTTTTAATAGTTTGGTTGATGATCTTCCAATTGGATTCGTGCAGAAAAGGGAAGATTCGTGTGATTTGTATTTCTGGGAAGTTGCTGATGTGGGGGAATGCAACTACGCTGATTATTTGGTTAGCTGAGGAATCCCAATACCAGCAGGTTGGGGTGTTGGACAAGTAACTGAAGGAACGACAGAAGAGCAAGATGCAGAGCGGAAGGTTAAAGATGCGGTTCCTCTGATCATGGCCAAGCAAAAGCTGTTGAACGGCCTTGAAAGCAATGAGGAGACGAAAGATCTTGTGAAGATAATGGGAAAAATCGATGTGCTCTGTAGGATGATTGTCTTCTTATTTGCAGTGTATGTAGCACTCGTGATGTATTCAGTGGCTATGACATGAGCACTTTGCTAAAACTAGTAATGAATAAAACTTGTGTAGCAGGCTGGGCATAGTGTTGTGAACATCTAATGATTTATATTAACAGATAGCAGTGAAGGAAATATGCCCTAGAGGCAATAATAAAGTTATTATTTATTTCCTTACATCATGATAAATGTTTATTATTCATGCTAGAATTATATTAACCGGAAACATGATACATGTGTGAATACATAGACAAACTGAGTGTCACTAGTATGCCTCTACTTGACTAGCTCGTTTATCAAAGATGGTCATTTGATTAATGGGATCATGACATTGAGAGAATGATGTGATTGACTTGACCCATTCCGTTAGCTTAGCACTTGATCGTTTAGTATGTTGCTACTGCTTTCTTCGTGACTTATACATGTTCTAGTGACTATGAGATTATGCAACTCCCGTTTACCGGAGGAACACTTTGTGTGCCACCAAACGTCACAACATAACTGGGTGATTATAAAGGTGCTCTACAGGTGTCTCCGAAGGTACTTGTTGGGTTGGCGTATTTCGAGATTAGGATTTGTCAGTCCGATTGTCGGAGAGGTATCTCTGGGCCCTCTCGGTAATGCACATCACTATAAGCCTTGCAAGCAATGTGACTAATGAGTTAGTTGCGAGATGATGTATTACATAATGAGTAAAGGGACTTGCCGGTAATGAGATTGAACTAGGTATTGAGATACCGACGATCAAATCTCGGGCAAGTAACATACCGATGACAAAGGGAACAACGTATGTTGTTATGCGGTTTGACCGATAAAGATCTTCGTAGAATATGTAGGAGCCAATATGAGCATCCAGGTTCTGCTATTGGTTATTGACCGGAAACGTGTCTCGGTCATGTCTACATAGTTCTCGAACCCGTAGGGTTCGCACGCTTAAGGTTTCGATGACAGTTATATTATGAGTTTATGTGTTTTGATGTACCGAAGGAGTTCGGAGTCCCGTATGCGATAGGGACATGACGAGGAGTCTCAAAATGGTCGAGACGTAAAGCTTGATATATTGGACGACTATATTCGGACTTCGGAAAGGTTCCGAGTGATTCGGGTATTTTTCGGAGTACCGGAGAGTTACGGGAATTTGCCGGGGAGTATATAGGCCTTATTGGGCCATACGGGAATAGAGGAGAGAGGCCAAAGGGAAGGAGGAGTGCGCCCCCCCCTCTGGTCCGAATTGGACAAGGGGCGCAGCCCCTTTTCCTTCTTCCTCTCCCCGTCTTTCCTTCTCCCCTGCTCCAACAAGGAAAGGAGGAGTCCTACTCTCGGTGGGAGTAGGACTCCCCCCTTGGCGCGCCCTCCTCCTAGGCCGGCCATCTCCCCCCTTGCTCCTTTATATACGGGGGCAGGGGGGCACCCCATAGACACAACAATTGATCTCTTGATCTCTTAGCCGTGTGCGGTGCCCCCCTCCACCATATTCCACCTCGATAATATCGTAGCGGTGCTTAGGCGAAGCCCTGCGTCGGTATAACATCATCATCGTCACCACGCCGTCATGCTGACGGAATTCTCCCTCAAAGCTCGACTGGATCGGAGTTTGAGGGACGTCATCGAGCTGAATGCGTGCAGAACTCAGAGGTGCCGTGCGTTCAATACTTGGATTGGTCGGATCATGAAAACATATGACTACATCAACCGCGTTATCATAACGCTTCTGCTTTCAGTCTACTAGGGTACATGGACAACACTCTCCCCTCTCGTTGCTGTGCATCACCATGATCCTGTGTGTGCGTAGGAAAATTTTGAAATTACTACGTTCCCCAACAGTGGCATCCGAGCCTAGGTTTTATGCGTAGATGTTATATGCACGAGTAGAACACAAGTGAGTTTTGGGTGATACAAGTCATACTGCTTACCAGCATGTCATACTTTGGTTTGGCGGTATTGTTGGATGAAGCCGCCCAGACCGACATTACGCGTACGCTTACGCGAGACTGGTTCTACCGACGTGCTTTGCACATAGGTGGCTGGCGGGTGTCAGTTTCTCCAACTTTAGTTGAACCGAGTGTGGCTACGCCCGGTCCTTGAGAAGGTTAAAACAACACAAACTTGACGAACTATCGTTGTGGTTTTGATGCGTAGGTAAGAACGGTTCTTGCTCAGCCTGTAGCAGCCACGTAAAACTTGCAACAACAAATTAGTGGACGTTGAACTTGTTTTTGCAGGGCATGTCGTGATGTGATATGGTCAAGACGTGATGAGATATAAGTTGTTGTATGAGATGATCATGTTTTGTTGAAGTTATCGGCAACTGGCAGAAGCCCTATGGTTGTCTCTTTGTTGCATAAGATGCAAGTGCCAAATAATTTCTTTACTTTATCGCTATGCGATAGCAATAGTTGCAAGAGCAATAGTTGTTAAGACGACCATGTGACGACACATTGATATAGATCAAGATGATGGAGATCATAGTGTCATGCCGATGACGATGGAGATCATGACGATGCTTTGGAGATGAAGATCAAAGGCACAAGATGATGATGGCCATATCATGTCACATATTTTTTGATTGCATATGATGTTTATCTTTTATACATCTTATATGGTTTTGATTGACGGTAGCATTATAAGATGATCTCTCACTAAATTTCAAGATAAAAGTGTTCTCCCTGAGTATGCACCGTTGCCAAAGTTTGTCGTGCCCAGACACCACGTGATGATCGGGTGTGATAAGCTCTACGTCCATCTACAACGGGTGCAAGCCAGTTTTGCACACGCGGAATACTCAGGTTAAACTTGACGAGCCAAGCATACGCAGATATGGCCTCGGAACACTGGAGACCAAAAGGTTGAGCGTGAATCATATAGTAGATATGATCAACATAGTGATGTTCACCATTGAAAACTACTCCATCTCACGTGATGATCGGTTATGGTTTAGTTGATTTGGATCACGTGATCACTTAGATGACTAGGGGGATGTCTATCTAAGTGGGATTTCTTAAGTAATATGATTAATTGAACTTAAATTTATCATGAACTTAGTCCTAGTAGTATTTTGCAAATTATGTTGTAGATCAATAGCTCGCGTTATTACTTCCCTATGTTTTTGATATGTTCCTAGAGAAAAACTATGTTGAAAGATGTTAGTAGCAATGATGCGGACTTGGTCCCTGATCTGAGGTTTATCCTCATTGCTTCACATAAGAATTATGTCCTTGATACACCGCTAGGTGACGGACCTATTGCAGGAGCAGATGCAGACATTATGAACGTTTGGCTAGCTCAATATGATGACTACTTGATAGTTTTGTGCACCATGTTTTATGGCTTAGAACCGGGACTACAAAAACGTTTTTGAAATGTCAGGGAACATATGAGATGTTCCATGAGATGAAATTGATATTTCAGACTCATGCCCATGTCAAGAGGTATGAGACCTCTGACAAATACTTCGCCTAAAAGATGGAGGAAAATTGCTCAACTAGTGAGCAAGTGCTTAGATTGTCTAAGTACTACAATTGCTTGAATCAAGTGGGAGTTAATCTTCCAGATAAGATAGTGATTGGCAGAGTTCTCTAGTCACCATCACCAAGTTACTGGAACTTCGTGATGAACTATAATGCAAGGGATGATGAAAATGATTCCCGAGTTTTCGTGATACTGAAACCGACGAAGGTAGAAATCAAGAAAAGAGCATCAAGTGTTGATGATTGACAAGACCACTAGTTTCAAGAAAAGAGCAAAGGGAAAGAAAGGGAACTTCAAGTAGAATGGAAAGCAAGTTGTCACTCCCGTGAAGGAGCCCAAAGCTGAACCAAAGCCTGAAACTGAGTGCTTCTACTGCAAAAGAAATGGTCACTAGAAGCGGAAATACCCTGAATATTTGGTGGATAAGAAGGATGGCAAAGTGAACAAGGGTATATTTGATATACATGTTATTGATGTGTACCTTACTAGTGTTTATAGTAGCTCCTGAGTATTTGATACTTGTTCGGTTGCTAATATTAGTAACTCGAAACAGGAGTTACAGAATAAATAGAGACTAGTTGAGGGTGAAGTAACGATGTGTGTTGGAAGTGGTTCAAGATTGATATGATCATAATCGCACACACCCTATACTTTCGGGATTAGTGTTAAACCTAAATAAATGTTATTTGGCGTTTGCGTTGAGCATAAATATGATTTGATCATGTTCATTGCAATACGGTTATTCATTTAAAGTCAGAGAATAATTGTTGTTCTGTTTGTATGAATAAAACCTTCGATGGTCATACACCCAATAAAAAAAGTTTGTTGGATCTCAATCGTAGTGATACATATATTTATAATATTGATGCCAAAAGATGCAAAGTTGATAATGATAGTGCAACTTATTTGTGGCACTGCCGTTTGGGTCATATCGGTGTAAGGCGCATGAAGAAACTCCATTAAGATGGACTTTTGGAATCACTTGATTATGAATCATTTGATGCTTGCGAACTATGCCTTTCGGGCAAGATGAGTAAAACTCCGTGCTCCGGAACAATGGAACGAGCTACTGAATTGTTGGAAATAGTACATACCGATGTATGTGGTCCAATGAGTGTTGATGCTCGTGGCAGGTATCGTTATTTTCTGACCTTCACAAATGATTTGAGCAGATATGAGTATATCTACTTAATGAAACACAAGTCTGAAATATTTGAAAAGTTCAAAGAATTTTAGAGTGAAGTGGAGAATCATCGTAACAAGAAAATAAAGTTTCTACAATCTGATCGTGGAGAATATTTGAGTTATGAGTTTGGCCTTCATTTAAAACAACGTGGAATAGTTTCACAGCTCATGCCACATGGAACACCACAGCGTAATGGTGTGTCGTAACCGTACTTTATTGGATATAGTACAATCTATGATGTCTCTTACTGATTTACCACTATCATTTCGGGGTTATGCATTAGAGACAGCTGCATTTGCTTTAAAAAGGGCACCGTCGAAATCTGTTGAGACGACGCCTTATGAACCGTGGTTTGGCAAGAAACCAAAGTTGTCGTTTCTTAAAGTTTGGGGCTGCGATGCTTATGTGAAAAAGTTTCAACCTGATAAGCTCGAACCCAAATCGGAGAAGTGCGTCTTCATAGAATACCCAAAGGTAACTATTGGGTACACCTTCTATCACAGATCCGAAGGCAAGTTATTCGTTGCTAAGATGGATCCTTTCTAGAGAAGGAGTTTCTCTCGAAAGAAGTGAGTGGGAGGAAAGTAGAACTTGATGAGGTAACTGTACCTACTCCCTTATTGGAAAGTAATTCATCATAGAAATCAGTTTCAGTGATTCCTACACCAATTAGTGAGGAAGCTAAAGATGATGATCCTAAAACTTCAGATCAAGTTACTACAGAACCTCATAGGTCTTCCAGAATAAGATCCGCACCAGAGTGGTACGGTAATCCTGTTCTGGAAGTCATGTTACTAGACCATGATGAACCTGCGAACTTTGAGGAAGCGATGATGAGCCCAGATTCCGCGAAATGGCTTGAGGCCATGAAATTTGAGATGGGATCCATGTATGAAAACAAAGTGTGGACTTTGGTTGTCTTGCCCGATGATCGACAAGTCATAGAAAATAAATGGATCTTCAAGAGGAAGATAAACGCTGATAGTAGTGTTACTATCTACAAAGCTTGACTTGTCGCAAAAAGTTTTTTGACAAGTTCAAGGTGTTGAATACAATGAGATTTTCTCACTCGTATCGGTGCTTAAAGTCTGTCCGAATCATGTTAGCAATTGCCACATTTTATGAAATCTGGCAAATGGATGTCAAAACTGCATTCCTTAATGGATTTATTAAAGAAGAGTTGTATATGATGCAACCAGAAGGTTTTGTCGATCCGAAAGGTGCTAACAAAATGTGCAAGCTCCAGCAATCCATCAATGGACTGGTGCAAGCATCTCGGAGTTGGAATATACGCTTTGATGAGTTGATCAAAGCATATGGTTTTATACAGACTTTTGGAAAGGCCTGTATTTATAATAAAGTGAGTGGGAGCACTACAGCCTTTCTGATAAGTATATGTGAGTGACATATTGTTGATTAGAAATGATGTAGAATTTTTCTGGAAAGCATAAAGAAGTGTTTGAAAGGAGTTCTTTAAAAGAAAGACCTCAGTAAAGCTACTTACATATTGAGCATCAAGATCTATTGAGATAGATCAAGACACTTGATAAGATTTTCAATGAGTACACACCTTGACAAGATTTTGAAGTAGTTCAAAATGGAACAGTCAAAGAAAGAGTTCTTGCGTGTGTTGCAAAGGTATGAAATTGAGTAAGACTCAAATCCCGACCATGGAAGAAAATAGAAAGAGAATGAAAGTCATTCCCTATGCATCAGTCATAGGTTCTATAAAAGTATGCCATGCTATGGACCAGACCTATTGTATACTCTGCCCTGGTTTGGCAAGGGAGTACAATAGTGATCTAAGAGTAGATCACTGGACAACGCTCAAGAATATCCTTAGTGAGGACTAAGGAAATATTTCTCGATTATGGAGATGATAAAAGAGCCCGTCATAAAGAGTTACATCGGTGCAAGCTTTTACACCAATCCAGATGACTCTAAGTCTCTATCTGGATACATATTGAAAGTGGGAGCAATTAGCTAGAGTAGCTCCATGCAGAGCATTGTAGACATAAAATATTTGCAAAATACATACGGCTCTGAATGTGACAGACCCGTTGACTAAACTTCTCTCACTAGCAAAACATGATCATACCTTAGTACTCTTTGGGGTGTTAATCACATAGCGATGTGAACTAGATTATTGACTCTAGTAAACCCTTTTGGGTGTTGATCACATGACGATGTGAACTATGGGTGTTAATCACATACAGATGTGAATATTGGTGTTAAATCACATGGTGATGTGAACTAGATTATTGACTCTTGTGCAAGTGGGAGACTGAAGGAAATATGCCCTAGAGGCAATAATAAAGTTATTATTTATTTCCTTACATCATGATAAATGTTTATTATTCATGCTAGAATTGTATTAACCGGAAACATGATACATGTGTGAATACATAGACAAACTGAGTGTCACTAGTATGCCTCTACTTGCCTAGCTTGTTTATCAATGATGGTTATGTTTCCTTGTCATGGACAAAAGAGTTGTCATTTGATTAACGATATCACATCATTGAGAGAATGATGTGATTGACTTGACGCATTCCGTAGCTTAGCACTTGATCGTTTAGTATGTTGCTACTGCTTTCTTCATGACTTATACATGTTCCTTTGACTATGAGATTATGCAACTCCCGTTTACCGGAGGAACACTTTGTGTGCCACCAAACGTCACAACGTAACTGGGTGATTAGAAAGGTGCTCTACAGGTGTCTCCGAAGGTACTTGTTGGGTCGGCGTATTTCAAGATTAGGATTTGTCACTCCGATTGTCGGAGAGGTATCTCTAGCCCCTCTCGGTAATGCACATCACTATAAGCCTTGCAAGCAATGTGACTAATAAGTTAGTTGCGAGATGATGTATTACATAACGAGTAAAGAGACTTGCCGGTAACAAGATTGAACTAGGTATTGAGATACCGACGATCAAATCTCGGGCAAGTAACATACCGATGACAAAGGGAACAACGTATGTTGTTATGCGGTTTGACCGATAAAGATCTTCGTAGAATATGTAGGAGCCAATATGAGCATCCAGGTTCCTCTATTGGTTATTGACCGGAAACGTGTCTCGGTCATGTCTACATAGTTCTCGAACCCGCAGGGTTCGCACGCTTAAGGTTTCGATGACAGTTATATTATGAGTTTGTGTGTTTTGATGTACCGAAGGAGTTCGGAGTCCCGGATGAGATCGGGGACATGACGAGGAGTATCGAAATGGTCGAGACGTAAAGATCAATATATTGGACGACTATATTCGAACTTCGGGAAGGTTTCGAGTGATTCGGGTATTTTTCGGAGTACCGGAGAGTTACGGGAATTTGCCGAGGAGTATATGGGCCTTATTGGGCTATACAGGAATAGAGGAGAGAGGCTAAAAGGAAGGAGGCGTGCGCCCCCCCTCTGGTCCGAATTGGACAAGGGGCGCAGCCCCTTTTCCTTCTTCCTCTCCCCCTCTTTCCTTCTCCCCTACTCCAACAAGGATAGGAGGAGTCCTACTCTCGGTGGGAGTAGGACTCCCCCCTTGGCCCGCCCTCCTCCTAGGCCGGATGTCTCCCCCCTTGCTCCTTTATATACGAGGGCAGGGGGCACCCCATAGACACAACAATTGATCGCTTGATCTCTTAGCCGTGTGCGGTGGCCCCCTCCACCATATTCCACCTTGATAATATTGTAGCGGTGCTTAGGCGAAGCCCTGCGTTGGTAGAACATCATCATCGTCACCATACCGTCGTGCTGACAGAATTCTCCCTCAAAGCTCGGCTGGATCGGAGTTCGAGGGACGTCATCGAGCTGAACGTGTGCAGAACTCGGAGGTGCCGTGCGTTCGGTACTTGGATCGGTCGGATCATGAAGACGTACGACTACATCAACCGCGTTATCATAACGCTTCCGCTTTCGGTCTACGAGGGTATGTGGACAACACTCTCCCCTCTCGTTGCTATGCATCACCATGATCTTGCGTGTGCGTAGGAAAATTTTTAAATTACTATGTTCCCCAACAATCAGTGGGTATCCCTTTTGCTCATAAATAAATAAATAGCATAGGCCCTTTTCGTAATAAATAAATAAATTAGCAGAGGCCCAATCGGGCCAGCTTTGTTCTCATTCGAAGACGTCGAGCAAATTGCAGTCCAACAACAAATTCAAGTTTCATAGCCAAATATGAGTACAACTAAACAACAATGTCATCATGTTTTAGTCGTCATATAATCATCAAACACAAATCAGCATACATAACAAGTGATGTTCTCACAACAAAATACTAAACAACATGTTCATCAGGTTTCAGTTGTCATAGCAAACACAATTTCACATAGTAGATAAAAAATGTCTTCTGACAGGCAAATACGACAAAAGCAATGTAATCATCATCATCAGCAGCAGCGTCAACATCTTCGCCATGTGTATCAGTCTGAATCGTAATTCCCCATGGTGTCATCTTCTTCTTCGTCCTCAACGTCCTCGAACGTTGGCTTCTTCTTGATAACCTCTTATATGTCCACAGCACGACAGACAATCTTTTCGCCGGCATCATTGACGTGATGGTTCTCAAAGATATTAGGAACATCTGTGTTATCTTGTACATCAGGAGCAGTGTAAGCATCATCTTGTTGTGCAACTTCATTCAACGAATTCCTCTGCTCAAACCTTTGCAATACTCTCTAGTCATCGCTACGTGCAAATGTGTCTTCCAAGAAAAATATCTGTGTTGCTTGATTTGCCAAAATAAAAGGCTCGTTGGTCTGGTACGCCGCCTTGAAATTGATGGATTTGAAATAATCATCAACTCTGGGTTTTGCGATTCTGGAAAACAGATTATACCAACAACAGCACAACAGAACCACACGCTGATGATCCTCGAAACTGGAGATATACTGCAACTAAACAATGTCTGTTATGTTAGCATACATTTCAGTTGTCTCTTTGTCATACGTATCCGTGCTCATGATGGCACTGTTTTGTGTCTTCCTGCCTTCGTCTCGTGCAAGGGTATTGTAGCGCACATCTCCAAGAACGCAAGATTCATAATGTCTTACCTGAGTATCAGGACCCATTGCTAGTGAGTAAAGGGCATCATCAACTGCCTACACATCCTTCCACATCTTCTTAACCTATGGTTAGAAAATAGACAAGTTGATCATCTTATGTACTCAATATATTAAAAAAGCTGACAGTGCAATTCAAAAGCTTACATGGCTCTTGAACCATTTCGCAAATCCTGCCATAACCAGTTTGTCAATGTTTCTTGGATTTTGCGGCAGTAACTCATTTTTGTAGATGCTACACAACATAGTGATTGCATCAAACATCTAAATATAAAAGAATGTGCTACAAGTTTATTAGATTATGATGTATAAGCTGCAGTACTTAGCACTTCCTTGATATACAGTAGTATCTCAGGACAGTTATTCAACACATACCAAACTATTTTGTCCAAATCTTTAGGTTTGTCCTCTTGTCGACTCTTCCCTATAACTCGAACAGAATAATCGAAAACATTGAGCCTGGGATTGTCTTCACCCACCTCTTTGCTAAGCTGATCAGCTATTTCAATGTATTTTGAGCAGAATGTCAATGCTTCTGTAGCAATGTAGGCCTCTGCAATGGAACCCTCGGGTCTAGCTCTATTCCTAACATAGCCCTTGAAAGTGCCTAGCCGCCTTTCAATAGGGTACATCCAGCCATACACTTGGAACTTGGTGGCTAATGCGGATTGCTTCTTAATTGACATTTTCAAGTCCCAAGGCTCAATACAAGTATTAATCGTGGCACTTGGGGGCTAATGTTTAATTGAGCAGATCAACCGGATGTGAAGGAATATAACAAGGTTAAACGTTTCAACAGAAAGACCCGGTTCATCTCACAGAGGTAAACCGGCCCTTGGGGCCTACACAGTTGCAGTTTTTCTTATCAAAGTCTCGGTCCATCCTAAAGAGACAAACCGCCCCTTGGGGGCTACAATGGGATTATTATAAAGCACAGAGAAAGATTTATAGAAGTTACCTCATAGCGCTCCTTTATCAAGTTGACTAAACCGGCCTCATAGTCACGACTTATGTACAGGCGGTTCAGAAATCCAGAATGAAGTTGCTGAGCATTGAGGTTGACATAGTTGGACATATCAGTCTTCCATTTGCCTTTCTCCATAGCAGCAAATTCCTCTTTGGCACTGTGCTTTGACAAAGCGACAGGGTTGCCAGGAGAAGTATGGCCAAACCCGGTAATCACAACATCATCAGTTGTTTTATGTGGGCTAGCCGGTTTATCCGAGGCTTTGATTGGGCTTGGCGGATCAGTGGCAAGACTTGGAGGATTGGCAATTGGGCTTGGTGGATCAACATGAGGACTAGCCAGATTAGCTTCGGGCGGATCAACATAAGTGTCTTGACCTTGTGGCACAGGATCATCTATAGCAATATTAGTGTTTCCACCAGCGTCTTCTGAGGTCCTCTCCGGATCAAATTCCTCAGTGGGAATATTCAGTTTTGCTTTTTTGCTGAGTCGGGCTTTGGCGCTGTAAATGGCAAATAGAGGTTAATATGATAAACCGGTGCAAGAAGATAAAGCTTAAAATATCATACTCACCCAGGGACGGTCTTGAGAGGAGGCATTTGTGTGGTTGATGAGTCGCCAGAAGATGAGTTGGAAGTTACCTGATAATTCGAATCAGACGGATTAAGTGGGTATCGGAAGCAACCAGCCAAGGGATAAGATTTGTTAGAAGAATAAGAGACCTCTGGACGACGCTTCCGGATTGGGGTGTCTGGTAAACCGGAGGAAGTGACTTGCTGGCCGTTGTGTCAGGTTGTGCGACAACTTTCATGTTGCTGTGTCTTCAAAGAAAAGTGTGGATCCAAATGAGCAAGAGGATGTGAGTGTTTTACTTTCCGGACAGCGCGATGAAGTTTTTGTATTGGCATGATCTGAATCGGAGGAAAGGGAGATTACCTCTACATGGTCAGCACGGCTGGCTTCTGCATCATCCTGATAAAGATCATTGTCAATAAGATGCATGAAAAGTGAACCAAGTGAATCAAGTTCTACCTCTGCATCTGAGTCTTCAACATCTTCGGCCGGATCAGGGGACTCGGCGGTTCTTTTCTTGGCAGATTTCTTGATGACCTTGGACTTAGCCCGAGGTGCTCTCACCAGTTTGTCTGCTGGTTTGGCCGGTTTATCCTGCGACTTCCTTTTACGGAATACATCTTTATCCTGCAAAGATAAAAAGAAGGCTATCAGAAAGTGTTAAAACAAGGACGGATTAAAAGTAGAAAGACAAAATCTTACTACTGGTGGTTTGTTGGAAGCATAAAAGGGACGCAGCCCGGTCTTGTTGCACTCAGTTACCGGTTCATCCAACATCTTTTTAACAGTCTCAGTGACCTCATCTTCAATCAACTGTATTTCACTGTCCCGTTGAGGATCTTTGACAGCCCCAGTATATTCATGCATCAATCTGGTACAACGGCTTAAGGGCAAGATACCCCATGAAACCCAGCAACAGACAAAGTCAATGCCAGTTAAACCATTGGCCATAAAAGCCCAGAGTTTAGCAAGCTGTGGTGCATATGTTTGTCGTTCTCTCGCGGTAAGCCATTGAGGCAGTGGATGCTCGTTGCTAAGCCGTTGAGACATGACCGAGACAACTCTCCGGCCAATAACCAACAGCAGGATCTGGATACCCATGTTGGCTCCCACATGTTCCACGACGATCTCATCGAATGAACCACGATGTCAAGGATTCAGGTAATCCTGTATACAATTCCCTTTGTCAATCGGTATGTTACTTGCCCGAGATTCGATTGTCGGTATCCCAATACCTCGTTCAATCTCGTTACCGGCAAGTCCCATTACTTGTACCGTAATGCATGATCCCGTGACCAAACACTTGGTCACATTCAGCTCATTATGATGATGCATTACCGAGTGGGCCCAGAGATACCTCTCCATCATACGGAGTGACAAATCCCAGTCTCGATCCGTGTCAACCCAACAGATACTTTCGGGGATACTTGCAGTATACCATTATAGTCACCCAGTTACGTTGTGACGTTTGGTACACCCAAAGCACTCCTACGACATCTGGGAGTTACACGATCTCATGGTCTAAGGAAATGATACTTGACATTGGAAAAGCTCTAGCAAACGAACTACACAATCTTGTGCTATGCTTAAGATTGGGTCTTGTCCATCACATCATTCTCCTAATGATGTGATCCCGTTATCAATGACATCCAATGTCCATAGTCAGGAAACCACGACTATCTGTTGATCAACGAGCTAGTCAACTAGAGGCTCACTAGGGACATGTTGTGGTCTATGTATTCACACATGTATTACGATTTCCGGATAACACAATTATAGCATGAACAATAGACAATTATCATGAACAAGGAAATATAATAATAACCATTTTATTATTGCCTCTAGGGCATATTTTCAACAGTCTCCCACTTGCACTAGAGTCAATAATATAGTTACATTGTGATGAATCGAACACCCATAGAGTTCTGGTGTTGATCATGTTTTGCTCGTGGAAGAGGTTTAGTCAACAGATCTGCGACATTCAGATCCTTATGCACTTTGCAAATATCTACATCTTGAACATTTTCACGAATGGAGTTGAAGTGACGCTTGATGTGCCTGGTCTTCGTGTGAAACCTGGGCTCCTTGGCAAGGGCAATAGCTCCAGTGTTGTCACAGAAGAGAGTGATCGGCCCCGACGCATTGGGTATGACTCTAGGTCGGTGATGAACTCCTTCATCCAGATTGCTTCATGCGCTGCCTCCGAGGATGCCATGTACTCCACTTCACATGTAGATCCCGCCACGACACTTTGCTTGCAACTGCACCAGCTTACTGCCCCTCCATTCAAAATATACACGTATCCGGTTTGTGACTTAGAGTCATCCAGATCTGTGCGGAAGCTCGCGTCGATGTAACCCTTTACGACGAGCTCTTCGTCACCTCCATAAACGAGAAACATATCCTTAGTCCTTTTCAGGTACTTCAGGATATTCTTGACCGCTGTCCAGTGTTCCATGTCGGGATTACTTTGGTACCTTCCTACCAAACTTACGGCAAGGTTTACATCAGGTCTGGTACACAGCATGGCATACATAATAGACCCTATAGCCGAGGCATAGGGGATGACACTCATCTTTTCTCTATCTTCTGCCGTGGTCGGGCATTGAGCCGAGCTCAATTTCACACCTTGCAACACAGGCAAGAACCCCTTCTTTGCCTGATCCATATTGAACTTCTTCAATATCTTATCAAGGTATGTGCTTTGTGAAAGACCTATGAGGCGTCTTGATCTATCCCTATAGATCTTGATGCCTAATATGTAAGCAGCTTCTCCAAGGTCCTTCATTGAAAAACACTTATTCAAGTAGGCCTTAATGCTGTCCAAAAGT
The DNA here is from genome assembly GCF_018294505.1 of Triticum aestivum. Classification (NCBI taxonomy): domain Eukaryota; kingdom Viridiplantae; phylum Streptophyta; class Magnoliopsida; order Poales; family Poaceae; genus Triticum; species Triticum aestivum. The sequence continues at coordinate 658,403,679 of NC_057801.1, forward strand.
TCTATATCATTTCCCATAGTATGTCATCTACACATAATATGAGAAATGCTACAGAGCTCCCACTCACTTTCTTGTAAACGCATGCTTCTCCATAAGTCTGCATGAACCCAAATGCTTTGATCATCTCATGAAAGCGAATGTTCCAACTCCGAGATGCTTGCACCAGCCCATAAATGGATCGCTGGAGCTTGCATACCTTGTTAGCATTCTTAGGATGGACAAAACCTTTTGGCTGCATCATATACAGTTCTTCCTTAAGATAGCCGTTAAGGAATGCCGTTTTGACGTCCATTTGCCATATCTCATAATCATAGTATGCGACAATTGCTAAGATGATTCGGACGGACTTCAGCTTCGCTACGGGAGAGAAAGTCTCATCGTAGTCAACCCCTTGAACTTGTAGATAACCCTTAGCGACAAGTCGAGCTTTATAGATGGTAACATTACCATCCGCGTCCGTCTTCTTATTAAAGATCCATTTGTTTTCTATCGCTCACCGATTATCGGGCAAGTCTGTCAAAGTCCACACTTTGTTTTCATACATGGATCCTATCTCGGATTGCATGGTTGCAAGCCATTTGTTGGAATCTGGGCCCGCCATTGCTTCTTCATAGTTTGAAGGTTCACCGTTGTCCAACAGCATGATTTCCAGGACAGGGTTGCCATACCACTCTGGTGTGGAACATGTCCTTGTGGACCTACGATGTTCAGTAGTAACTTTATCCGAAGTACCTTGATCATCATCATTAATTTCCTCTCTAGTCGGTGCAGGCACCACAGGAACATTTTCCTGAGCTGCGCTACTTTCCGGTTCAAGAGGTAGTACTTCATCGAGTTCTACTTTCCTCCCACTTATTTCTTTCGAGAGAAACTCTTTGTCCAGAAAGGACCCGTTCTTGGCAACAAAGATCTTGCCTTCGGATCTGAGGTAGAAGATATACCCAATGGTTTCCTTAGGGTATCCTATGAAGACACATTTGTCCGACTTGGGTTCGAACTTTTTAGGTTGAAGTTTCTTGACATAAGCATCACATCCCCAAACTTTTAGAAACAACAGCTTAGGTTTCTTGCCAAACCATAATTCATACAGTGTCGTCTCAACGGATTTAGATGGTGCCCTATTTAAAGTGAATGTAGCTGTCTCTAGAGCGTATCCCCAAAATGATAGCGGTAAATCGGTGAGCGACATCATAGATCACACCATATCCAATAGAGTGCGATTACGATGTTCGGACACACCGTTACGTTGAGGTGTTCCAGGCGGCATGAGTTGTGAAACGATTCCACATTTCCTTAAGTGCGTACCAAATTCGTGACTTAAATATTCTCCTCCATGATCTGATCGTAATAACTTTATTTTTTGGTCACGTTGATTCTCTACCTCATTCTGAAATTGCTTGAACTTTTCAAAGGTCTCAGACTTGTGTTTCATCAAGTAGACATACCCATATCTACTTAAGTCATCAGTGAGAGTGAGAACATAACGATAGCCACCACGAGCCTCAACGCTCATTGGACCGCACACATCAGTATGTATAATTTATAATAAGTTGGTTGCTCGTTCCATTGTTCCGGAGAACGGAATCTTGGTCATTTTACCCATGAGACATGGTTCGCACGTGTCAAATGATTCGAAATCAAGAGACTCCAAAAGTCCATCTGTATGGAGCTTCTTCATGCGTTTGACACCAATGTGACCAAGGCGGCAGTGCCACAGATATGTGGGACTATCATTATCAATCTTACATCTTTTGGTATTCACACTATAAATATGTGTAACATCACGTTCGAGATTCATTAAGAATAAACTATTGACCAGCGGGGCATGACCATAAAACGTATCTCTGATATAAATAGAACAACCATTATTCTCGGATTTAAATGAGTAGCCATCTTGTATTAAACGAGATCTAGATACAATGTTCATGCTCAAAGCTGGCACGAAATAACAATTATTGAGGTTTAAAACTAATCCCGTAGGTAAATGTAGAGGTAGCATGCTGACGGCGATCACATCGACCTTGGAACCATTCCCGACGCGCATCGTCACCTCGTCCTTCGCCAGTCTCCGCTTATTCCGCAGCTCCTGTTTTGAGTTACAAATATGAGAAACCGCACCGGTATCAAATACCCAGGAGCTACTACGAGTACTGGTAAGGTACACATCGATTACATGTATATCACATATACCTTTAGTGTTGCCGACCTTCTTGTCCGCTAAGTATTTGGGGCAGTTCCGCTTCCAGTGACCCTTCCCTTTGCAATAAAAGCACTCAGTCTCAGGCTTGGGTCCATTCTTTGGCTTCTTCCCGGCAACTGGTTTACCGGGCGCGGCAACTCCCTTGCCGTCCTTCTTGAAGTTCTTCTTACCCTTGCCTTTCTTGAAACTAGTGGTTTTATTGACCATCAATACTTGATGTTCCTTTTTGATTTCCACCTCTGCTGATTTCAGCATTGAAAATCCTTCAGGAATAGTGTTCACCATCCCCTGCATATTATAGTTCATCACAAAGCTCTTGTAGCTAGGTGGGAGCGACTGAAGGATTCTGTCAATGACCGCCTCGTCCGGGAGGTTAATGTCCAGCTGGGACAATCGGTTGTGCAACCCAGACATTTTGAGTATGTGCTCACTGACAGAACTATTTTCCTCCATCTTACAACTGTAGAACTTGTCGGAGACTTCATATCTCTCGACCCGGGCATGATCTTGGAAAACCATTTTCAACTCTTCAGACATCTCATATGCTCCGTGTTGCTCAAAATGCTTTTGGAGCCCCGGTTCTAAGATGTAAAGAATGCCGCATTGAATGAGGGACTAATCATCAGCACACGACTGCCAAGCATTCATAACGTCTTGGTTCTCTGGGATGGGTGCTTCACCTAGCGGTGCTTCTAGGACATATGCTTTCTTGGCAGCTATGAGGATGATCCTTAGGTTCCGGACCCAGTCCGTATAGTTGCTGCCATCATCTTTCAGCTTGGTTTTCTCTAGGAACGCGTTGAAGTTGAGGTTGACATGAGCGTGTGCCATTTGATCTACAAGACATTTCGTAAAGGTTTTTAGACTAAGTTCATGATAATTAAGTTCATCTAATCAAATTATTTAATGAACTCCCACTCAGATTAGACATCCCTCTAGTCATCTAAGTGATACATGATCCGACTCAACTAGACTATGTCCAATCATCACGTGAGACAGACTAGTCATCATCGGTGAACATCTCCATGTTGATCGTATCTTCTATACGACTCATGTTCGACCTTTTGGTCTCTTGTGTTCCGAGGCCATGTCTGTACATGCTAGGCTCGTCAAGTCAAGCTAAGTGTTTATGCATGTGTAAATCTGTCTTACACCCGTTGTATGTGAACGTTAGAATCTATCACACCCGATCATCACGTGGTGCTTCGAAACAACGAACTTTCCCAACGGTGCACAGTTAGGGGGAACACTTTCTTGAAATTATTATGAGGGATCATCTTATTTACTACCGTCATTCTAAGCAAATAAGATGCAAAAACATGATAAACATCACATGCAATCAAATAGTGACATGATATGGCCAATATCATATTGCTCCTTTGATCTCCATCTTCGGGGTGCCATGATCATCTTCGTGACCGGCATGACACCATGATCTCCATCATCATGATCTCCATCATCGTGTCTCCATGAAGTTGTTCACCAACTATTACTTCTACTACTATGGCTAACGGTTTAGCAATAAAATAAAGTAATTACATGGCGTTTATTCATTGACACGCAGGTCATACAATAATTAAGACAACTCCTATGGCTCCTGCCGGTTGTCATACTCATCGACATGCAAGTCGTGATTCCTATTACAAGAACATGATCAATCTCATACATCACATATAATTCATTCATCACATCCTTTTTGGCCATATCACATCACAAGGCATATGCTGCAAAAACAAGTTAGACGTCCTCTAATTGTTGTTGCATGTTTTTAAGTGGCTGCAATAGGGTTCTAGCAAGAACATTTCTTACCTACGTCAACACCACAACATGATATGCCAATTTCTATTTACCCTTCATAAGGACCCTTTTCATCGAATCTGATCTGACTAAAGTGGGAGAGACAGACACCCGCTAGCCACCTTATGCAACTAGTGCATGTCAGTCGGTGGAACCTGTCTCACGTAAGCGTACGTGTAAGGTCGGTCCGGGCCGCTTCATCCCACGATGCCGCCGAAACAAGATAAGACTAGTAGTGGCAAGAAAATTGACAACATCTACGCCCACAACAAGATTGTGTTCTACTCGTGCATAGAAACTACGCATACACCTAGCTCATGATGCCACTGTTCGGGAACGTTGCAGAAAATAAAAAATTTCTACGCTTAACCAAGATCAATCTATGGAGTCATCTAGCAACTAGAGAGAGGAGTGCATCTACATACCCTTACAGATCGCGAGCGGAAGCATTCAAGAGAACGGGGTTGAGGGAGTCGTACTCGTCGTGATCCAAATCACCGAAGATCCTAGTGCCGAACGGACGACACCTCCACGTTCAACACACGTACGGTTGGGGAAGACGTCTCCTCCTTCTTGATCCAGCAAGGGGGAAGAAGAGGTTGATGGAGATCCAGTAGCACAACAGCGTGGTGGTGGAAGTAGCGGCGATCTCGGCAGGGCTTCGCCAAGCTCAGCGAGAGGGAGAGGTGGTACGAGGGGAGAGGGAGGCGCCAGGGACTAGGGTGCGGCTGCCCTCCCCCCTCTTTATATAGGGGGCCTAGGGGGTGCGCCGCCCCCCTAGAGATCCCATCTCAAGGGCGGGCGACGGCCTAGGGGGGGGGACTTGCCCCCCAAGTCAAGTGGGGCGCCCCCACCCCTAGGGTTTCCAACCCTAGGCGCAGGGGAGGCCCAAAGGGGGCACACCAGCCCACCAGGGGCTGGTTCCCTTCCCTCTTGAGCCCACGAGGCCCTCCAGGATAGGTGGCCCCACCCGGTGGACCCCCGAGACCCTTCCGGTGGTCCCGGTACAATACCGGTGACCCTCAAAACTTTCCCGGTGACCGAAACTGGACTTCCTATATACAAATCTTCACCTCCGGACCATTCCGGAACTCCTCGCGACGTCCGTGATCTCATTCGGGACACCGAACAACTTTCAGGTTACCGCATACTAATATCTCTACAACCATAGCATTACCAAACCTTAAGTGTGTAGACCCTACGGGTTCGGGAATCACGCAGACATGACCGAGACAGCTCTCCGGCCAATAACCAACAACGGGATCTGGATACCCATGTTGGCTCCCACATGTTCCATGGTGATCTCATTGAATGAACCACGATGTCGAGGATTCAGGTAATCCCGTATACAATTCCCTTTGTCAATCGGTACGTTACTTGCTCGAGATTCGATCGTCGGTATCCCAATACCTCGTTCAATCTCGTTACCGGCAAGTCACTTTACTTGTACCGCAATGCATGATCCCGTGACCAAACACTTGGTCACATTGAGCTCATTATGATGATGCATTACCGAGTGGGCCCAGAGATACCTCTCCGTCATACGGAGTGACAAATCCCAGTCTCGATCCGTGTCAACCCAACAGATACTTTCGGGGATACCTGTAGTATAACTTTATAGTCACCCAGTTACGTTGTGACGTTTGGTACACCCAAAGCACTCCTACGGCATCCGGGAGTTACACGATCTCATGGTCTAAGGAAATGATACTTGACATTGGGAAAGCTCTAGCAAACGAACTACACGATCTTGTGCTATGCTTAGGATTGGGTCTTGTCCATCACATCATTCTCCTAATGATGTGATCCCGTTATCAATGCCATCCAATGTCCATAGTCAGGAAACCATGACTATCTGTTGATCAACGAGTTAGTCAACTAGAGGCTCACTAGGGACATGTTGTGGTCTATGTATTCACACATGTATTACGATTTCTGGATAACACAATTATAGCATGAACAATAGACAATTATCATGAACAAGGAAATATAATAATAACCATTTTATTATTGCCTCTAGGGCATATTTCCAACAGTCTCCCACTTGCACTAGAGTCAATAATCTAGTTACATTGTGATGAATCGAACACCCATAGAGTTCTGGTGTTGATCATGTTTTGCTCGTGGAAGAGGTTTAGTCAACGGATCTGCGACATTCAGATCCGTATGCACTTTGCAAATATCTACGTCTCCATCTTGAACATTTTCACGAATGGAGTTGAAGCGACGCTTGATGTGCCTGGTCTTCTTGTGAAACCTGGGCTCCTTGGCAAGGGCAATAGCTCCAGTGTTGTCACGGAAGAGAGTGATCGGCCCCGACGCATTGGGTATGACTCCTAGGTCGGAGATGAACTCCTTCATCCAGATTGCTTCATGCGCTGCCTCCGAGGCTGCCATGTACTCCGCTTCACATGTAGATCCCGCCACGACGCTTTGCTTGCAACTGCACCAGCTTACTGCCCCTCCATTCAAAATATACATGTATCCGGTTTGTGACTTAGAGTCATCCAGATCTGTGTCGAAGCTCGCGTCGACATAACCCTTTACGACGAGCTCTTCGTCACCTCCATAAACGATAAACATATCCTTAGTCCTTTTCAGGTACTTCAGGATATTCTTGACCACTGTCTAGTGTTCCATACCAAGATTACTTTGGTACCTTCCTACAAAACTTACGGCAAGGTTTACATCAGGTCTGGTACACAGCATGGCATACATAATAGACCTTATAGCCGAGGCATAGGGGATGCCACTCATCTTTTCTCTATCTTCTGCCGTGGTCGGGCATTGAGTCGAGCTCAATTTCACACCTTGCAACACAGGCAAGAAACCCTTCTTGGACTGATCCATATTGAACTTCTTCAATATCTTATCAAGGTATGTGCTTTGTGAAAGACCTATGAGGCGTCTCGATCTATCCCTATAGATCTTGATGCCTAATATGTAAGCAGATTCTCCAAGGTCCTTCATTGAAAAACACTTATTCAAGTAGGCCTTAATGCTGTCCAAAAATTCTATATCATTTCCCATCAAAAGTATGTCATCTACATATAATATGAGAAATGCTACAGAGCTCCCACTCACTTTCTTGTAAACGCAGGCTTATCCATAAGTCTGCATGAACCCAAACGCTTTGATCATCTCATCAAAGCGAATGTTCCAACTCCGAGATGCTTGCACTAGCCCATAAATGGATCGCTGGAGCTTGCATACCTTGTTAGCATTCTTAGGATCGATAAAACCTTCTGGCTGCATCATATATAGTTCTTCCTTAAGATAGCCGTTAAGGAATGCCGTTTTGACGTCCATTTGCCATATCTCATAATCATAGTATGCGGCAATTGCTAACATGATTCGGACGGACTTTAGCTTCACTACGGGAGAGAAAGTCTCATCATAGTCAACCCCTTGAACTTGTCGATAACCTTTAGCGACAGGTCGAGCTTTATAGATGGTAACATTACCATCTGCGTCCGTCTTCTTCTTAAAGATCCATTTGTTTTCTATCGCTCGCCGTTCATCGGGCAAGTCTGTCAAAGTCCACACTTTCTTTTCATACATGGATTCTATCTCGGATTGCATGGCTTCAAGCCATTTGTTGGAATATAACAAGGTCAAATGTTTCAACAGAAAGAACCGGTCATCTCATAGAGGTAAACCGGCCCTTGGGGCCTACACAGTTGTAATTTTTCTTATCAAAGTCCCGGTCCATCTTAAAGAGACAAACCAGCCCTTGGGGGCTACAATGGGATTACTATAAAGCACAAAGAAAGATTTATAGAAGTTACCTCATAGCGCTCCTTCATCAAGTTGACTAAACCGGCCTCATAGTCACGGCTTATGTATAGGCGGTTCAGAAATCCAGAATGAAGTTGCTGAGCATTGAGGTTGACACAGCTGGACAGATCAGTCTTCCATTTGCCTTTCTCCACAACAGCAAATTCCTCTTTGGCACTGTGCTTTGACAAAGCGACAGGGTTGCCAGGAGAAGTATGGCCAAACCCGGTAATCACAACATCATCAGTTGTTTTATGTGGGCTAGCTGGTTTATCCGAGGCTTTGATTGGGCTTGGCGGATCAGCGGCAGGACTTGGAGGATTGGCATCTGGGCTTGGTGGATCAACATGAGGACTAGCCGGATTAGCTTCGGGCGGATCAACATAAGTGTCTTGACCTTGTGGCACAGGATCATCTATAGCAATATCAGTGTTTCCACCAGCGTCTTCTGAGGTCCTCTCCGGATCAAATTCCTCAGTGGGAATATTCAGTTTTGCTTTTTTGATGAGTCAGGCTTTGGCGCTGTAAATGGCAAATAGAGGTTAATATGGTAAACCGGTGCAAGAAGATAAAGCTTAAAATATCATAATCACCCAGGGACGGTCTTGAGAGGAGGCATTTGTGTGGTTGATGAGTCGCCAGAAGATGAGTTGGAAGTTACCTGATAATTCGAATCAGACGGATTAAGTGGGTATCGGAAGCAACCACCAAGGGATAAGATTTGTTAGAAGAATAAGAGACCTCTAGATGACGCTTCCGGATTGGGGTGTCTGGTAAACCGGAGGAAGTGACTTGCTGGCCGTTGTGCCGGATTGTGCGACGACTTTCATGTTGCTGTGTCTTCAAAGAAAAGTGTGGATCCAAATGAGCAAGAGGATGTGAGTGTTTTACTTTCCGGACAGCGCGGTGAAGTTTTTGTATTGGCATGATCTGAATTGGAGGAAAGGGAGATTACCTCTACATGGTCAGCACGGCTGGCTTCTGCGTCATGCTGATAAAGATCATTGTCAATAAGATGCATGAAAAGTGAACCAAGTGAATCAAGTTCTACCTCTGCATCTGAGTCTTCAACATCTTTGGTCGAATCAGGGGACTCGGCGGTTCTTTTCTTGGCAGATTTCTTGATGACCTTGGACTTAGCCTGAGGTGCTCTCACCAGTTTGTCTGCTAGTTTGGCCGGTTTATCCTGCGACTTCCTTTTCCAGAATAGATCTTTATCCTGCAAAGATAAAAAGAAGGCTGTCAGAAGGTGTTAAAGCGAGGACGGATTAAAAGTAGAAAGACAAAATCTTACTGCTGGCGGTTTGTTGGAAGCATAAAAGGGACGCAGCCCGGTCTTGCTGCACTTAGTTACCGGTTCATCCAACATCTTTTTAACAGACTCAGTGACCTCATCTTTAGTCAACTGTATTTCAGTGTGCTGTTGAGGATCTTTGACATCCCCAGTATATTCATGCATCAATCTGGTACGGCGGCTTAAGGGCAAGATACCCCATGAAACCCAGCAACCGACAAAGTCAATGTTAGTTAAACCGTTGGCCATAAAAGCCCGGAGTTTAGCAAGCTGTGGTGCATATGTTTATCGTTCTCTCACGATAAGCCGTTAAGGCAGTGGATGCTCGTTGTTGAGCCGGTGAGCCCGATAACCCGGCAGAGGATTTTCATCAGCAGGAGCAGTGTTCCAGCAATAGAACCACGTCTGATTCCAATCCTTGGGGTGGCTGTGATGTTTGACATGAGGAAAATTAACTTCTTTTCTTTTCTGAATTGACACCCCGCCAAGTTCAGTGTTGGGGCCGTCGGTGAATTCAGTTCGGTGGTTCAAGTGGAAGAAGTCTCTGAAAAGTTCAACATATGGTTCTTCTTGCAGGTAAACTTCACAAAATACTTGGAAGTTGCAAATATTGGATACAGAGTTTGGTCCAATATCTTGAGGGTGGAGCTGGAGACTAGCAAGCACATCACTAAATTTTTTTGATCCGGGAGGGCTGAATCCTCGGTCCAGATGCTGCATAAACACGACAACTTCTCCTTCCTGAGGTTCAGGAGGATTCTCAGGTCCAGGAACTCGCCAATGAATGATTTCCTTCTTGGCTAAAGCGCCAGTCAGAACATATCCAGTAAGCTGCTCTTATTTTATCCGAGAGGGGAACCAATTACAAGAAGAGAACTGTTTGGCCATTTTTGCTGACAAGTTGTAAAGGAAGTTTAGGTACCGGTTCACGGTTCAAGGTTGATACGAGTAAACCGGTGTCAAACTGGAGGATTCAGTAAAAGCATATATACATGTTAAACCGGATATTATGCTCAGGTAAAGTGGGCGGTTTAAGTGAGGGCTAATGGTACCTGGCGGATTATCATTTTCTAAAGGTTAAACCGCCTACAGTGGAAGAAACAGATCTGAAATTTGCTAAGTACTACGCAAACAGGTTTCACAAGATGGTATTGCAATTTTGGATCTACTGCAGTTCAGTAAAGAAAAATTTTCTGAGCCCTAAAATGGTGACAGCAGAACAACAAAGGCCCAGATGGGATCTGTCTAGAAAACGAAGAGATGCTGTGACAAGGCAGACTAAAGCTACGGATTCCGCCGCAGAAAGAAGCTGTCAGGTTTATCTAGATTCAAGGAGATATTAAGGGTAAGCAGATAAGCACCGATGAACGCTGATGAACACCTAAGAACTATGGAATCCTAATGCAGATCTAATAGTCGGGAAGAGGAGTGCTTACTAGGGCTGCGCGGCGGCAGAGGAGCATCGCAGCGTTTCTGGTCAAAAACAGGTTGATGCAGCGGCCTGGTTGGTGCAGACGCAAAGATCGATGGCGGTGGGGATGCTTGAGCTCTTCGGAGTCGTGAGGAGGAAGAAGATGCGAAGAGGCAAGGGCGAAAATGGAAAGGACCCCCTGTCTTATTTATAAAGGCAAAGGGATAAGTGACAGGCGCGAAAATCAAGGAGTCAAAAATCGGATATCTGATACAGCTGTCGCCTCAATCTTCGGAGATCAATTAATAGGAAATCTTTACGAAGTTTTTTTTACATAGATGATGTCATGGCGGTTTAAGGTGATTCCAGAAGATGACGTCACGACGGTTTACAAGGACAATATAAAGATGTTCAAATCAGAAATTTTCTAAGTTGAAGATTGACATGAACAAGTTCAAATTAATCTGGGGCCTAATGTTGGGGATATGACTACCGAGTTAAACCGCCCAGGAGGGGCCGGGTTAACTCACAAGGAATCCTGTACAAGATCCCATGACGATGAAGGCTAAGGCTATGACATTTTAACTATGAAGACTTAGAGGCCTAGAAGCCCAATGGCAGATTAGGGCCCATAGTAGTAAACCGCCATAGATGTATAACTTGTATTGTAAGTAAGGGAAAGGAGAAACCGAGCTGGACACTTGTATGAGCCGGCCTCGGGATTCAGTAGACCGGCCGGGCCTCAACCTATGTATATAAAGGGACAACCCGGCGGCGGTTCAGGGACAAGAAACAACAACTCAAGAACTAGGCGAAGCATATTTGCTCCCTGGTAATCGAGACCACATCAAGAAAACCACAACTGGATCATAGGCTTTTACCTTCACCGCAAGGGGCCAAACCAATATAAACTCCTTGTGTCCTTTGTCCGGTTTAACCCCTCTAAGCTAACCCGATCGCGATGGCTCCACGACTAAGTCCTTTCACTAGGACATCTGACGTGATAATTCCACGACAATACTGGACCTCTAAGTAGTGCCTCATCAGGTAGATGAACAGCCAAATACACCATCACATCAAAGAAGGCTGGAGAATATATCTTCTCAAGGTCGCATAGGATAGTTGGTATCTTGTTTCTAAGATGCTCCAAAGCATCTATCCTGATATTTCTACTGCAAAGTTCCTTGAAGAATTGTCCCAACTCTGCAACTGCTCTGTATAAGTCAGGGCGGCCCAATCCTCTAAGGATAACAGGTAAAACCCTTTGAAGTAGGACGTGGCAGTCATGAGTTTTCAACCCTTGTACCTTGTTTCCATCCGCACTGACTCTCCTTTCAGGGTTGGAAGCAAATCCATGTGGGAATCTCACACGTGACAGGACCTCGCAGAATTCTTTTCTTTTTACCTTGTCCAAGACGTACACAGCTGGTGCCATATCATGTGGTTTACCTTCATCTTGCACCTGCAAATCCTGTCTGATACCCAGGTGTGTCAAATCAATCCTAGATTTTAAGATATCTTTCGTCTTGCCTTCAATATTAAGAAGTGTGCTGATAATGTTGTCACATATATTTTTATCGATGTGCATCATATCAAGATTATGTCGCAGATCCAAATCTTTCCAATACTCCAAGTCCCACAAAGTGGACCCGCGGGTAGACAATAATCTCTCTTCTGCCCTGCCATGCTTCCTTTTCCCGCTACCATTACCAGGATGGTTTCCTGGTGTAATATGCCTGACCTTCTCTAATTCCACTTGCAACTCATCGGCGGTGAGCCTCTTTGGCGCATCACGGTTTTCATGCTTTGCATTGAACACATGTCTTCGGTATTTTCTAGGATGCGGCTTATCCTTGGCAAGGAAACGACGGTGTCCAATGTAACAGATCTTGCTAAGTATTGCGTATGACAGTGGATTCCTGTCACGGCGAACACATGCATTGTAACCATGTGTCGTTCGCCCTAACATAGTGCCCAAAGCCGGATAATCATGGATGCACCAAATTATAACAGCACGTAGAAAGAAATCAGCTGGTGGGCTGCTATATAGGTCTCAAGTTTGAACACCCCTCCATAGCTATTGAAGTTCCTCCACAAGAGGCTCCATGAACAAATCAAAATCCTTTCTAGGACTTTTTGGACCCGGGATGAGCAAGGCCATCATGTAGTTTGATTCTTCGGTGCAGACATTTGGAGGCATGTTGTAAGGGATAACAAGCACTGGCCACATGCTATATGTGGCGCTCTGGTGGCCAAATGGGTTAAATCCATCTGAAGCTAAGCCAAGTCTAATGTTTCTCGGGTCAGCAGCAAACTTTTTGTGTTTATGATTGAAGCTTTTCCATTCACTACCATGAGATGGATGGCTCATTACATTTCGATCTCTGTACTCTTGGTTCATAGAATGCCACAGTACATCCTCTCTTGTTTCAGCATCATGAAACAACCTCTGCAATCTTGGTATAATTGGAAAATGTCTCATAACATTATAAGGAATCCTCTTCACAACATTGCCATCTTTCCATCTTGATGATTTGCATTTCGGGCATTCACTTAAGTTGGCATAATCCTTCTGGAATAGAGCACAATTATTCTTACAAAAATGGATCATATCATATCCAATTCCAACTGCACGAAGGAATTTCTTCATTTTACTGTAGGTGTGTGGCAGCTCAGACGCATCTGAGAAAGATTTGCGGAAAGCAGCCAACATCACATCGAATGATTTGTTGGTCATCCGCTCAGATGTCTTCACCTGAAGAAAGGTGACCATAGCTAAGAATACTGACAGCTTATTTCCTGGGGTGGCAGCCACGTTGCATTGTTCCAACATGCGGGCCCACTGTTTTTCTTCTGCAGGTGAAAGTTCACGGAATGCACGAGCATTTCGTAACATTGTTTCAATGTTGGTCAAACTCACTGGCTCCGCGACCACCACCTCCTCCTCCTCTTCCACCTGAGCATCAGGCAGATCAAGATGGTGATCTGCTGCTTCCACGTAGTCAATAACATTGACGTTCACAGCTTCACCATGATGAACCCACCTTGTATATGTGACCGACATCCCATACAAGTCTAGATGATTTTTGCACAGTTAACTGGGGTCTTGTAACTGAATTCATACAACTGCCACACGGACAGAACACATCTGATTTCGGACCACCATACTCAGCTCTGATAAAGTTCATGAAGTTTTCAACCCCATCGACATATGCAGCGGAGAATCTTCGAGCAGAAGTTATCCAAGTCCTGTCCATCTGTTGGACATACAAATTAGTTCTTCTATAGATATTACAGGAAAAACAGATATGCTTTTTTATGAAGTCCATAAAAAAATACCTAGGTTGTTGTCTAAAACTATGGCAAGATATTTGGACGAGCAGATCTAAGTAACAAAATATATGTAAAGCTAATTCAGCAAACATATTTGAGTGCTAAATTATGGCATGTTGTTTCAGTAGTCAATGAGGCTGAGCACACAACCATCAAACTATCGAAGGCCATCGCAGCAACAAAGATCGAGTATAAAACAGTGTAGAGCTATTCCACCTGACAGATTGGCTACTAGACCATGGCAATCTACGCCACAATAAATATATGGAAGGATATTTTAGAAACTAATCAGCCTTGGCATGCCATCTCAGCTAAGCAGATTGAGTGCAGAACAGGGGAAGAAAGCTTGTTAAGCAGAGCATATTGACTGTAAACTACTTCGGCAAATAGTGACATTAACAACGTCTATCAGCTAACATTCAGCGCTACACCGACATGCACGGGGCCTCAGCCTAGAATGCGCGTACTGTGGGAGAAGCTGACCGCCATGCACCTCCACAAGAATGTCGCCAGCGTGGCGGTGCCGACCGCCATGCACCTCCACAAGAACGTCGCCAGCGGTGGCGGTGTGGCTAGAGGACGACAGTCTACGAGAGCGTACTGTGGGAGCGAGAGGATCGCCGTGCGTCCCCTCGACGAACCGCGGCGCCAACGTATCGGTGCGGCGGGGAGGGCGGCTTTGGCGGAGCGAATGGAGTGGAGGGGGATAGGGGAGAGGGGGGTTGGGGGAATATTATTGGCTAGTTGGTCGAAGGGCAGTTGATTCTAGGATTTGGGGGTAATTTTTGGGTGGGGGGAGAGGATTTTCACGCGGTGGGCTGGGGGAGTTTGGCACATGGTCGGTTTCTCCAAGTGCAGTCCCATGTGTCAGTGAAGAGGCAAGCCGAAGCACGTTCCGTTTGCGTGAGCCGTGTGCAGGACCAAACGTGTGTGGGGTGCAATGCGACTGCAACAGGGGTGCTGTGAGTGTACCGCCTTTTTTCCTTTTAAACTAGGTGCTTCGCCCCCCTAAAAAAAACTTGTTGCTTCGCGCAATCCATTGATACTACTACTAGTAATCCGGTAATCCCGACTAAAACAGTGCAGCCGGGTCTTTTGCCGCGCGATATGCTGGGACGTTGGCTTAGTTGGGTTTTTTAGGACGAGTAATGCTACACCTACGTAATCCAGTTACGTAATTAACGTAATGTGAAACGTGTGAGCTGCTGATTGTAGATTGGGGGGAGGGAGGGGCCCTCGTTCACCCTTTTCTCCCACAAGATCTTGATGTTCCGTGCAACGCACGAGCATCTTGCTAGTACTCCTACAATATACTATATTATTGTGAAAGTTCACACCTGCCGAGATTAATGCAAACACAACAGATTTTCATTACATTTCAAACTTTTATAGGATAGAAAAAATAAAAGAAACCCGACCCTAAACCTATTCTACGGTGGTGACCGACGTCCTCCATATGCGATCTCTATGTATGGGGGCGGGGTTCAAGACCCGTGAAGTGAAGGTGCGATCTCCGGCGAGGAAGAGTAGAACACGGGATACAGACCGGCCAATTTTCACACCATGCCCTGCCACGTCCCATGCCCTACTCATCCTTGAAGGAGTCCCCGACCTCGGCGGTGCCGGACGTTGGATGACGGCAAGTAGGACGCGTGGCTGACGGTGCTCCCGTCGTCGGCTCCCAGCATGGGCACCGCTTGTGCGGCCGCGTCCGTGTCCGGCTACACCACTATTGCATCGCGGGAGGCAACTTGAGCGAGGGCGGCGACCTCGAGCTTCATCCCCGAAGACAAGCTCTCCGGCAAAGCGTTTGCGCTTGCGGTCATGGCAGATGTGGTGCCAGGTAGGAGGACAATGCACTATGGTGTGGAGGTTAGCTGGGCGTTGCCGCTTTAAGTAGCACCTTCCGGTGAGGCCAAGCATCTAGGTGCGTCATTAAGTCACCGGAGTTGGTTCCTTGGGCACCGAGCCTCTTAACGACGGCATACAAATGAACAACATGAATGCGGGCAGCTGGCACCGGCTGGGAATGCACCGCGTGACGGTGCGAGGGACGAGTGTTTTTGGTGTGCCGGGTAGTCAGCTGCGGTCATGGCAACGTTGGAGATGCCCTTTGCTCACATGCGATCCCTGCATGTCATTGAAAAAGCAAGACGACCCGGCATGGTTTCAGGTCCTGAGGATGCAGTTGGCCACGCTACACCACTCCGTGGACGCGTCGCGGCGCCCCGTGCATCCTCGACGAGCCAGGTGTTGGGGTGTGTTTGGATTGTGGCCAAAGTGCACCTTACCAAAATTTTGTTCATGACCCAAAGATTGGTCTTTGTTTGGATGGTTGCCATTTTTTGGCATGCCAATGAACTCTAGCCGATTCTAGTTCATTTTTCTTGCCAATGTCGGCCAAATCATGGGCAACCAAAACCTCAACCAAAATTTTGGCTACCCAATGCTTTGATGGGGCAACCTTGGGCACAAACCAAACATACTGTTGGTCGTTCCACAACACTAACGCCACCCTCGGCACACTGAAAACCGACCATGTCTAGCGATGATGAGCGTGTCTCTCACCGCGGTCGCCGTGTCTAGAGGCGGTGCTGGAGGTGCGCCATATTGTTGGCCCCCACGACCCACATGAACGGTTGCCGGTGGCGAGGAGGTCATTGGCCAGCTCCTCCATTGGACTAGTCTGCGCTACGTCGTCCCGACAGGTGTGCCCCACATGTCGGTTTCCCTGCTTTCCTAGCCATATTAGTGCGTCAGTGCTCCACGTTGCGCATTAGGCCTTTCACTATGTAGGCCAAGCGAGACAACTTATTGTTTATTTGAACCGTTCAAGTATAATCATGTGGTGTTTGCTTATTTCTCATTCCTCTCCAACCCTCTTCTCCATTAATCATGTCGCCCTCCGGTCGAGTCCATCCTCCCGCATGCCTCATTTGAACATTCTGCCTAGACCATGCTTGTATTTCCAATGTTGTAATTTGTCCGACATGCATACAAACAAACGGTTCGTTTAAATTTTCACTTTTCCTCCACTACGTGTCACTTCGCGTCTTAGTTTTGACATCCAATTCAGTTCATGCCCCGACACATGTTGACGAGATTGATTGATGTTCAGAGATCAACTACGTGTCGTGCAAGGAGATAAATGTTTGGTCTGTTTCTATGATAGAAATGACCCGCATGGGGGGGTGTCTGTGGGGATCAGAGGGAGTATATTGTATGTTCATAAGAGAAACGAACGTATTGTACCCACCCTAGTCCTCTTTCAATCGATCTCGGGACCTCGAGATGAAATCGAGAGAGAACGAGTGGGGGCATGTGTGATACCTAAGGCGGATTCAAAATTTTGAACCGGTGATCATAGCATCCGCAAATCATATATAAAGGGTATCCAATGTTCATTTTGTTTTTGAACGTACAATATACTCCCTCCTATCCTTTCTAGTTTACATATAAGTTTTATGTGTAGATAAAGTATCTCTACTTTGATAAAAAAGTATCAACATTCAACAATGCCCAATCAATATTGTTAGATTCGTACGTACTCCTAGATTTGTACTCGAGATGGTTTCCAATTTGTTTTCAACCATGTAAATGTGCTTGTTCTCGAGCATGCTCTTCCTACTAGGATTTCGCCACGTATAGCCAGTCCAATAGTAACTTGTTTTAAGCTCCCTGTCCAATAGTACTAGTGGAGTACTGACAACATCTGTACTAGAGTATGCAGTGCTCATAGTAGTACTCCCTCCTTCCATTTATATAGGGCCTATGTGGAGGAGAGAGATGTGAAAAATTAAGGGGAGTGAGCTCTCATGCAAGAGCCTAGCTATATACGCATTCCTAGTTAAATACAATAAATATGAAGAAAGCGATAGAGAGGAGATGGAAAAAAGTACTAATACAATAGCCAACCTTATATTTTTTTTGCAGGAAATAGCCAACGTTATAGCCCACACTACTATATAGTGCGTATAATAGATGATGGCTATAGATGACATGGCGGTTCCTTATAGCCATCGACTGGCTATATTATTAACCATGCTCTAATGCGTTTTTTAAAACCGCATTTGACTATTGACAAGACTAATAGTAGTACATGAGATGTATAATGTGAAAATTATATCATTGGAAGCTCCTTTCACATATGAATTTGATCGTATGCTTTGTGTAAGTTGAATGTCATATATTATTACTCTAACATTTGGTCAAAGTTAGCCTCAAAATCGCATTAGGCCCTGTATAGTAAATGGAAGGAGGGAGTAGTAGTGGAAGTGGATCCTCTGACGTAGGTATCCCTGCCTTACCCTCCCTTTCGGTCACTTACTGGCGGACACCATGCTTGCTAGGCCCCGCATGTCAATTACTCAATGGGTTCGACCACGTCAGGGGATCCTCATCCATACCCTCTGTTTTTATTTACTCCACATAAAACAGAGAGAGTGGTAGTATAAATGACGCAGGCGGGGGAGGGGGAGGGACGTTGGTTTGCTCTCAACTGCGGTCCCACAAGCGAGCAAAAACGTCAGACGAAGCGCGTTCCATTCGGTGAGCGACGTGGAGGGTCCAGTGTGCCGGGCTGCAACATGAACGCGACAAGAGCGATGTACAGTCAAAACCGATTGACCAGTCGTCACCGGAACCACTATTCACACCAAAACCTTTGTTGCTCGCCCTACGCCAGACACTACCCTAAAACCACACCTAATCTCCAGCCCATTCCCCCACCTTTTGATCCCCTAGCCCGCATCAAGCGTCCCCTAGTTCGCCGGAAAGCCATGATGTGCCGCAAGATCACATACTACAAGATGCTGACGCCGGAGTGCCGCGCAGAAATCATGGCGGCGGTCGGCGCCACAGACCTTTGTTCCCAAGCTCGCTGCCGGATTTCTCTGAAGCCAAGCTACGAGGAGGAGGAAGCCGATCCAATGTTCATGGCGGTGGTCGCGCCGCAGGAGGCCCTCGATGGGTATGAGACGATGGACGTCGACTTCGTGCCGGCGTCCGAGTCCCCCATGGTGCAGGCCGACCAGTAGTTCAACCTGCCGATACTAAAGGAGGACCGGGAGGCAGAGGCTCAAGTCAACGCTGAGCGCGTGCATGCCGCTGCCATCGAGTCTCTCCTGCAGGCAGAACCGAATGTCGTGGATGTGAACATGGCGGCAGAGGCTGAACTTGAGGCGGAGAGCGTGGATGCCGCTGCCATCGAGGCCCTCCTACAGGCGGAACTGGACATCCTGGACTTAAACCGGGCGGCAGAGGCTTAACTCGACGTGGAGCACGCGGATGCCGCTCTCATTGAGGCCCTCCTGCAGGCGGAACCGGACGTCTTGGACTTGAACTGGGCTGCGGAGGCTCGACTCGACGCAGAGCGCGCGGATGCCGCTGCCATCGAGGCCCTCTTGCAGGCGGAACCGGTCATCCTCGACTTGAACCGGGCGGTGCTCTCGTCCGTGCAGAGCACCCGCACACTCTGCATGAATGATTAGCTGGAGGCCGAGGTCAACCACGGTGCGGAGACACACGTCGGTAGCTATGGCTGGTTCGCACCGGCAACCAAAGACGACGAGGCCGTCTCATTCCGCGAGCAGTGATCGTTTTTCTTTTGTTGTTGTTTTTATGGATCTTTTGCTGTGTAAAAACATATATTGTTATGCAAGTCGCCTGACTTGGGTCAATCTACCATTTCAGGCGGTTGGATGAATATCCTACGTCTCCTAACCTTTCTTCCTCACCTCTTCTTCTTCCCCAACATACCACCGCACGGGCCGTATGGATACTCCCCAAAATGCGGTTGGATAAACATACTCTATGAACGAAAATTATGTGTCAGTGGTAGGATGGCTGAGTTTGGTTTGTTCACATGCGATAGCACGTGTCAGTGAGGGTGCGTTCCCTTGGTTGGGTTTGCAGCATGCAGGAGCAACTGTGTGAGGGTGCGGTGCGAGCGCGGCGTGCAGGAGCGACCGTGTGAGGGTGCGGTGCGACCGCGACAGCCATGCGCAAGTGTACCTCCTTTTCATTTTGAAAACTTTAGGCAAGCTTGGCAAAAATGTGTGGTGAAGTATGGCAATGCAAGGCCTAGACCCAAACAGGATAAGTACATACGTACTAGGAGTACTAGTGTTAAAAAAGAAAGGCAGGGTTTTCCTTTACGAGATTAATCGATACAAATCCTCGTTTCACATGTCAATTAATGCGTATTTTTTCTCCAAATCCCAAAGAGCTAACCATCTCACTCCTCATTGCTTGATTAATCTAGCGCCATGCAAACCAACCTTCTCCCTTCCGCATGCATGCAGGGGATATTAATGTCCTTGGTTGCTAGTACAAGGAAAACCCCATCAATTTTCCCTCGATTAGTGTTAGTGGCCTTTTGCAAATTGTAATTTTGATATACTGGCCTTGTGTACAAAAAATGGAGGTAGTAACTATATTTGACTTCCTTCCCCATTGCGGTGACATCGCCGATATCTGTAACGTTGTGGTTTGGTGAAGTGCGTTTGATGGAGAACACCATTGAGGGGGACCATGGTAATTCGTTCGCAAGTGCCGCCTGCAAGCCGAGACAACCGCCTTATTTGCATCCAGGAAGTCCGTTGAACCAAAGGACGCGTAAATGTACTAGTACTACTAGTACACAACAGCGTCGTCCATCCAGCTTAGTGCGGTGAGATGGTTTCTCGAAGAAGACGATGGAGAAGTGGAGTCAGCGAAGAGTGAAATGATGGATGCTTCGTCCGTGCTTTGTGATTTCACGCCTCACTGCTTTGTGATTTGTGATAGAAGGGACAGGGGAGCAGACTCTGTGCTCTATACTGCACATGCGTCCAAGCACGGGAGAAAGAGGAGATACGT
This sequence comes from Triticum aestivum, assembly GCF_018294505.1. Lineage (NCBI taxonomy): Eukaryota > Viridiplantae > Streptophyta > Magnoliopsida > Poales > Poaceae > Triticum > Triticum aestivum. The sequence continues at coordinate 658,424,349 of NC_057801.1, forward strand.
TGCATTTTTCTATTCTTTCAATCAATCAATCAGGGAGCTTCGGTTCCATCTTTTTGGCTTTGGAAACACCGTCCACAATGGTTCCCATGATGCCAAAAGCCATTTTCACATTTGGCTACACATTGTGGATGCCCTTAACCGTACCACTTGGTTTTGCTCCTGTGTGCTATCTATACAAATCTCAATTATATTGATCTAAAAAATTACTGAATCAAGATTAGTAAAAAGGAGGTGATTTTGCCGCGCAGATGGCGGGGGAGGTTTCTTATTTTTAGAGGACGTTGCCCTGGCGGTTTGCTAACATGCGGTCCCACATGTCAGTGCTTTACCAAGCCGATCCGCGTCCCACATGAGGCAGAACAATGGCAGAAGCAACACGTGGTTAACTTGAAGAAGATGAGGGAGAAGCGGATTCAGCAACGAGTGAAATGATGGTTGCTTTGTCCCTCCAACTTGTTTTTTAGAATTATTACTTCGTCCCTCCAACTTAACTGTGGAAAGGTGCAACTTTCTGATATGATGCCTCATTGCTCATTACCACGCCGACACCATGACTGGGGTGCTTCACCCCGGCTGCTCTGCACTGTATTCCGGTATGGCACGTGGACCCGGTAGCTTGATGTCCCACATGTCGGCGAAAGGGACTAGAAGATTTATGAAAGTGAGCACTCCACTCCTAAGACGGAGGAGTACACGACACGTCAGCCCAGTGAACTGTCACTTGTACTGTATAGTACTATAATTTTGCTGTTTCGCACGATCCATCGATACAAACCCGATTAAACAGGAAAGGGCGGGATTTTTCCCATGCGGTAGATGATACCGGCCATACATTTCAAAGGCAATTTTAACGTATGCTAACTGAATAATTAAGTAACAATATGATATCTAGTAAAACTAAAAACACATATGATTTATTGTGTTAGAGTGTAGTAGTAGTGTTGTATTGCATAGTTGTTAGATGTAACATGCGAGAACGTGTAGAGATGTAGTCTTGGAGGGCCTACAGAGAGAAAAGCGTAATACGGTCACCGAACTTCAGAATAAGCTGATTACAGTCACTATATACATTTTGCGGTGATTATACGGTCACTTGCTCACGGTTCAACATCGGATTGCACCATGTTGACTAGTTAAATTGACCATGTTCCTTGTGGGTCCCACCTGTTAGTTCGCATAGGGAAAAGGTCAGATAAACACAAATTTACGCAGGCGCGACAAGACTCCAACCCGTGCGCGGAAATCACCTGGTTGTGTATGTGTCTGTCAGGGCCTGATATGTGCGCATGCGCGTGTAGGTTGAGCACTTGAGCGTGAGAGTGTGTGTTGGTCGTGTGGTGTACTGGTGTGTGCATGCATCCGTGTGTATGTGTGCGCGTTTGAGTGTTGCGTGCGTGCATGGCTGCGTGTGTACATGTGAGTGTTGTGTGCGTGCGTGGGTGCATGTGTTCGTGTGAGTGTTGCGTGCATGCAATTTGTGTGCATGCGTGCGTGTGTGCATAATCACCACACCAGCTCATGTGTGTTAAAATAGACGGCTCAACATACGAATACAAGGCCACCTTGTCCGCTATGCCCGCGGTCCTGACTTCGAACCACCATCCAATATATTTTTGTTGTTTGTTTTCATTCTTACTAGCAAGATGCCCGTGTGTTGCATGTAACATCAAGATGCATTTGTATGACTAGTTTATCTTGTGAGACAAAAGGATGAACGAGGGAAGGCCTTATTTGCAAATGTGGAGAGGTGTGTGGGTACCTTTTTGCAAAATTGCAATAGTTTCTTTCCTATCCGTCAGATATAAATCGGACGGCCTATATTGCAGGATGGCGGGCACACCATCATCACCAACTCTGTTTTTTATAAGAGTGGATTTTATAAGAGTGTATTTTATAAGAGTGTAGATGTAGAGTAGATACAAGCCGACAGGTGGGCCCGATGGTAGTGAGATAATGTGATGCAACACTAGAGGTGCCACATGGAACGCTTAACCAGTCAACTAGTCGTGTCTTGAGAAAATAGAAAGTTGTCTGGTGAGCCCGTGACTGTATAATAACCACACAAGCGTAAATGGTGACTGTAATGAGTGGATTCTGAAGTCCAATGTACGTATCATGCTTTCGCTTCAAATACAATGATCGTCACTTTATATATCACAAGAGAAAGATGAAACATGCGTGAATGTGTTGGGGGCTTACTTTTAGAGGACCTGGAGATAGTTTGTGTGCGTACGTGAAAGGGGTGTAGAGGGGGGGGTGTCGTGGAATAATCATGTCAGATATCCTAGTGAAAGGACTTAGTCATGGAGCCATCATGATCGGGTTAGCTTAGAGGGGTTAAATCGGACAAAGGACACAGGGAGTTTATACTGGTTTGGCCCCTTGCGGTGAAGGTAAAAGCCTACGATCCAGTTGTGGTGTTCTTGATGTGGTCTCGATTACCAGGGAGCAGATATGCTTTGCCTAGTTCTCGAGTTGTTGTCTCTTGTCCCTGAACTGCCGCCGGGTCGTCCCTATATATACACAGGTTGATGCCCGGCCGGTCTACAGAATCCCGAGGACGGCTCATACAAGTGTCCGGCTCGGTTTCACCTTTTCCTGACTTATAATACAAGTTATACATCTATGGCGGTTTACTACTATGGGCCCTAATCCGCCATTGGGCTCTAGGCCTCTAAGTCTTCATAGTTAAAACGTCATAGCCTTCATCTTCATGGGCTCTTGTACATGACTCCTTCTGAGTATAATCCGGCCCCTCCTGGGCGGTTTAACTCAGTAGTCATATCCCCAACATTAGGCCCCAGGTTGATTTGAACTTGTTCATGTCAATTTTCAACTTAGAGAAATTCTGATTTGAACATCTTCATGTTGTCCTTATAAACCGCCGTGACGTCATCTTCTGGAATCACCTTAAACTGCCATAACGTCATCTGCGTAAAAAACTCATAATGGTTTATTTTTTATTAACTGATCTCTGAAGATCGAGGCGACAACTGTGCCCCACTCTCTGTTTCGGGCTCCTCGATTCTCGCGCGTGCCTTACTTATCCATTCGCCTTATAAATAGGCCCATGGGTTCTTTCTTTCTTCCCCTTCCGTGCCTCTTCTTCCTCCTCGTGACGCTCAAGCTCTGAAGCTCCGCCGCCACCCTCGACCTTCAAGCACTGCATCGACAAGGCCGCTGCATCGACCTAAACGTACCAAAGACCTGTGGCTCTTCTCCGCTATTCTTGTGCATCCAGTAAGCCTCCTTCCTTCAACCCTAGATCTACATTAGGGTTTCAGTGTTCATCCGTGTTCGTCAGTGTTCATACTTATTCGTTGCTTCTCCCTTACTGTCTTATTGAGTCTAGATGAACTTGTCATTTTCCTTTTGCGGCCGAAGTTGTAGCTTTAGTTTACCTCGGCATAGTATCTCTTCTTCCCTTGATAGATCCCATCTAGACTTTTGGTGTTCTATCGTCTCAATTTTAGGGCTCAGAAAATTTTCTTTACTGAACTGTGATAGATCCAAAATTACAATACCATCTTGTGAAACTTGTTTCTTCAGCACTTAGTATATTTCGGATCTGCTTTTTCCACTATAGGCGGTTTAACCTTTAGAAAATGATAATTCGCTAGGTACCATTAGCCCTCACTTAAACCGCCAACTTTACATGAACATAAGTATTCAATTTAATATGTACATATGCTATGATTAAATCCCCCGGTTTGACACCGGTTTATGCATATCAATCTTGAACCGTGAACCGGCATTTGAACTTTCTTTACAGCTTGTCATAAAAAATGGCCAAACAGTTCTCCTCTTGTAATTGGGTTCCTTCCCGGATTAAAGAAGAGCAACTTACTGGATATGTTGTGACTGGCGCTTTAGCCAAGAAGGAGGTCATTCATTGGAGAGTCCCTGGTACTGAAAATCCTCCTGAACCTCAAGATGGAGAAGTGGTTGTGTTTATGCAACATCTGGATCGAGGGTTTAGCCCTCCTGGATCAAAAAAATTCCGTGATGTACTTGCCAGCTTCCAACTCCACCCTCAAGACATTGGACCAAACTCTGTATCCAATATTTGCAACTTCCAAGTATTTTGTGAAGTTTATCTGCAAGAAGAACCAACTGTTGAACTTTTCAGAGACTTCTTCCGCTTAAACCGCCAAACTGAATTCACCGAGGGTCCCAACACTGAAATTGGCGGGGTATCGATTCAAAAAAGGAAAGAAGTCAATTTTCCTCATGCCAAACATCACAGCCACCCCAAGGATTGGAATCAGACGTGGTTCTACTGCCAGAACACTACTCCTGCTGATGAAAATCCTCTGCCAGGTTATCGTGCGTACCGGCTCAGTAATGAACATCCACTGCCTGAATGGCTTTCTGCCAGAGAATGACAAGCATATGCACCACAACTTGCTAAGCTCCAGGCTCTTATGGCAAACGGTTTGACCAGTATTGACCTTGTCCGTTGCTGGGTTTCATGGAGTATCTTGCCTTGAGCCATCATTCCGGTTTAATGTGCGAGTACACAGGAGATGTGAAAGACCCTCAACGTTATATTGACATTCAATTGACTGATGACGAGATTACTGAATCCATCAAGAAAATGCTAGATGAACCGGTAACTGAATGCAGCAAAACTGGGCTTCGTCCGTTCTGTGCTCTCAACAAACTACCAGCTATAAGAACTGCCTTTTTCTGTTTTAATCCGCCCTCTTCGACACTTGCTGATAGCCTTTCTATTTATATTTGCAGAGCAATGATCCGTTTTGGAAGAGGAAATCGTAGGACAAACCGACCAAACCAACAGACAAACCGGTCAGAGCACCTTGGGCTAAGTCCAAGGTTATCAAGAAGCCTGCTAAAAAGAGAACTGCCGAGTCCTCTGATCCGCCTGAAGATGTTGATGATTCGGAACCAGAGGTAGAACTTGACTCCCTTGGTTCATTTTTCATGCATCTTATTGACAATGATCATTATCAGGATGATGCGGAAGCCAGCTGCGTTGACCATGTAGAGGTAATCTCCCTTTCCTCCGATTTAGATCATGTGCCAATACAAAACCTTCGCCACGCAGTCCGGAAAGTGAAACGGTCACATCCTCTTGCTCATTTGAATCCATACTTTTCTTTGAAGACACAACAACATGAAGCTCGTCGCACAACCCGGCATAGTGGCCAGCAAGTCACTTCCTCCGGTTTACCAGGCACCCCAATCCGGAAGCGCCGTGCAGAGGTCTCTTGTAATTCTAACAAATCTTATCCCTTGGCGTGTTATTTCCGATATCCTCTTAATTCGTCTGACTCAAATTATCAGGTAACTTCCAATTCATCTTCTGGTGATTCATCAACCACCCAGATGCCTCCACTCAAGACCGTCCCTGGTGAGTATGATAACTATAGCTTTACTTTCTTGCACTGGTTTACCATATTAACCTCTGTTTGCTATTTGTAGTGCCAAATCCCGTCTCAACAAAAAAGCGAAACCGAATATCCCCACTGAGGAGTTTGAACCGGAGAGGACCTCAGAAGGCGCTGGTGGAGATACTGATATTGCTATGGATGATCCTGTGCCACAAGGTCAGGACACTTATGTTGATCCGCCAGAAGTTAATGCGGCCAGTCCTCATGTTGATCCGCCAAGCCCAACTGCCAATCCACCAAGTCCAGCTACTAACCCTCCAAGCCTAGCAAGAGTCACTGTCAAACCGTCCAACACCGATGAAATTTTTGATGGCAAGACTGATGATGTAGTAATCACTGGTTTTGGCCACACTTCCCTTGGCAATCCTGTCGGTTTGCCAAAGCATAGTGCCAAAGTGGAATCTGGTGCTGTGGAGGAAGGCAAATGGAAGACTGATTTGTCAAACTGCGCTCATCTCAGTGCTCAGGAGCTCCTTTCTGGATATCTAAACCGCCTGTATTCAAGTCGAGATTATGAGGCCGGTTTAGTCAACTTGATGAAAGAACGCTATGAGGTAACTTCTATAAATCTTTCTTTGTGCTTTATATCAATCCCATTGTAGCCCCCAAGGGCCGGTTTATCTCTTCAAGATGGACCGGGACTTTGATAAAAGAAACTGCAACTGTGTAGCCCCCAAGGGCCGGTTGACCTCTGCAAGATGAACCGGGTCTTTCTGTTGAAAGTTTTAACTTTGTGGAATTCCTTCACATCCGGTTGATCTGATCAATTAGGCATTAGCCCCCAAGTGTCAAGATTAAGACTTGTATTGAGCCTTGGGACTTTGAAATATCAGTTTAAGAAGCAATCCGCATTAGCCCCCAAGTGCCAAGTGTATAACTTGTTATGTGCTTGGGACTTTTGAGAAGATATTAACAACTTATCATCTGTCTGTTGCAGACTGACCTAAGCAATAAGGATTCCCAAATTGCCGATCTTCAAGAAAATATCAAGTCCCAGCAAGCAGAAACTTCCAAGGCCAAGGATGAACTGAAAGGCGCTTTGACAGCCATGGAGCAATTGAAAGATGGCTTCAAGAACGAGCGTGCATGCTGGGAAACTGAAAAAGCTACTTTTTTGAAGCGGGCAGAGGATGCTGAAGCAGCACTTAAACCGGTAGCAGAAGAACTGAGCGGCTTAAAACAGCAAATCAACACAATGACTTCTGCTATATTTGGTAAGTATTCTTATTCAGCTGCTTTGTTGAACTTTTTTGACACTGTCGGTTTAACATCAATTTCTTGACCCGTTGCAGGTAGTCGTGTTGCTCATCTGGGCTCAGATATGCGGAAGAAATTGAAGGCAACTTATACGTTGATAGAACAATTGTATACCGGTGCTCAATGAGTCATCTGCGCAGCCTCATACAATAAACCGACACCAATCTTGATCAAGGATACATTGGCCAAATTATCTATGACACCTGCCCAGATAGAAGAGGTAAAGCGATTTGCTGCCAGGGCGGGCGCTTTATCAGCACTAACTCGGGCCAAAACTTGGATAGCTGATCTTGATCCGGTAGATATCGCAAAGGGCTATCCTGGTGAACAAGAAGACGGGTCAGCATTTCACAATGAAGCCCTCAAAACCTTGACCAAGGAGATGCGCGCGCTTGCAAGCCAATTGGCCGAAGAAGTTGACTTGTCTGTCCATCGGTCCAGCTATGATGCAGACAACAAACGGGTTGATGCAGCTGTTAAAGAAGTGCAGAATCTTATCCTGCCAATCCGTAAGCACACCTATGCCCCTGACGTTGAACCGTCCAATCTTATAAGTGACGAAGCTGTCTTCCAAGCTTTAACCCGGATTGGTTGGGCCACCATTGACTTCCAGCCACTGGGTGGGGAGGAGGAGGTTGAACCGACGCAAGAAGATCCATCAACTTCACGTCAACCTGGTGACGAGTCTTAATCCGACAACTAGCTTGATTTCCACAGACTGCGTTCTTTGCAACAAACAATCCTTATTTTGGGCATCAAAGCGCCTTGTAATAGGCTAGTTGAAATACTTTGACCTGCTGCCATCGTGCACTGCTACATGACGCTGTTTGATCCGCCATGATTATTGCTATGCTTTCTTATATACCTTGATAATTTCATGCAATCCTTGTGTCTGCATAAAAGAATCATCTTGGCGGTTTACCGCCGGACGGGTCATAATGCCCAATACAAAGCCTGGTTGATAACCAAGGCTGTAAAAATATCAAAATATGAAATAGATCATACCTGTGATATTAAATCATATTGTTGGCTTAACAACTTAATTGTAGTAAGGGCGAGAACCCAAATCATGAGTATTATAACTCCCACCATGCCGTGTTGGTGTATACTAAGTCATGCCGGGTTATGATGAACACCAGATGATCATCCTGGCGACATGTAGTCAAAGCCAGACCGGGTTAAGAAACACCGGTTTAAAACTGAGTGTGATCTGACAACTTGTAGCTGAAAGCCAGCCGGGTTAACAAACACCGGGTTAATATGATGACAGATAGCCATGCCGGGTCAATAGACGCCAGTTTTAACATAAAATTTCATCAAAAGAGAAAATCTTTGACAAAGGCAAATAAAAAACCGTGTAGTCGAGGCTTTTCAAGGGCTGCCAGGCCCAAATGTGAGGCTTTTCATGGGCTACCAGGCCGCTGAGTTAAACCATTTTGCAAAGCCTTTCAAGATGGGCCTCCAACTAACCAATCGTCGTTTTAACTTTGACAAGTTCAGGGTCTGTAGAAGATTAACTTGTCAAACGTTCGGCGGGTCATGCCAGGATTACCTGGATAGGAGTGGCTTACTTGATGAAGGCAGGTTAACCCGGGGTTTTAGGTGAATACACCAGGCTTCCAAGCCGTGGTTGATAGCATATTACAAGGGTCCTTTCAAACTCTTTGTTGCGTTGCACAAAGAGCCCCCAAGTAACTTTGTGAGCTGTGCTCAATGGGTGCCTATGTTTGAGCTGTGCATAGCAACCAGACTCTCTTTGGCCCCTTGGGTGTGAAGCTCCCAAGCTGTATTGTGGCGTGATAGCCGGATTAATAGACAGAACTATGCTTTGTTAGCTGAAGCCCCCATGTAATCAGAAGATATTAGCAAAAACGACAGAGGCACTGCTTATAGCAAGGAGGCCGGTTTATTATATTGGTCATAATATATACATTGTCAAAATATGTACATAAGAGGAGCCTATGGTTCAGGTATAATAAGGCCGAAGGAGAGCTATGTTCCACGGCCGCCGGGTCTCCTCCTCAGATTTGCGTGATTCTGCGTGCTCAAACATCAATGAGGTAGTATGATCCGTTGTGCAGACTCTTGCTAACCACAAAGGGTCCTTCCCAAGGAGGGGATAACTTGTGCATGTCGGTCTGATCCTGGATGAGCCGAAGCACCAAGTCGCCTTCTTGAAATGTTCTTGTTTTAACTCGGCGGCTGTGATAACGCCATAGGTCTTGCTGATAAACCGCCGAACGAGCCAAGGCCATGTCCCATTTTTCATCTAACAGGTCCAGTGCTTCCTGATGTGCCTGCTCGTTGTCCGCTTCAACATAATTGGCAACCCGGGGCGAGTCTTGACGAATATCACTTGGGAGTACCGCCTCTGCCCCGTAAACCATAAAGAAAGGTGTATAACCCGTTGATCAATTGGGGGTGGTGTTTATGCTCCATAACACAGAAGGTAATTCTTCCACCCAAGAACCCAGTGTCCTTTTCAAAGGAACCATAAGCCGGGGCTTGATACCCTTTAAGATTTCCTGATTTGCTCTCTTAGCTTGTCCGTTAGACTGGGGGTGTGCCACTGACAACACATCAAGCCGGATATGCTCTCTTTGACAGAAGTCCTCCATCTCACCATTGGAGAGGTTCGTGCCATTATCCATGATGATGCTGTGTGGAAAACCGAAGCGGGAGATCACCTTCTTGAGGAATTGAACCGCCGTGGCTGCATCACACTTGCTTACTGGCTCCACTTCAACCCATTTAGTGAACTTGTCAACCGCCACCAACAGGTGGGTCTTCTTATCTTTGGATCACTTAAAAGGTCCCACCATATCAAACCCCCAAGTAGCAAACGACCAAGTGATTGGAATCATCCGTAGCTCTTGAGCCAGAACATGAGCTCGGCATGAAAACTTCTGACAAGCGTCACACCACTTTACCAGGTCCTCAGCATCAGCATGAGCCGTCAACTAGTAGAAACCATGATGAAAAGCTTTAGCAACCAGGGATTTTGAACCGGCGTGGTGACCACAACCCCCTTCGTGGATCTCACAAAAAAATCTCTTGGCCATCTTCAGGAGAAATACAGCGCTGGAACACGCCCGAGACACTGTAGTGATGTAACTCGCCATTGTGAACAACCATGGACTTTGAGCGTCGGACTATCTGTCTGGCCAGAACTTCATCTTCTATCTGTCTGGCCAGAACTTCATCTTCTGGTAACTCGCCCCGGTTCTTTTACGCCAAATATGGAACCGTCCAATCCGGAATTACATGTAAAGCGGCCACCAACCGTGCCTCCGGATCAGAATAGCTAAATCCTCCTCTGTAGGCAACTTAACAGACAGGTTATGCAGGATATCCAGAAAGGTATTGGGTGGTACCGGTTTACGCTGAGACCCCAGCCAGGTTAAAGCATCTGCTGCTTCATTTTTGCGCCGATCAATGTGCTCAACCTGATAACCCTTGAAATGACCAGCCACAATATCCATCTCTCGTCTGTAAGCCGCCATGAGTGGATCCTTAGAGTCCCAAGTGCCAGAAACTTGCTGCGCCACCAGATCAGAGTCTCCAAAGCATCGTACCCGGCTTAAGTTCATTTCCTTAGCCACACGGAGACCGTGGAGTAAGGCCTCGTACTCAGCTGCATTGTTAGTACAAGGAAACATTAAGCGGAGAACACAACGAATTTTATCACCTCGAGGGGAAGTAAGGACAACTCCACCCCGAGCCCTCCAATTGCCTGGACCCGTCGAAGTGGATAGTCCAATATGTGTTATCCGGTTTGTCTTCCGGTGCCTGCAACTCTGTCCAATCATTGATGAAGTCAACAAGCGCCTGAGACTTGATAGCTTTTCGAGGCATATACTTCAACCTGTGTGATCCAAGCTCAATAGCCCACTTTGCAACCCGGCCAGTTTCCTCCCTGTTCTGAATTATATCGCCCAAAGGAGCAGAACTGACCACTGTGATGGGATGGCCCTGAAAGTATTGCTTAAGCTTCTGAATCACCATGAAAACCCCATATACCAGCTTCTGCCAATGCGGATATCTTTGCTTTGACTCAATGAGCACTTCGCTGACGTAGTAAACCGGCCTTTGAACCATATATTCCTTCCCAGCTTCCTTGGCTGACAGCCCGGGCATTAGCAGCCACATATAATAACAGCGGCTCGTCGTTGACCGGAGCGGCAAGGACCAGCGGTTCAGCCAACTACCTCTTCAACTATTCAAACGCCGCATTAGCAGCGTCACTCCAGACAAAAGTGTCAGTTTTCTTCAACATCTGATACAGAGGGATCACCTTCTCTCCCAAACGGCTGATAAACCGGCTCAGGGCTGCAATCCGACCCGCTAGACGCTGAACATCATTGATACACGCCGGTTTAGCCAGAGACGTAATAGCCTTGACTTTTTCCGGATTGGCCTCAATGCCCCTGTTAGACACGAGCAAACCTAAGAGCTTGCCTGCCGGAACACCGAAGACGCATTTGGCCGGATTGAGCATCATTTTATACACTCGAAGTTTGTCAAAGGTATCCTTCAAATCTTTAATCAACGTCTCCTTCTTCCTGGATTTGACCACAATATCGTCCACATAAGCATGAACATTGCGCCCAATTTGGGTATGAGGACAATTCTGCACATAGCGCTGATAAGTCGCCTGGGCACTCTTGAGCTTAAAGGGCATTGAAACATAGCAGAAGGCTACAAAGGGAGTGATGAAAGTTGTTTTTTCCTGGTCCTTAACCGCCATTTTGATTTGATGTTAACCAGAATAAGCATCCAAAAAACTCAAACGCTCACAACCTGCCGTAGCATCAATGATTTGATCAATACGAGGGAGAGCAAAAGGATCGGCCGGACAAGCTTTGTTCAAGTCCGTGTAATCCACACACATGCGCCAAGTGCCATTCTTCTTAAGCACTAGCACCGGATTGGCCAGCCATTCTGGATGAAAAACCTCAACGATAAACCCCGCAGCCAACAGCCGAGCTACCTCTTCACCAATGGCCTTGCGTCTTTCTTCGTTGAAGTGACGAAGAAATTGCTTGGTCGGTTTAAACTTGGACTCAATATTGAGATTGTGCTCAGCGAGTTCCCTCGGTACACCTGGCAGGTCAGAAGGTTTCCATGCAAAGATGTCCCGGTTCTCACGGATGAACTCGATGAGCGCGCTTTCCTATTTTGGATCCAGATTAGTGCTGATACTAAACTGTTTGGATGAATCGCCAGGAACAAAATCAACTAGCTTAGTCTCATCAGCCGGTTTGAACTTCAGGGTTGGGTCATACTCTGTGGTGGGCTTCTTCAGAGGAGTCATATCTACCGGATCAACGTTGTCCTTGTAGAACTTCAACTCTTCTGCCGCACAAACCGACTTAGCATAAGCCGCATCACCCTCTTCACAGTCCAAGGCTATCTTCCGACTCCCATGTATTGTAATGGTCCCCTTATGACCCGGCATTTTGAGCTGTAGATAAACATAACAGGGCCTTGCCATGAACCTTGCATAGGCCGACCGTCCAAATAGGGCGTGATATGGGCTCTGGATTTTTACCACTTCAAAGGTTAAGGTTTCTGACCTGGAATCACGGTCATCTCCAAATACCACTTCCAAATTTATCTTACCAACTGGGCATGCCGATTTTCCTGGTACCACTCCGTGGAAAATAGTATTTGACGGTTTAAGATTTTTATCTGTCAATCCCATGCGCCGGAAGGTTTCATAATACAAAATATTGATACCGCTCCCTCCATCCATGAGCACCTTGGTGAAATTATAACCTCCAACCTGAGGTGCCACCACCAAAGCCAGATGACCCGGATTGTCAACCTGGGGTGGATGATCCTTTCTGCTCCACACAATGGGCTTCTCAGACCAACATAAGTAACATGGCACTGCCGGTTCAACAACATTTACTGCCCTCTTGTGAAGCTTCTGATCGCGCTTGCACAAGCTAGTGGTGAAAACATGATACTGCCCACTACTCAATTGCTTCGGGTGATTCTGATAACCCGATTGCTGCTGATTTCCCTGATTATTCTGTTGATTATAACCACCCTAGTTGTTCTGATTGCCTTGATTGCCTTGGTTGCCCTGGAATCCGGAGTTTGAACCGCCACCACCATAACCCGGCCCATGAGATCCTGAACCGCCGGATGGGCCCTGATCATACTGGAAAGGTCAGAGTTTTTAAACTCCCGCATAATGAAATAGTCCTTCCAAAGGTGTGTGGCTGGAATCTCCTTCGTCCCGTGCTTCAGGCAAGGCTGATTCAACATACGCTCCAGATTCATACCGCCACCGCGCTGGGGCGGTTTACCTTTACGACGCTGATTATTGCCCTGCACATTGGTGTTAGCTACAAAATCTGAATTATCCGCTTTATGTTTACCGTTGTTGCCGTTGCTCGCCGGGTTAGGCTGCTGTCCCTTGGCATTGCCACTCTTCCTTCCCTTTCCCGACTTCTCCTCGTCAGACTCGGGATCCTTGGTATTATTAGAGTCAACATACTTAACCAGAGCCCCCATGAGTGTTTCCATATCATTGCAGTGATGCTTCATCCGCCCCAACTTGAGCTTCAAAGGTTTGAACTTGCAATTGCCTTCCAACGTTATGATTGCTGAGTCTGCATTGATGCGGTCAGATGAATGCAAGATCTCAGAAACCCGGCGTACCCAATGGGTAGTCGTACCCAATGCAAGATCAACAATTGACATCGGTTGCTTGCAAGTATACTTGAAGTTATTGATAAACCGGCTCTTCAACGCCTCCCATGACCCAATTGAATTGGGTGGTAAACTTTTTAGCCAAGTGCGAGCTGTTCCTTCTAGCATCATAGTGAAATACTTAGCACACACCGCTCCATCCACATCCAGCATTTCCATGGCCATCTCGTAGCTTTCTACCCATGACCCAGGATGTAAATCAGCAGTGTAATTGGGTAATTTTCGAGGGCCCTTGAAATCCTTGGGTAAACACGCGTTGCGCAGGGCCGGTGTGAGACATGGCACTCCCAAAGTGGTAAAGGCAACCCCTGGCTCTACTGTAGTAGTCGGATGAACCGGCATAAGTTGGCGCTCCATGTCCTGTGCAGTCAATCCGGCACCACAGTGCGCTCGTCCTTGGTCCACTAAATCCTGCGCTTCATTCCTTCCCCCTACCGGGTTAGGCCTCCGCGGCAGATTATTATTCTGTCCACTACTTGACACAGCTGGCTCTTCAACACGCCTGCTGTAACTCCGGCTTGGACGAGGGGTAGAGTGTATCCTGTCCCGACTGTATGAATAAGCCTGTTGCTGAACCATTGCTGTATGGAGTAAATGCCTAGCCCGTCGTGTCTCAACCGCCGCGGGGGAGTCACCTTCCATCGGAATAGCAGCCAATCTTGACGCCGCAGCAATCATGTTGTCCAATGGGGTGGGAAAATGACCCGGTGGTGCTGGTGCGTATTGAGGCGGATCACGATTCTACTGAGGCGGACCCATCTTGCCCGGCTGATCCGGCGCTCCCATCCTGGGTGCTTCAATCTGGTTCACCATGGGTGGGTTGCTAGTGCCCACTCCTGGCGTGTTAAAGAGATTCCTTCCTTCGTAAACCGATGGCAGACGAGATTGGTGCCTTCTCCTCATCACCTCGTTTGAAGCGTTCTGATCCAACATAAGCCGATAAGCCTCTGCATGAACTCGCTGTGCCTTAGCATTTAAAGCGGTTCATTCCTCGACCATCCTGGTCTCCTCAGTAGCCATGTCCTCCTTCGCCTGAGTTATCTGATCTCGCAAGTTTCTAACTTCCGTATTATGCTCATCCCGTTTATCCGGAGTAAGTTCAGTAGCCAACAATGTTGCTAAAGCATCCAATAATCCGGACAAGACTTGAACCGGCGGGTGCATAGGGCCACCTGCCCCAGCTGCTGATCCGGAGATTATCGCCGCTGCTGTTGAAGATTGTGGGGTGAGTTGCGTGCCAGCCATGAAGATTACAACCCAGTTTGGCGGTTCAAAGGAATCCGGAATACTGCTGCCGTCGGAATACCCCCCAAATAGGCCATCCTGAACTTGATACAAAGACTCAGTCTCACCGGTAGATGACTCGCCATCGGAGTAGACATCCGTCTTACCATCGGACATCAGTTCAGATTCAATCCCATGGATACATCCTATGAACACATGCTTCATGGCGGGCTGACCCCGGGCAGGGCTCGCACGCTGAGCCGTCTCGACGACGTCCGTGCAGATGTCTGGCTCAGGGCCCGGTTCACCGATCTTGCCGATGAAGACGTGAATTCCTCCGAAGGGGACCCGGTACCTATACTCAATTGAGCCAGCGTCGGGGCCCCAACCTGCATCGTCGATGTAGAGCTTGCCGCGACGAGTCTTGGTCATCCGGACCACTGCGTATCCGTTAAGCCCTTCGAACTTGCCCTCCAAGAACTTGAAACCATCGTGCGATCGCCCCATGATGGGCGCCAACTGTCGGGGAATTATCATGTCAGATGTCCTAGTGAAAGGACTTAGTCGTGGAGCCATCGCGATCGGGTTAGCTTAGAGGGGTTAAACCGGACAAAGGACACATGGAGTTTATACTAGTTCGGCCCCTGGAGGTGAAGGTAAAAGCCTACGATCTAGTTGTGTTGTTCTTGATGTGGTCTCGATTACCAGGGAGCAGATATGCTTTGCCTAGTTCTAGAGTTGTTGTCTCTTGTCCCTAAACCGCCGTCGGGTCATCCCTATATATACACAGGTTGATTCCCGGCCAGTCTACAGAATCCCGAGGCTGGCTCATACAAGTGTCCGGCTCGGTTTCTCCTTTTCCTGACTTACAATACAAGTTATACATCTATGGCGGTTTACTACTATGGGCCCTAATCCGCCATTGGGCTCTGGGCCTCTAAGTCTTCATAGTTAAAACGCCATAGCCTTCATCTTCATGGGCTCTTGTACATGACTCCTTGTGAGTATAATCTGGCCCCTCCTGGGCGGTTTAACTCAATAGTTATATCCCCAACAGGGGGTATGCGATGGAGAGAGAGAGATGCTCTTCATTTCTCTTTATTATGAATAACTTTATATATAATATAAAAATATACAAATTCATAGTGCAGAATAAATATCATCGTGGGCACCATGCAATGCAAATTAGCGTTCATACTCCTCCATATAACTTTGTAATGTTGTATATATGTTTAAATTCTAAAATAACTTTTTGCCACACTTTATTCAAAAGGAATGTTGTATGCGAAATAAACATGAAGAGAGGGATTTTTAGATCAATGGGGTACGTGATGTAACATGTGTGAATGTGTAGTTGATGCATTTGGTAGGGCCTAGAGAGGTATGTGTGTGTATTACGTATTCGAGAGAGGCATGGATAGAGGGGCCGGCAAGGGGGGTGGGAGAGATAGCACGAGAAATGAGAGTGGTCTAGAGAGAGAGAGAGACAAATATGACGTCACAGCGAGAGATTCCCTTGAGTGTGTATATGCAAGGGGGGAGGGGATAGAGGCACCAGGAGAATATTTTTTGTGTGTGTGGTGTTTGTGTTGGTATGTGTGGGTGTGAGAAGATAACGAGACGTGGGGGCAGCGGGTGTGTCACCGCGTGAGGTCCGGTGGGTCGAGGTGAGGCCCTTCGTTTGGTACCGTCCTATGCCACATTGGTCAGCCCGTGACGCATTTAGGGAGACCCATGGATGACTAGTCGTACAAGACAAATATAGCATAATTGTGAAGAACTCTGTGTCCACTGAGAAAGCCGGCTAGGATTTGTAACCCTAGGTTCTAGGACTAAGGTAACCCCCTTATCTCTGATATTACTATTCATCCAACCAAACTTTAAGGGGCATCCTACAGAATGCTCTGCTAGAATCATACTCGTTGATTAGGAAGAGAGGTGTGAGACAATGCCTAAGAGACATGCCTAAAGATAATGTGCGTACAGGGGACACGTAGGCAGGTCTATGTATATAGAAAGGGTCGATGGGGATTGTGTGGGTGTATGCTTGCGAGAGGAAGAGTGCTTGTGATAAAGGTTAGTGAAAATAGTCGTAAATGGTTATGAGAGGGAGGGAGGGTTATATCGAGAGCATGTGTGCGAGAAAGACACCTCGGGAGAGGGTGTGTGAGCATGTGTGAGAGACCATCGATGGAGAGTGAAACTACATGTAAAAGACTGCTGTACACATTGATTAAAGATATAAATTGTATCCAAATATTAGGATGGCATCATGATAGTTTCAGTTCGCGTAAGGAACGGTCATTGATCCATCAGACATCTAGAATCTATCGAATTTGAGCATGTCTATGTTATTATTTGATAAAATTGATCCACATAGTTAGTATTTTGAACTCCAGACAATGCATCATTTTAGCAATCGAATATAAAGGTGAGTATAGTTCATGTTGTGTGTGTAAAGCACATTATACATACGAAAGTTATATAATGAATATTATAAATAGCTACCTATGAACTAGCATACATTTGAATTCAACTTAAGGTGGTTTAAAAAAATCAAATTCAACATGAAGTCCATTCAATTATTTGAATTTGTTATCATGGCATTTGTAAATCATACCTAAATTATGGGGGCACCAATCTTTGCTCTGATTTTGTACATAATAGCATATGTATGTACGAAATAGATTCAAATTTAGCTCCTCCATTCCAAAATAATCGTAGTTATAGGATTTTCAAGTGTCAAAAATTCAAAAACAAGCGGATAATTTAATGAGGTTTTCAGACATACAAGGTCAAATTTAACGTTGTCTATTTAGGTCAATCCTCAAAGTTCAAGAGTACTCTAAACGTGAATGCTTGTGTTTCAAAATTTCGAACGAAGCGCCAAAAGAGCCTCTACTCGCCCAAAACCGCGTGAGACCAATGTTTGGTAGTACAAGGAAATTACTTTTCTATAATAACTCCAACCCGTGGAACCTGCCGGTCCGACCTCCAAAGGTCTAAACCGGGGTAGGTTTGTAGCTTCATCTAGACGCCACGCAACTGCCTCCGAAAAACATTCATACACAATGGCCGCCTAAGCACACATGCGCGCGGTCGAAATCGCTCCCGCCCACTATTTGGGACACCTGGGATTACCATCCTACCCCCGACCCGCATTAGGTATGAAATTTAAGAGGGGGGCAAAGTTCGTACTTTTCCTAAATTTCAAACAAGCGTCCCATCTTCTGTTCAAAAAAGCCAAAAACAAGCGCATCACAGACCGAAACATGGCCCCCCGCCCACCCATCTGATTCCCCATTCATAATCCGTGGGCGCAAAGACTACCTCTCCACCAGCCGCGAAACCCCGGCGTCCTCCGCCCACCACCCCATCCCACCCATCAACCGCCGCCCTCCTCCATCACGCCGGAGCCGATACCCCGACATCGTCGTCCACTGCAACCTCAACCGCAACGCCCTCCACGGCTGGTAGTTGAAGCTGAGGCCAAGCCGTCCGTACCCGAGCCAGTTCAACCACGCCGTCCTGCGCCTCACTACTGCTCCAACTTCGCCACCGTCCAGCGCACAAGAGCTGTTCCTGCTACGCCGGCCTTCGCCGCCTCAGATCTGCTTCCCCTCCACCGATATACAGCCACAGCAACACAGTCAACAATTTGGCCATGGGTTCGTCCAATGATCCACGGTTCTCCAAAACATCAGTTCCCCCGAGAGAAAAAATAAGATCGCCGTGACATATGGAGGAGACCACATTGGAAACCGATAAGGGTACTCCTCTTCCCTTATTTTTGCAAATTTTACGTGTCTGCTTGCACGATATTCATCCCACAAAAGACACTAGTTGACCGCTTCTTCTTGATACTAGATGTTCCTAGTAACTCGCGATGCACAAGGTTTCTATTCATATACTATTTCCCTTTGCTAGAGGTCCGTCGCCCCCCCCCCCTCGAATTTCAATTCCTGCTCAGTTGATTCCCAATTAATGGAAGCATTCCCTGGCGTAACAGGCGCTAGTCCGCCTATTACGCCGGGGAATCAACGCCTCGGTGTTTACCTTTGGGGCGTGTGGGGCCTAGAGCTACTAGCGCCCGATCTGGAGGTCGGTCGGGATTAAAGGGATGGCCTGGGGGAGCTGCCAAGCATGGTGGTGGCGTGAGGTTGAGGGGAGGGTGGGGCGGCGGAGGCAGGGGTCTGGGCTGGTGGTCGGCGGCGGTTCGAGAAAGATCGTCAACAGTGACTGGCGGGAGGTAGACGAAGGCCATCTGCCTGTTCCTTATAGATCAGACGGTTCATTAAGAAAATCAACGGACCTATTTATTTCAGTCGACTGTTATCTTGATATGACCACATGTGGTGGTGTGCTGGAGGAGTACCTGCATTTCCAGTGCTCATATATTACAAAATCATACGCAGTAGAATCTAATTTTGCTTGCCATGCAATGTTGTAGAGCTATCATATGTCTCCTGTCATTTATTTTTTAGCCACCTGCTATCTCCTACTTTTACAGTGCACTAGTTCTGCACACACTTCACCCATACTCTCACTATTGTGTTTTTATGCAAGGGTATTTCAGAGTCTGCCTCGAGAGAAGCAGAAAAGAAAAGAGAGAAGTTGCTCCAGCTTGCAACGCGGGTAGGCATGGCACGTTACCGTGCTATAAAGGGCGCAATGTCAGCAGATGGAGACGGTAAATGTAGCTCTGGAGTTGATGACCTCGCTCGCAATGAACCACCATCCCAGGTGCCTGCTTTAACTTCGCGGTGTCATATGTGGTTGCATGTTCCATATGGTGTCTAGCTTGTATTCGAAAGGCCGAAGTCGGTTGAGGGAGTCCTGGATTAGGGGGTGTCCGGATGGCCAGACTATGACCTTCGACCGGACTCCCGGACTATGAAGATACAAGATTGAAGACTCTGTCCCGTGTCCGGATGGGACTTTCCTTAGCGTGGAAGGCAAGCTTGGCGATACGATATGAAGATCTCCTCCCATTGTAACCGACTCTGTATAACCCTAGCCCTCTCCGATGTCTATATAAACCGGAGAGTTTTAGTCCATAGGACGAACAACAATCATACCATAGGCTAGCTTCTAGGGTTTAGCCTCTCTGATCTCGTGGTAGATCCACTCTTGTACTACCCATATCATCAATATTAATCAAGCAGGAGTAGGGTTTTACCTCCATCGAGAGGGCCCGAACCTGGGTAAAAACATCGTGTCCCTTGTCTCCTGTTACCATCCGCCTAGACGCACAGTTCAGGACCCCCTACCTGAGATCCGCCGGTTTTGACACCGACATTGGTGCTTTCATTGAGAGTTCCTTTGTGTCGTCGCCTTTAGGCCCAATGGCTTCTTCGATCGTCAATCACGATGCGGTCCAGGGTGAGACCTTTCTCCCCGGACAGATCTTCGTATTCGGTGGCTTCACACTACGGGCCAACTCGTTTGGCCATCTGGAGCAGAAAGAATGCTATGCCCCTGGCCATCAGGTCAGGTTTGGAAGCTTAAATTACACGGCCGACATCCGCGGGGACTTGATCTTCGACGGATTCGAGCCATGGCAGAGCACGCCGCACTGTCCCGATGGGCATGATTTGGCTCTGCCGCCGGACAATGCCCAAAGTGTCGCTCAGGTGTCCACTCCGACCATTAGCTCGGAGCCTACTGTGCTAGTTGGGGATGGATGGTTGGATGCCACCCCGGGAGCCGTAATCTCTACGGCGATAGAGCCAAATACCAGCCTAGTCCTTTGCAGGGCCCGTGACTCTAAGGTGCCGGACTCCATTCCGGACTCCGTATATCACGCACCTCTTCCGATTGAACCAGATTGGGCTCCGATCATGGAGTTCACCGCCACAGACGTCTTTCAGCACTCGCCCTTTGGCGATATCCTGAATTCACTAAAGTCTCTCTCTTTGTCAGGAGAGCCCTGGCCGAACTACGGTCAGCATGGTTGGGATACGGACGACGGAGAAATTCGAGGCCCACCCACCACCCACTTCGTAGACACTGTCGATGATTTAACCGACATGCTCGACTTTGACTCCGAAGACATCGACGGTATGGACTCCGATGAAGGAGACGAACAAGAACCAGCACCTATAGGGAACTGGAAAGCCACCTCGTCATATGACATATACATGGTGGACACCCCCAAAGCAGGGGATGGCGAGGAAAAAACGGAGGATGACCCCTCCAAGAAGCAACCTAAGCACCGACGTCAGCGGCGCCGCTCTAAGTCCCGCCAAAGCAAAAACGGCGATTCTGGCACCGGAGATAACAACACGCCGGACAGTGCCGAAGACAACCCCCTCCAGCAGGATTCAGTGCAGGAGGACGAAGGAGCTAGCCCTCATGAGAGAGCGGCCGACAGAGAGGTTGAGGACGACAACTATATGCCTCCCTTCGAAGACGAGGCAATCCTCGACGACGATGAATTCGTCGTGCCAGAGGATCCCGTTGAACAAGAGCGTTTCAAACGCAGGCTTATGGCCATGGCAAGCAGCCTTAAGAAAAAACAGCAGCAGCTTAGAGCTGACCAAGACTTGCTAGCCGACAGATGGACCGAAGTCCTGGCGGCCGAAGAGTATAAACTCGAACGCCCCTCCAAGAGCTACCCAAAGCGTAGGCTGCTACCCCAACTTGAGGAGGAAGCAACTAAACCTACATCACCAGCGTACGATGCGCCTGATCGGTCACCCCGTGGCCGCGATAGAGAGGACTTCAGGCCCTCGACCCAAGCCGCACCCCGGCACCGCTCAAAACTTACCAGAGTACGGGGAGACGCAACAGACCTGCAAGACATATTGGAGAATAAGGCAAGGAAAACAAGATCGATCTACGGATCGCATGGGCGCCCCACTTCACGTGACGCTAGCCGTCACGCCGGACATGATAAGTACGGCCAGGCCGAATACAACAGACCAAGCTCATCCGAGCTGCGTCGTGATATAGCCCAGTACAGGGGCGCCACACACCCACTATGCTTCACAGATGCAGTAATGGATCATCAAATCCCCGAGGGCTTTAAACCTGTAAACATCGAATCATACGATGGCACAACAGATCCTGCGGTATGGATCGAGGATTATCTCCTTCATATCCACATGGCCCGTGGTTATGATCTACACGCCATCAAATACCTCCCGCTCAAGCTTAAAGGACCAGCTCGACATTGGCTTAACAGCCTGCCAGCAGAGTCAATCAGTTGTTTGGAGGACCTGGAATCCACATTGCTTGACAACTTCCAGGGCACTTATGTGCGACCACCAGACGCCGATGACCTAAGCCACATAATCCAGCAGCCAGAGGAGTCGGCCAGACAATTCTGGACACGGTTCCTAACCAAGAAAAATCAAATAGTCGACTGTCTGGACGCCGAGGCCCTTGCAGCCTTCAGGCACAGCATCCGAGACGAATGGCTTGCCCGGCACCTAGGACAGGAAAAGCCGAAATCTATGGCAGCCCTCATGACACTCATGACCTGCTTTTGTGCGGGAGAAGACAACTGGCTAGCTCGTAGCAATAACATAACCAAGAGCCCTGGCAATTTGGATACCAAGGACAACAACGGCAGGTCACGTCGCAACAAGCATAAGCGCCGCATTAACGGCGACAATACTGAAGATACAGCAGTCAATGCAGGATTCAGAGGCTCTAAACCTGGTCAGCGGAAGAAGCCATTCAAAAGAAACCCTTCGGGCCCATCCAGCTTAGACCAGATACTCGATCGCTAGTGCCAGATACACAGCACCCCCGAACAGCCAGCCAACCACACCAACAGGGATTGTTGGGTGTTCAAGCAGGCAGGCAAGTTAAGTGCCGAAACCAGAGACAAGGGGCTGCAGAGCGATGACGAGGAGGAGCCCCGGCTGTCGAACAACAGAGGACAAAAGGGATTCCCCCCGCAAGTTCGGACGGTGAACATGATATACACAACCCACATCCCCAAAAGGGAGCGGAAGAGTGCTCTCAAGGACGTCTATGCGTTGGAGCTAGTCGCCCCAAAGTTCAACCCGTGGTCCTCCTGCCCGATCACTTTTGATCGAAGGGACCACCCCACTAGCATCCGTCACGGTGGATTCGCCGCATTGGTCCTAGACCCAATTATCAACGGCTTTCACCTCACAAGAGTCCTAATGGACGGCGGCAGCAGCCTGAACTTGCTTTATCAGGATACAATGCGAAAAATGGGCATCGACCCCTCAAGGATTAAACCCACAAAGACAACCTTCAAAGGCGTCATACCAGGTGTAGAAGCCAGCTGTACAGGCTCGGTTACACTCGAAGTGGTCTTCGGATCCCCGGATAATTTCCGAAGCAAAGAGTTAATCTTCGACATAGTCCCATTCCGCAGTGGCTATCACACCCTGCTCGGACAAACTGCATTTGCAAAATTCAACGCGGTGCCGCACTACGCATATATCAAGCTCAAGATGCCAGGACCTCGCGGAGTCATCACGGTAAATGGAAACACCGAATGCTCTCTCTGAATGGAGGAGCACACGGCGGCCCTGGCGGCGGAAGTACAGAGTAGCCTCTCAAGGCAATTCTCCAATCCAGGTGTCAAACGTCCGGACAACGTCAAGCGAGCCCAAAGTTACCTACAACAAATCCGGCTGGCACGTTACGAGCAAGCATAGAAGTGCGGCCCCAACCCCAGTCCTCGCCAAATGGTGATATCGGTACCACGCGTACATAATTACGCCTTAGAGATACCATGGGCATAAGGGGAGGGGCACAACTACGGCACGCCCAGAATGCGGCTCAACTGCACTAAGGGGCTCCCTATTCCGCCGTTTCCTTTTTACACACTTTCAGGACCCAACTATTCGGAAGGCCTGTCCGGCAATACACTCGCCAAACACACGATGCAATAGCCAGGGAGAGAACAAGCCGCGTCAAATGTCCAGGTGGTCTCTATAATGAGCTTAATACCTGTTTTACTTAAAATCCCGCAGCTTGCCCCTGGAGGAGAACATGTCAAATAATCCCATCTCTTGCTTATCGCACTACTTGTATCGTTCTGTTTTCGTAGCAGCCCTTTTTTAATAAACAATACATAGCTCTTATCTATTATTGTACTCATCTATTTTCTATATACACAAATATGTTCAGTCATGACATTCTGCAACCGTACACTTTGGTACGGACAATACACCAGGGGCTTAAAAACACCCCATAACATGGTGTGAGAAGACCGAACACTCTCATGAGTGCGGCACCCCGAACTTATAGCACTATATGCATCGGCTCCGAATCATGTCTTTGGTCAATAGTTGGGTTTGCCCGGCTCCCATGTTTTGGTACCTTACGTTCTGCAATGTCGGCTAAGGTAGCGCTGGGAGAACTACTGCGATTGTGCCGCAGTTGAGCTGGGTTAACACCTCAGTAGAGAAAGCTAAAACTGACCGTCATGATAGTGCGAGAGACCGGTCGCTGTTCGCGAGGTTTTTCGAGTCCTTAAAGACTTATGCCGCTTAGAGCGAGGAACCGGACTTATCCGGCCTAGGCGTGGATAGCGCCCCGAACTCGGTCTTCCGAATACTAGGGGCTACGCCGAAATTTAAAATTATAGAATTCTATGGCTAAGTGAGAGTGATAAAGCATTATAAGTCCGATGGCCTGGTTCGTTGTGCTGAGCGCCTCCCTAGATGGACCCAAGAATGGGAACAAGAGCGCTCAGGTTTATCCCGAACACCCCAGCACTCGTGGCATGGGGGTCGAAGCCGACGACTTGCATCTCTCAGATTTTATAAACGGCCGCACAGAAGGTAATATTTTAAATTAACAAGCGTTGCTTAACGCACATGAACAAAGTTTCCAGCATACAGGATAACAAAAGCGAGTCTACTCAAAAATTACATCTTTGGAGCACTCATCCGCTATACGGCGGGCACCCTTCAGGACGCCCTTACAATACATCTCGGGCGTGCGGTACTCCTTGCCCGGCGGTGGCGCGTCCGTCAAAAGCTTCTCCGCGTCCAGCTTGCCCCAGTGCACTTTAGCACGGGCAAGGGCCCGACGGGCACCTTCAATGCAGACGGAGCGCTTGATGACCTCAATCTACGGACAAGCGTCCACCAGCCGCCGCACCAGACCGAAGTAGCTCCCAGGCATGGCTTCCCTAGGCCATAGTCGAACTATGAGGCCCTTCATGGCCTGTTCGGCCAGCTTGTGGAGCTCGACCAGCTGCTTCAGCTGGTCGCTCAGGGGCACCGGGATGCTCGGCCTCAGCATACTGAGACCAGAACACCTTTTCCGTCGAGCTCCCCTCCTCGACTTGGTAGAACGTGGCAGCATCGGACACACTACGGGGAAGATTGGCGAATGCTCCTGGAGAGCTCAGGATTTGGGTAAGTAATAGATAATTTACTTTTACATGCTTGCTTTGCATAAAGAATGCCTTACCGCCGCTATTTTCTTTATCACCTCGATCTCCTAGAGGGCCTTCTGGGCTTCGGCCTTAGCATTTTTGGCACTCTCAAGAGCCAAGGCGAGCTCGGACTCTCGAGTCTTCGAGTCACGCTCCAAACTCTTGTGTTTTTCCACGAGAGCCTGGAGCTCTCGCCGCACCTCTGCCACCCGCGCCTCCTGCTTCTCTCGCTCGGTGCGCTCCAAGGCCGCACTGTTCTCGGCCTTGGACACCGCCTCCTTCAGGGTTGCCACCTCGGTCGTGGCCCCTGCAACATTTATGTTGGTCCTATCATTATTTGCAACCAAGTATTTCTATATACAGTTACATGCGGTACTACGTACCCTCTTTATCCTCGAGCTGCTTCTTGGCATGGCCGAGCTCGCTCTCGGACCGCTCAAGGCTTTCCTTCAATGCATTGACCTCTGCAGTCAGTGCGGCAGAGGTCAGCAGTGCAGCCTGCATTCCCATATTGACATATTTTTATTAGACTCCTGCATATATCTTTTTAGATCCTCAGCTCGGCTTTTCTTTCCGAACGCCGAACTGAGCATCAGGGTCAACTGTCTATGCGGTAACATTTTTATATGTTTTTAAATACATACCTCAAAGCCTGTTAACAGGCTTGTGCAGGCTTCTATCAGCCCGCTCTTGGCGGACTGAACCTTCTGAATCACCATACTCATAACAGCGCGGTGTTCCTCGTTGATGGAGGCGCCATTAAGAACCTCCAGCAAATTGTCCGGCGCCTCCAGATGGACGGAGGTCGCTGGCATCGTAGGCTTGCCCTTCTTATGAAGGCGCCGCCTGTTGGACTCTGGAACCATTGATGGTTCCGGAGCAGTGTCCGGCCCGGGGCCGGACTTGGACCCCTCCGGGGCTTTACCCCCTTTGGGCCTGGGGTCCGGGAGGTCACCTTGCGGCGCCTCCAGGACCACTTCCTCCTGGTTTAGTCCCTTTTGGGACTCCACCTTGGCGTCGTCCGTAGGGAGAGGGGATGAGGCCGTTGGGAGTGAAGCGTTATTCACATCCGACGAATCCAAGGAGCTGCTCATCGAATCGTCGAGCTGAGCCTTGGGCGGACTGCATGATCAAATACGGCGTCAGCAAATGCCAAATAATGGAGGGGCATCATAACTTATTCGGATGACCGGATGCTTACGATTTTGCCACGGGCTTGACCCTGGATGGCCATTCCTCCCCGCCTTGTTCGGCGTCGGAGGTGTAGTCCGGAAGGAGGGTTCTCCCCTTCTTGGACCCTCTGGCCTCCCTAGTTGGGGCGGCTTTCCTTTTCTTCCCTTCCCCTGTTGTGGGGGGAGAGGCTTCTTCCTCCTCCTCCTCCTCGTCCTCAGAGGCGGAGGGTGCTTCGGGGTTGTCGGGCGATGAATCCGACACCACCAGGCGCCGGGAACTCTTTCGAGTCCCCGTGGCCTTCTTCTCTGGCACCACATAAGGTGCCGGAACCAGCAGCTTCGCCAAGCGAGCGTCTGCTGGGTCTTCGGGCAAGGGAGCCGGACAGTTGATTTGTCCGGCCTTTTTCTGCCAGTCCTGTTAAAGAGATGGGGGTTTAGGTCCCGCATAGAATCAAATCTATGAAAAACAAATACCCTGTAAAGGGAAAATTAAGCTCACCACGCTGGCTTGGTGCTCGGCGCAGAAACCGCGATCCTCGGTGACGGGAGGAGAGACCTCGGAGCTCTTGAATAGCACCTTCCAGGTGTCCCCATGCTTTGTGTCGAAGAGCCGGGACAGAGTCTGATGCTGGGCTGGGTCGAACTCCCACAAGCTGAAAGCCCATCGTTGACACGGGAGAATCCGGCGGAAGAGCATGACCTGGACTACGTTGACAAGTTTAACCTTCCCGCCGATCAGGTCTTTGATGCAGGTTTGAAGTCTGGTCACTTCCGCCGAACTACCCCACGACAGGCCCGTCTCTTTCCAGGATGTGAGCCTTGTGGGGATACCAGGTCAGAATTCGGGGGCTGCTACCCATTCAGGGTCACGCGGCTTGGTGATATAGAACCACCCCGATTGCCACCCTTTGATGGTCTCTACGAAGGCGCCCTCGAGCCATGTATCATTGACTATCTTGCCCACCATGGCACCTCCGCACTCCGCTTGGCGGCCGCCCACAACCTTCGGCTTGACGCTGAAGATCTTCAGCCATAGGCGAAAGTGAGGCTGGATGCAGAGGAAGGCCTCGCACACGACGATAAACGCCGAGATGTTGAGGATGAAGTTCGGGGCCAGATCGTGGAAGTCTAGGCCGTAGTAGAACATGAGCCCCCGGACGAACGGGTGAAGAGGAAAACCCAGTCCACGGAGGAAATGGGGGAGAAATACAACCCTCTCATGGGGCCTAGGGGTGGGGATGAGTTGCCCCTCATCTGCAAGCCGGTGCGCAATGTCGTCAGACAAGTATCCGGCCTTCCTCAGCTTTTTGATTTGCCTCTCCGTGACGGAGGAGGCCATCCATCTACCCCTCTCTCCGGACATGATTGGAGAAGGTTGAGGTGGGAAGTGCGGACTTGGGCATTGGAGCTCGAGCGCACAGGGACGAATAAGCAATGGAGGAAGAAGGCGTGAATGGAAAGGGTGGATTCTTATACCCTTATATGGGCGGCCGAAACTACGAGCCCCCACCAGCCTAATAATACTCGCTTATCTCCCAAGCGCCGCGGTTAATGGCGCGGTCGGGTTACCCACGCCCGTATTGATGAGAATCCCGGAATAAGGGGACACGATCTCCACTTTGACAAGACGTGCCGAGGAAACCGCCTCGCTAAACGCGCTAAGGCGGAGCGGTATAATGAATAAAAGCCCGGCTGTGGTGTGATATCACGTTGCGTAATACGTCAGCAGATCTGATTGGTGCAAATATTATTCTCTCTACGGTGGAATGTGGAACTTATTTTGCAGAGCCGGACACTATCCTAGTGTACAACATCTTCTATGAAGTATTCGGAGGAGGAACCCGCCTTGCAATGCCGAAGACAACTTGCGCGCCGGACTCGTCGTCATTGAAGCCTGGTTCAGGGGCTACTGAGGGAGTCCTGGATTAGGGGGTGTCCGGATGGCCGGACTATGACCTTCGGCCGGACTCCCGGACTATGAAGATACAAGATTGAAGACTCCGTCCCGTGTCCGGATGGGACTTTCCTTGGCGTGGAAGGCAAGCTTGGCGATACGATATGAAGGTCTCCTCCCATAGTAACCGACTCTGTATAACCCTAGCCCTCTCCGGTGTCTATATAAACCGGAGAGTTTTAGTCCATAGGATGAACAACAATCATACCATAGGCTAGCTTCTAGGGTTTAGCCTCTCTGATCTCGTGGTAGATCCACTCTTGTACTACCCATATCATCAATATTAATCAAGCAGGAGTAGGGTTTTACCTCCATCGAGAGGGCCCGAACCTGGGTAAAAACATCGTGTCCCTTGTCTCCTGTTACCATCCGCCTAGACGCACAGTTCGGGACCCCCTACCCGAGATCCGCCGGTTTTGACACCGACATCGGTCTTTATTAAGATAAATAAAGATATTTTTTACATGAACCACCATCCCGTGAGCACCAGAAGACAAATAGCTAGTCAGGGCACTGGCTGAGCCAGTGACAAGCCCAACAAAGATGGGCATCACCTGTAAGCCAACTAAAATGCCACGATGGTGGCGAAGCAGCCCGCCTCCCACCAGGCTCTCAGGTCCTAGATGATCATGCTCACCACTCCAACCGAATGTCTAGCTTGTATTGCTTCCAATTTGGTTAAATTGCATCTGCTTAGCTTACACATTATACCTTTGAATATGACATGCCTTTCTGTTTTTGGTACATACTAGTACATCTGTGTATTAACCATGTTCTTACATCAAACTATTGTTCTTGTGTATCCGTCATCAGTCACTTATGATGAGGCAGTCAGGCAAGTGGACTACTCCTCATTTAAAGAATGCAGCGTCAGCCTCCCGACATGATTCTCAAGAAACAACAAGGCTAGATGAAGATAGTGAACGTAGCTCTGTAGTTGATTACTGCATTTCCCCTACACTAGCATCGCAGGTGCTTGCTCTAACTTGGAAGCGTGATATGTGGTTGCATGTTGCATATGGTGTCTAGATTGTAATTCTTCCAATCTGGTTAAATTGCATGTGCTATTCTGCTTAGCTTGTACATTATACCTGTTAATGTGACATGCCTTCCTGTATTTAGTACATAGTACATCTGTCTATTAAGCATGTCCTTACAAAAAACTATTGTTTTTTTGTATCCCGCATCAATCAATATGACGAGACACCTTTAGTATATGCAATGCGATATTAGTTGCATCTGTCATATGATTTATAGCATGCGCTGCTTCTAATTTGTTGAAATTCCATTTATGATGGGATGCTTTTAACTTGGGAGTCTCATATTGGTTGCATCTTTCATGTGGTGTCTAGCTTGCATTGCTTCTTATTTGGTGGAATGGTTTCTACTTAGTTTACACAAACAGTTGTGAACATGCCATGCCGTCCTGTTTTTCGTACATATTCCATCCTGGTATCATGTGTTTGCCTTACATCAAAGTCGTGATTGTCAGTATCATGCATGAATGAGTTCTGAAGAGAGAATTTTATTGATTTTTCTTGTCGGTTTTACTTGACAATTCAAAATCAATAAAGAGGAAGGAGGCTAGGAAGGCAGCGGATAAAGGTGCGCCTTCCAAATGGAGGGCCTGTACAACTTCTACTCCTCCACCCCCAAGATGATTTCCAAGACAACACATGCATAGACACCTAACATAGCTGTGTTTATGATGAGCACGTCTCCCCTAGTGCACCATCACCTGTGCTCCCTCTAACTTGGCACTATTATATGTGGTTGCATGTTATGTGTGATGTCTAGCTTGTATTGCTTCTAATTTTGTTGAATTCCATCTGCTTACTTTACACATTATACTTGAATAAGACACGTGTTCCTGTTTCTAGAACATACAATATCTGTCTATCACACCAAGTTCTTACATCAAATTACTACTGTTGTGTAACCTGTAACAATCACTTATCATAAGACACGTTTGACTTCGGAGTGTGATATAGGTTACATCTCACATTCTTTTCTAGCTTGTACTACTAATTTTTTGAAATGGCACTTAGGACGAGACAGTTTTAACTTGGTAGAGTGATATTCGTTGCATCTTTCATATGGTGTCTAGCTTTCATTGCTTCTAATTTGTTGAAATGCCTTCTTTGTAGTTTACACATCATAAGCTGTGAATATGGAATGCTGTGAATATGCAATGGCACTAATGACGAGAGACCTCTAATTTGGTAGTGTGATGTTGTTTGCATCTTCCATATGATTTATTTCTTGTACTGCTTCACATTTGTTTAAATGCCATTTATGATGAGACACTGTTAACTTGGCAGAGCGATATTTGTAGCATCTTTCATATGGTGTCTACCTTCCATTGCACTGCTTCTAATTTAGTGAAATGTCTTCTGCTTAGTTTACACATCATAGTTCTGGTTATCTCTTCCGTCCTGTTTTTCATACATATTACATCCTCCTATCATGTGGTTGTCTAACATCAAAGTTCAGTTCGTCTGTATCACACATTGTTTTGAATAACTAAATTGTTATTCGTTTTTCTTGTCGGCTTGACTTAACATGGCACAGAGAAAGAGGAAGAAACACATAATGGCAGGGAATGGGAAGCGGAAGAATCCTGCAGATTCTGCTGGTACTGATGGTGCAATAGAAGGTCAAAGTCTAGCGGAAAATTCTACAAACAGGGTATCCCATGCTACACGAGCTGCAGAAAAAGCCAAACAAAAACAAATAGCTGCCACCAAACAAGCAGAGACAACCCTAGTTCTTGCAACACCTTCCATAGTACTATCGGCTGCACGAGTTACTCGTGCGTCAACTGAGCTAGCAACACGTTCCTAAGCTCCCTTGCCACCTGACACTATTTCCCAAGCACTCTTGACACAAGACGAGATGGCAAGATCAGATGAACCTTGTGAGCTTCAACAACAAGAAGGTAGTTGCTGGAGTCAAGTTACAGTTGCATGCTTCTTTATATGTAGTCTCACAGTTTGATGTACACTAACACTTGCTATGTTGGTTGTTGGACTAGCACCTAGGCGCAAGAGGAAACAAACATCAGGGATAATGCTCGATAGGTTAACTAAATCTAGAGGAAGAATGGAGATCCATTTTGAGGCAGGTTTAAAGAGGCCACGTGATGCTACAGAGTCAGCCAAGTTAGTATCAAAGACAGCGGTTGCCGTTAGGTGTCATGTATGCATCCTCCCAACATGGATTCAGTACAAGAATGACAAAGACGAAAACTAGTTCAACACCTTCCTTGACCATTTATCTATAAGTATGGTTATGTATGGAAACTAGTAATATCATCTTGCTCTGTCCCATACTTTCTAGGTTGCTGATAATGAGACTCCCATAATTTTCAACAGATGAGGTTCAAGTTGGATAGCTAAGATGATGCAACCAGACAAGCTTGCACCTATGTTTCCAAGTCTGCTCTGCGACAGTATATGTATAACTTGAGGAAAACTCACTTTGAAGGGAAGGCTAATAGTGAACTTTCCCAAACATCTCCAGTGGAAAATATATCAGATGAAGACTGTAGGGGCCTCGGTTAACACTGGTCTGATCTGAAGTATCATGTACATTATATATATGTGATCAGATCACATGATGAAGTCCTATTTACGCATGTGCCACACCAATCTATCTTCTTGTAGGTGAACTGTTCAAAGAACAAGGCCGACCATACAAAAGTGAAATTCCAACAGACGACAGGATCTCGTAGCTATATTGCACACTGCGAGGCTGTTGTAATTAGCTGTGGTTTCACTCTTTTCACTGTACCATATTATTAGATCTATATTGACTTGTTCCAAATGCAGAGGAAAGCCCACAAGGACCAAAAAGTACCTAAACCAAATGCTGTGGAAATCTTCAAGGACTGTCACACCAGCAAGAAGAAGGGCATGACTACACCAGTCAAAGCCACTGTTGTAAGTCCTTAATCCTCATGTCTTTTAACTACTACATACTTTGACTTGTGCCTTAACTGCATGGTTTGTAGCCAATTTCTATTACTCTTTCAATTTTATACACAATTGTCTTAGTGTAGCATTGCACCTTACAAGGTTTAAAAGAGAGGAGTGATATTCCTTTGATCTTGACCTATAATCTAGTTCCATGCTGGACTTGCCCACACAATGTTACAATTGCTTGTTTGTCTGTTCTCAGTTGTTTTGTGATATGAATGATGTCATACTATGCTTACCGTATTATAAACTTTGTCTCTTTATCCTTAGCCCTCAATACAATGTGAAGAAATAGACAATACATTAGCGATGGTACATGGTCATATGTTTGGAACCTAGTTTTATTATGTACTTTGCAATAAAATACAACTAATATTTTACTTTTGGTTTTGCCACCTCCTTAATATCTTCTGTTCTGGTACTACTAATGTAAAAACTCAACTTTTCAGCGAGCTATGGAAAAAATGGTGGAACCGCCACCTTCTGAAGGTGGCGAGGCAACTATAACCGCAATGTCAGCTCTTGCTGCAGTGGGTCAGTACATGTCCACTAACAGTGCCAAAAGCACGTTCCTGCGTAATACTAGGTTGGTTGTTAAGGTAATCTCGTCCAAATTGCCTCATGATCAAGATAAGCAAGCTCAAAACAATGTTGTATCTGCGCTCCAGACACAAGTCCATTCCCTAATAGAGACCCTTTGTGAAACAAGGAGAGACATTGTTCGATGTCGTCAAGATATGCATGGTTTTGAAACTAGACTATCAGACATTTGCTATGTTGTTCATGAGCCTAGGAGAAATGAAGGCAAAGGTTATGGTGCTCCATCGGACAATAAAACATGAAAACATAACAGTCAGGTGAAATGAACTGAGCTTCTGAACTTCTGGTGGTGCATTTATCTGCTAGACTGTTAACTTTTATGCCAACCTTCCTTTTGTTTTATAGTTGTAATTTGTTTTGGTGCGCTAAAAAATTTGTTCTTAACGTGCAGCCACCAGCTGAAGAAAACAACTAGCCATTTTTGTATAGTGTAGGGTGTTCCCTATATTTGCACTGGTGGCGATCTTTGATGCCAAGTGGATGTAATCTGTGCAATCGCCTTAATAGCCTAGCATTAGTTTCGGCCTTATTTATTTCCTAGTCTTCTTTTTCCCTGGTTTGCTAGTGGTTGCAATAACCATGGGCCATATACGGACCGTGGTAACCTTGACCCTGCTACGGGCCGTAGGATCCATGGGTCTCCTACGGTCCGTCGATAAATGGGCCTCCAACAGGGCCATAGAATCGGTGGGCCTTGGGCTGTCGGATAAATGGGTCTACATGGGCCATAAACGGGCGTAATTGGTATCGACCCAGCACGGTAATGGGCCGTTAATAGGCCGGAGGACAGCAAAGGCTTAATTCTGTCATAGGCATAATGGGTCGTTAATGGGCCGGAATATAGGACGAGCTGGAAATAGCGCAATGGGTTAACATGCCAGAAATGGGCCGACTCTTGCCACGGGCCAAATTTGGCCCATTAGGAGAACATGTGAGTAATGGGCTGGAAGTAATCGAGTGCCGGAAAGGAACACAAGAACGTATGGGCCGTTAATAGGCCGAAA
Source organism: Triticum aestivum (assembly GCF_018294505.1). Lineage (NCBI taxonomy): Eukaryota > Viridiplantae > Streptophyta > Magnoliopsida > Poales > Poaceae > Triticum > Triticum aestivum. The sequence goes on from NC_057801.1 coordinate 658,458,049, forward strand.
GCTAACACGGGTTGGAAACGGCCCATGTGAATCACGAGCCATTAACGGGTACAAAGAAATTTACTGTTCATTATGGGCTAGAGTCACCATGGGCCTCTAAAGGGCCTAAAGATACGAAGGACACATATGGGCCAAAATACGTCGTGGGCCATACATGGGCCAAAATTGAAACGGGTTGGTGTTATATTCGACGGCCCACATGACGTTGTTGGACGAATTTTCGTTAACCCGTAACGGGCCATGGGTTAGTGGGCTGTAAATGGGCTATATGCGAACATGTCGTTAACAGGCTTTCTGTGGGCCGACCCGCCACCTTTTGACCAAGTCAAACGGGCCGACCTTTTCATAGGAATGGGCCTCTATTGGGCCATGCCACGTGTCGATGTATCATAGGCGCCTTCAGTCCAATGAGTGGATGACATCTGTCCCAACGGTGAGCCGACACGTGTTTCCTCCAGCCAATGATGATTTTACACGTGGAAAATCCCCATTGGTCGGGGCTGTTAACGGGTTATCGGATCCAAAACTAGACCCGATAGCTTAACGACGTTCCATTACGGTGGATGCCACGTGTCAGTCACCCTTGACGAAAGCACTTCTGTGACGCGTGATTTATCGTCATGGAAGTGGATAGTTCCATGATGATAATTTTGTAATGTCATGGAACACTTCTACGACAGCACAGGTATGACTATCTTGATTCTATCATAAAATCTTCATGGATGTACATGCATGACAAAAAACGCGACCTACTATGAAAAACATGTATCATCACGAAAGTGTATTTTTTTGTAGTGAATGTCCAATGGGGACAACGGTTGACACTGTAGATGACCTTGATGGGGGACTTGCCGGTTGTGGAGTGTCTTGCATGGTTGTAGGCGTACTCGGTGATGGGTAGGCACTCCTCCCACTCCTTGATGTTCCTCTTGATCAACACGCATAGTATAGTGGAGAGTGTTTGGTTCGTCACCTCCGTTTGGCCGTCGGTTTGAGGATGGTATGCCGAAGAGAACAAGAGCTTGATTCCGAGCTTGGCTCATAGATTCTTCCAAAAGTAACTCAAGAACTTGATGTCGTGGTCGGAGACAATCGTCTTTGGCACTTCATGGAGGCACAAGATTTCCCTACAAGAAAAATTTACAATATGTGAAGCATCATCTATCTTGTTGCATGGGATAAAATGAGCCATCTTAGAGAATCGGTCCACAACAACAATCCCGAAATCCTTTCCATTTTGAGTCCTAGGCAAACCAAGCACAAATTCCATGCTAATGTCTTCCCAAGGTTGATATGAAATAGGAAGTGGCATGTAAAGACCATGGGATTGAGATTTTGACTTAGCTTTGCGACATGTCGAACATCGGTTGGTGAAGCGTGAGACGTCGCGAAACATCTTGGGCCAAAAATAGTTCTTGGAGAGTGTAGCAAATGTCTTTTCGTGTCCAAAGTGTCCCATTAGTTCGCCTCCATGAGCCTCTTGCAAAAGGAGCAAACAAAGAGAAGACTCAGGAATGCAAAGTTTGTTAGCTCTCATAAGGTAATCATCCTTGATGTGATAGAGTTCCCAAGATGTATGTGTTAAACACTTGGCATAAGGAATTGCAAAAGTAGGATCATGTGCATACAAGGCTTTTATGTTCTCAAAATCAATGACATTTAATTCAAGTTTAGTAACAGTCATGCATATGCAGGAAAGAGCATCCGCCACAACATTTTCCTTACCTTTGATGTACTTGATGACATAAGGAAAAGACTCAATGAATTCACTCCACATAGCATGACACTTGTTCAACTTAGTTTGACCCTTTAGGTACTTGAGCGTTTCATGATCGGTATGGATGATAAATTCATGAGGGCGAAGATAATGTTCCCATTGACGCAAAACTCGCACTATAGCATATAGCTCTTTGTCATAGATGGGATAATTCAGTTGCACTTCGGAAAGTTTCTCACTAAAGTATGCTATGGCGAACTTCTCTTGTGTTAACACACCTCCTATGCCATTACCACTAGCATCAAAATGAATTTCAAAAGGTTTGTCAAAGTTGGGTAATGCAAGCCCGGGAGCATGAATAAGTAAAATTTTAAGCTCATTAAGTGCGGTATCTTGGGATGGTCCCCAAACAAATGGTGCATTTTTCTTACTTAGAGAATGCAAAGGTGAAGCAATGGTGCTAAAATAGTTCACAAATCTATGATAGAAACCGGCTAAACCAAGAAAACTACGCACTTGTTGCAAGTTGGTTGGTTGGGGTCAAGTTGTAATAGCATTGATCTTAGATTCATCTACATGAACACCCTTAGAAGACACAACAAAACCCAAGAAAACAAGCTTATCAACACCAAAAAGGCATTTGTCCATATTAGCATAAAGGCGCTCTTTCCTAAGGGTTTGCAACACAGTTCTAAGATGGGTGACATGATCTTTGAGGGATTTGCTAAAGACAAGAATATTGTCAAAGTAGACCACAACAAATACACCAATACAGTGTCGAAGAACAAAATGCATGACTCGCATGAAAGTACCGGGTGCTTCGGATAAACCCATTGGCATAACTAGCCATTCATATAAGCCAAATTTGGACTTAAATGTGGTTTTCCATTCATCACGTTCTTGGATGCGTATTTGATAGTAGCCACTCTTAAGATCAATCTTAGAGAAGATGGTGGCTCCACTAAGCTCATCAAGCATATCATATAAGCGTGGAATAGGGTAACGATATCTAATGGTGATAGCATTGATGGGACGACAATCGGAACACATGCGATAAGTGCCATCTTTCTTAGGAACAAGGATGACTAGGACGGCACAAGGGCTCAAGCTTTCACGTACATGACCATTGTCGATGAGTTGTTGTACTTGCCGTTGGATCTCCTTGGTTTCCTCGGGGTTGACGCGGTAGGGAGCCTTGTTAGGTAGAGGTGCTCCGGGGATGAGGTCGATTCAGTGCTTTATGCCCTGTAGAGGTGGTAGTCCCGGAGGTAGCTCACCGGGGAAAACGTCTTGGGATTCCTGCAAAAGAGAACATAACACTAAAGGTAGATCGTGAGAGGTGTTAGTTTTTGGTGCGTCATCCTTGCATAAAAGGACATAGTGCATAACACTTGATGGGTTCTCACACACTTCTTTCATCTCACTTTTGGTGGAAAATAGAGCTAAGTTCTTCTTGTCGCTCATCGTGGAGGCACTCGATTTTGGCCTGTGGCGCTCACTCTCTTTTGAGTGGGTCGCTCACTCACTCTTTTCTCCATGATGGGTGGCTTGCTTTTCGGTGATCACTTGACTTGGAGACATAGGTCGTAGCACGTACTCCTTTCCTTTCATCTTGAAGCTATAGTGATTAGTACACCCGATGCGGATGACACCTCGGTCAAATTGCCATGGTCGACCAAGAAGGAGGTGGCAGACGGACATCGGGATGACATCGCACTCCCAAGTGTCTTCATATGCTCCTATATTGAAAGAAACTTTCACCGTATGCTTGACTTGGATAGTGCCGGAATCACTTAGCCATTGGACCTTGTAGGGGTGCGGGTGCTTCATCTTGACCAATTGGAGTTTGGAGCATAGTTCTTCACTTGCCAAGTTACGAAAACTCCCTCCATCGATGATGACCATGATGGACCTTCCATTGATTGCGGCTTAGTGTGGAAGATATGTCATATTTGGTCTTCATCCTGTTGATGTTGAAGAGTCAAGACCTTAGAGACAACGAGAGCGGGGCTTGAATCCACATCAAAAAAGACTTGATCATCTTCATCTTCGTTCACGCGCCGGTGCATGGCCACTTTATCAAGGGCTTCCATCTCCTCTTCACTCAAGGAGTCATAGGTTCCGTTGGATCATGGTGCGCTTGTTGGTACACTCAAAGGACTTGTGGCCTCGGCCGCCGCATGTGAAACACTTGATGGAACTTGTCTTGACGGTTTCATCGGTTGGAGTAGATGATAAAGCTCGTGGCTTGAAGTTGCTTGTAGTAGGAGGATGACTTGAGGTTGTCAAAAATTTCTTGTAACTTGACTTGTCGCAATTGCTTGGAGGTGGCTTGGTTGAGGTAGAAGTTTTTGGAGTCGTTGAAGCTTGGGTGTTGGAGAAGCGGTAGCTCTTGGAAGAGTACTTGGCGTACTTGAAGTCATCTTGCACTTGATGTTTCGCTTTGGTAGCTTGATGCACTAGCTCAATGAGGTTGGATTAGGGTTGGAAGTCGGCAATCTTCTTGATGGGATGATTGAGGCCATTCAAGAAATGTGCCATAGTTTGCTCATCATCTTTCATGACATTGGCTCTTATCATGGAAATCTCCATTTCCTTGTAGTATTCTTCAACGCTTTTGGTTCCTTGCTTGAGGAGTTGGAGGTTCTTGAAGAGGTCGTGGTTGTAGTACGTTGGCACGAAGCATGCTTGCATGCCATCCTTCATTTGATCCCATGTGGTGATTGGTGGTTCACCTCTTGCTTCTCAGAGCTCAATGACTTGTTCCCACCATATGAGCACATGGTCTTGGAACTCAAGGGATGCCATAGCGATCTTCTTCTCTTCCTCATAGTTGTGCAAGCAAAAGATCTTGTCGACTTTCAATGCCCATGAAAGGTACTCTTCGGGATCATTGCTTCCATTGAACTTGGGCATGGTGAACTTGAGCTTGCCGTAGCGTTGCTCTTCATTGTGTTGTGGACGAGGGTGATGATGACGCCCTTTACGTGGATGATTGTCAACCTCATATTGCTCTTGGCGTGGAGTATTTCCATAGTCATCATGCTCTTGGTGAACTTGAGATTGTGGAGGATCTTGTCGAGCTTGTGGAGCTTAAGGAACTTGACGATGCACTCTTGCTTGGTAGTTTCACTCTTGAATTTCTTCGTGAAGTGCTTCCTCTTGATTGCACGTATCTCGGTTGTGGTTGGCGACGGCTTGACTTGACTCTCGAAGGGCACGTTCCACCTCAAGTGTTTGAGCTTCACGTTGTTTTTGTTGAAGACATTGAGCCTCGTCATCTTGTTCGTCTTGGTGTTGGCGCGCTCGCTCTTCCTCTTGGTGACGTTGATGTTGCCTTTCTTGTGCTTGTGCAAGAGTAGCTTGGTTTTGGTGATGATAATGTGCTTGCTCGTCGACTTACTCTTGTGAATGATTGCCGTGTAGAGTATTGCGAGGTGCTTGAAGGTCTTGGCGCGCGGCTCAACGTAGAGTGTTCGATGTCCATGTACTTGAGCCGGAGAGGGTGCCGTCGGAGTGTCAACTCGAGCGGCTCCATCTTGAGTAGGACAGAGTGGTAGAAGAGCGGTTTACCAACAAGGCACGAATCTCGTCCATTCTTGCGTCATTCTCTTGTTTGTGTGCGTCGAGCTTGTTGTCGAAGTAGTCTCTTGTTCGTTGCTCGGAGAGTCGCAAATCAGTGGTGAGATTGTCGATGCGGTCGCTCATTGCTTGTTGTTCTTGATGCAAAGCTCTTTGTGCACCGAAGAGGTGGCTCTTGGTGCCATAGGATGACATGTCATTGTCTTGCTCGATGAAGAGTGGGTTGGTAGAAGAACTTGGCCTACCCATCATTCCAAGCAAATATGTGAGTGGGAGAAAGAGAAGAACTTATACCAAATGTACCTTGATCGATGTTGAAGATGGATCAATGATCACTCAAATGTGGAACAAGGAAATATCACAATTGGTACCAATTCTTGTCAGTTCTCACACCTACACAAGTAAAAGCTTATGGTGGAGCTCAGTTAGGATGGTGGCACAAAATTTGATGCAATTGTTAGTGAGCCTCGGTAATGTTGGAAAAGATTCACAAATTTTCAAATGCAACAAGTAGACCAATAGCACGATATGGTACACGGAAACACACATGCAGATAGATAAGTGGAGTCGTGCAACCAAGGAATGAGCCAGAATGTGGAAACCACGAAAATGCTCTTGTTGCACAACACTAGGGAGACGCTAGCATGATTGCACAATAGGTGGATACGAAACTTCTGCACAACCTACTAGGCAAAAATGCAACAACTTCTATCCCAAGTATGCTCTATGCATGGTATTCCGGTGATATGACCAAGATGATTGAGTATGACAATCTTAATGTAGTATGATGCTATGGTTCTTGCTTATAAGATCTTTGCTTATCTTTCCCTCTTGCTAAAAAGCTTGTTTGGCTCTTTCTCTTTTGAGCTCTTTTCTCATGCAAAACTTGCCGATCCAAGATAGCAATTGTGTATGCAATGACAAATTTGTGACACAAGAGATGATACCAAGATATGCACCACAATGATATGGTATGTATGCTATGGGAAGTATGATCACTAATGTGCACAAGTCACGTTGCTGGCAATACTCAAAGGCTAGTCTCAATGGGTAAGCAACGCAAAAGTGAGGTTATGTGGTTATCAATGCAATGGCAAGGAGTAGACAAAGATGTCACTGAGGTTACCGTCGAGATGACAATTGTTGGCGATGACGAGTACTTGGCAAAGATGAGTGGTGATGATGTTGATGTCGAACCAAACCTATATAGCCTAAACACAATAGGACACGGGAACCACAACTAAATTTTTCAAAGACCAAAATGGGTCAAAATTGTCGGAGGTGGTAGCGGGTAAGCAATGGTGGTGCTTGCGGGAAGTGGTGGAGGTATCGGAGTGTGTATGTAGTGGTGAAAGTGGAGAGGTCATGGTGGCCGAACTGGAAATTTTCAGTTTCGTTAGGGAACAACGAACGTCCGGTGGGGGAGTGATCGTCCGATCATCGGACGTCCGGTGGCTAGCGGACGTCCGGTGCCTGGGCAATTTCGGGCACGGGATGAACAACTAGGGTTCATGATGGAAAAGGCGAAATTGGTCGAATATGGGCGATTTTGTGGATGGAAATGGTAGAGATGATAGGGGAAAGCTAGATCCATTCATGGGAAAGAAAATCCATGGATCAAATCCAACAAAACTTCATCACACCAACAAAAAAAAATTGGGGCTACTTTTTATGGTGATTTTTGAAATTGGGGAAGAATACAACAAAATCAAGCTAGAAAACAAAGGGTAGGGGCTCCAAATACGTGATCAACATGGCTCATGATACCAAGATGATGTAGGGTAGAACCCCATATGCCCGATCTTTCACGATTGGAGGGAATCCTACGAAGAACACGAAGAACACGAGGAGAAATATGAAGGGGAAACACGAGAGAAATCACTCAACCAACAAGATTTGGTCACACATATACTAGATCCTCCAAACACAAAGGGTGATACCCGATTCAAAGGCAACAAGGGACAATACAAAAGGTCTTCTCTGTTAGGAGGTCTTGAAGGGTCTTCCTGTGATGTGGTCTTGAATCCGCTTGGGGGATCTTTCCTGAAGAGGTCGTGAGCTCCAATGGAGAAGTAACCAAGTGGATGAGCAAAGCTCTCACACAAATATGAGCTAATCCTTTGCTAACCCTAACTAGGAGGAGGAGTAGGTCTATTTATAGTCTAAGTGCAAAAGGGGGCGGAATGAAAGGGTACATGGGCCTCGGGCCCGAAGCTACGCACACACAGGTAGCGGATATCCGGTCTCTACTGGTCGTCTGGTCGCTTGCGAATGTCCGGACATCTGGTAGGGCCCGGACTTCCGCTAATTTCATTCTGTAACAATGATACCGGATATTCGGAGACGGCTGGTCGTGCGGTCCCCAGTTGTTCGGAGGCTTCAGATTTCCGTTGAAACGCTTTGGGTGTGGAACTGCTGGTCGTCCGGTGGGGGCCAAACATCCCCTCGCTGGGAAGTGTCGCCAGACGTCCGATCCTGGGCGGGCATCCGCTCGCTGTAGCTTTCGTAGGCTGGGACTTGGGTCGGCTAGGCCTTCAGGCACTGGACTTCCGGTCCTGGGCGGACGTCTGCTTGTTGGAGCTTCTTCGGTAGCTCTTCTTCTTGTCCTTCGTACTTGGTGTGCTCCCAGTCTTGACGATTGCATGTAGGTGCTCCGTGGCCTTCCTCCAAGTACCTGATCACACATAGTGTTTCCGCTTGAGGTAGTAGCCATGTATCATGTGTAGAAAGTGGGAGTTTGGAGAGGAGCGAGTTCACCTTATCTTTGATAGCCTTTGCTCGAGCTCTTTTCATTGGTCCAAGTGGTGTCGTGGGAGATGTAGACATGTCCATGGGGATGATCATGGGATGCTCCGCATCAGGAGCGCAGTTGGATCTGGCAGTAGACGCCGCCTTACGAACATTCCTACGCGAAAATTAGGATATCTTCGCCTGGCACCCTTCAGACATGCCCGGGATCCCATGCAGGCTGGACGAACACAACCTTAACATAATTAAAGGGTTTAAACCTGTCAAGCAGACGCCGCGGCAATTTCGAACCCAAGCATCAAGCTATGGGGGAAGAGCTAGCCAAACTGCTATAGGCTGGGTTCATTAGGGAAAACAAACACCCAGATTGGCTAGCTAACTTGGTCATGGTGCCAAAGAAGGATAAATCCTGGCTCCTTTGTGTCAATTTCAAAGACCTCAATAAAGCTTGCCCTAAATATCCTTTCCCATTGCCCCGCATTGACCAGATCATCGATGCGACCGCAAGACACGACTCATTGTGTTTCCTCAACGCTTATTCTGGATACCATCAGATTAAGATCAGGGAATCTGACCAGGCCACAACGGCATTCATCACCTCGTATGGCCCTTTCAGCTTCAACACTATGCCTTTTGGGTTTAAAAATGAAGGTGCCACTTACCAACGTATGATTTAAACATGCCTGGAAAAACAAATCGGCAAAATAGTTGAAGCATATGTGGGCGACGTGGTAACCAAAACCAAACACATCGAAACACTAGTGGACGACCTTCGCCTCACCTTCGACAACCTCCGAATATACGACATATGGCTCAATCCGGAAAAGCTGCCAGGGTTCATCGTTTCCCATAAAGGAATTGAAGCAAACCCAACTAAGATCCAAGCCTTGTCACAATTGGCTATACCAACAGACCTAAAGCAGGTCCAAAAACTAGTAGGGTGCGTGGTGGCTTTGAGCCGCTTTATCTCCAGGTTAGGAGAGAAAGGATTACCACTTTATAGGCTACTCAAACGCACCGATAGCTTTGAATGGATAGATGCTGCCATAGCTGGATTGGAAGAAATCAAGGCCTTACTAGCAGGCAAACCCATCCTAGCTGCCCCAGGTGTTGGCGAGCCTATGTTGCTCTATATCTCCGCAACTCACCAAGTAGTAAGTGTTGTACTCTTTGTCGAGCGAGGGGAGGAGGGACATAAATTCCCCATCCAAAAGCTAGTCTATTATGTATCGGAGGTCCTCACACCATGCAAATCCCGATATCCTCCGTACTAACAGATAGCCTATACGGTCTTTATGGCATCCCGAAAACCACGACACTATTTTCAAGAGTGTTCAATCACAGTGGCATCTGAAGTACCACTTAACGACATTATCAACAATAGGGACGCCACTAGCCCCATAGCTAAATGGGCCATCAAACTCCTACCGTTCGAAATAACATACAAGCCACACCGGGCTATTAAATCTCAGGTGCTGGCCTACTTCGTTGCCAAATGGATGGAAGCTGAACTCCCTAAAGAGTATAGTTCATACTCCAACTGGATTATGTACTTCGACTACTCTAAAATGCTAGCCGGACTGGGGGCTGGCATCATCTTGACATCCCCCACCGGGGACACAATCCGCTACATGTTACAAATCATGTATATGGACTCCAATAATGCAGCTGAATACGAGGCGCTTCTACATGGTCTCTGCATGGCTGTCTCCATGGGTATACAACGCCTAGAGGTGCACGGTGATTCAGACCTCAGAATATCCCAGGTCAATGGAGAGTTCGATGCAAAAGATCCAAAAATGGCAGCATATCGAAACGTCGTATTAAAAATATCGGCTCGAATCGAGGGACTTGAATTCCATCATGTCGCTCGAGACAGTAACCAGGCAGCCGAGATCCTCGCCCGCATGGGCACCAAGCGCGACCCTGTCCCGCCTAACACCTTTGTGTAAAGACTCATTAAGGCATCCATGGTGTGGTAGGGCGAGAGTGGAGACGCCAGTACGGACCCGGTAATACCCCCAGGAGCCGAACACAATACAGGTACCATCGGGTGTTCGGATGACAAAATAACGCCCTATGCCCATGAGATCATGGCCTTTATTGCTCCATGGGCCGAACCTTTCCTGGCCAACCTTAATAGGCAGGAGCTCCCTGATGATCAAAATAAGGCCCATCGCATAGTTTGGCGCTCTAAAGCCTACAAAGTTCACGAGGGTCAAATGTACAAGAAGAGCACTACCAGAGTCCTCCAAAGGTGCATCTCCGAAGAGGAAGGATGAACTCTTGGAGGAAATATATGCTAGTCTAGGAGGCCATTATGCTGCAACTTGAGCCCTCGTAAGCAAAGCTTTCAGGGTAGGTTTTTTCTGGCCAACGGCCCAAGTAGACGCCCAAGCCCTTGTCCAACATTGTGTGGGATGTCAGCTTTTCGCCAACCAAAGTCATATGCCTCCCACTGCCTTAAGAACAATCCCCATCACTTGGCCCTTCGCGGTCTGGGGGCTTGATATGGTAGGACCCCTTAAAGGGGGAAGCCACAAAAAGAAATATTTGTTGGTGATGGTCGATAAATTTAATAAATGGATAGAGGCCAAACCAGTAAAAACAGCTGAAGCAGGGCCAACGATTGACTTTATATCCGGTGTGGTACATTGTTATGGTGTCCCGCACAACATCATCACAGATAATGTTTCCAATTCTATAGCTGATGAGGTGAAAATCTTGTGTGCTAAGTTGGGTATTAAACTCGACTATGCATCCGTATACCGCCCTCAAACAAACGGTCAAGTCGAATGTGCCAATGGACTTATAATGAGCGACATTAAGCCCAGACTGGTGCACTCCTTACGAGAATCAGACAAGCATTGGGTCAAGGAACTCGATTCCATACTCTGGGGGCTGTGGACCATGCCTAATCGAACGACCGGATACACACCCTTATTTATGGTGTACGATGCAGAAGCTGTCATGCCTTGCGACATTATTCATGACTCACCTCGAGTGCGCATGTACGAAGAGTGAGAAGCCGAGCTCGATCGGCAGAATGATCTAGACAGACTTGAAGAGGAGCACGATGTTGCAAAGGCCCGTTCCGCATTCTATCAATAACAGGCCAGGCGATACCAAAGCAGAGAAGTGCGGGCCAAGACATATAATGTCGGCGACCTTGTCTTACGCCTCCCGGAGAACAAAAAGGATAAGCTCAAACCAAAATGGGAGGGGCCCTTCATCATAGATGAAGTTCTTACAGGAGGATCCTACGTCCTTCGCAATGCATTGGATAATTGCCTTGAGACGAATCCATGGAACACCGCTCGGCTCCGAAGATTTACGGATAATTCGGTCGCACTCTCTTTATTTTTTTTACTTTGACTAGGTTTCTCCTTCTCCTCTCCTCCTTGTTCTCCCTTTTTATATCCCAGTGTATGTTCAGATCTGCCAAACTGTTAGGGGTACACATCTTTAAATGTATACACCCCCACTATAACTGGGGGCTTCTTTTACAAAGCTTATTATTAAAAGCTTATAGCTTACATTGTCTACGTCATTTGTTTTATACATCTTTTCCATTTTATGCACCTCTATGACTTAAGTTTTTGTGAGCTGGGTTGCCTTGCTCCTATGATTATACCCTACGTTCCCGGTTGTTCAACTAGGGTGTAAAGGGAGTACCTCTGCGATTGTTACAACCGGGTTATCTGGGTCTATACCTCATACGGGTGAAGCCAAAAGCTAGCACTCTTAAGGGAATAACTGGTCGGCAAGCAACGACAGACTGTTTTATGTTTACGTAATTCTTTTAAACAAATACGAGATAGGCTGCCCGTAATTCGGATTCAAGCCTAGGCATGCATAATTCAGCACGCCGACCCAAACAAATACGGAACTATTTTCCCTGGAAGATGTTTCTTATGTTAAATAGTAATATGACTGGATTGCCTGGTTTCCGGACATACGGAATGTTTCTTATTCAACATGGTATCCGGAAACACTCCAACTTCTTGGTTCGGAGGTTGAAGCCAAAGGCCTGCAATGACAAATTTTTGACGAGATTGGCCAGAGATAAAGTTCGATGATAAAGTACATTTTTACATAGAATCGAACACCTACTATTTCTCTATGCCATCCATAAGATTACCTGACCTACAGTCTTTGTGAATATTTCACAGCTATCATCACTTGGTCATATACCAAGTTCATAGGAATTTCTTTTCCGTCTGGTCCCTGAGGTCCAACTCGGGCTATATGATTCGGATCGAGTCCAGTGTAGCGCGTCTTCACCATCGCCCATGCCTCTCATGCACCTTCCCGTCATGCTGACGCCTTCCATAGCTTGAAATGGCACCGTTCACCTTTGAACAGGTCCGCCAACCCCTCCATACTCTCTGGAGGGGCGTTGGATGGCCATAAGGCTTTGACCATACTCTTCATGGCTTTCCGAGGCCGCTCGTGCACTCTAGATAGTTCTTTTAGAACGTCACCTTGGAACCCGGACACTTCTTCTTCAGGGTGTCTGGTTAGCAGACATGCAAAAACAGCATTATAACATTCTGCATTATGGGATTATACGCGTCCCCTGGATGGTTCAAAGGTCATACCGAATATGCTGCTTTTCAACCTTTATTCTCCTTTTGTGCATCCGATAGTTGAGCCTTTAAGATCCTTATCACTTTGGCTTGGTTGTCCATTTCCTCCTCCAGTTTTTTCTGTTCGCCAATACTCATTGGGCTTTTCTTCATTCCTTCTAGCTCTGAGGTGGCGGCATTAAGCTGTGGTCGTCTTGTTTCAAGCTCTTGGGACATCGCATTGTTATTTTCTTTGAGAACCTGCGGTCATAACGATCCTTAAATCGGTTAATCTATACCGCTTCAAGTCTTGGGGGCTACTAGCACATATCTATTAAACTTACACAAATTGTCACCTGCATATCTTTCGAAAACAGGTGAGCAACTCCGGTGAGTCCATCCCGGGCGGCCTGGATATATGCGTCCACAGTGCTAAGGGCAGTAAATTCTTGCGCAGTAAAAGCCGAAGCGTGCAGGGTCTCTTTCAGGCGTCGATGATTCATCATGCTCTCCACTTCGGAATTGGTGACAGATACGTCATCTAAATCCTCACGAGGCAGATAAGTCGGCAACGCTTCCGCATAGGCCCTCGTCCTGGTCGACGAGTCCGGCACCGGATTGGCTGAAGCTCGGCTAGCCGGGATTTTGGATACGGTTCGCCGTGTACTCCTCCTAGGATAATAGAAGGGGGGCAAATATCACAATTTGGTCTTATGCTTAGGCATGAATTAAGGTTGTACCTCTTTGATGATGGAGGGGGTTCAGCGGTGCTCCCAGTCTCCTTTCATTTTGAACGCTCACCCTGCAAAGATGCTGCCTTTCTTGGGGCCGCCATAGATTGGTTATAGCTAGCTGAGTGCTGATCCTATACAACACGATTCAGCGTGATGGATGAGATGCCAGTGATTTTTTTCTTTTTTAGAATGATTTCCGAGCACTTACCTTAACGAAAGGGAGAATGTCGGGGCAGTCAGCCACAATAGCTACCTTCGAGCCATCAAGGCTCGCTTGATAATAGACTCCATCATCAAACTCCACAAATATATCCAGATCCTTGCGGAAGCCGGGGTCTTCATTGCGAGCATGATCCTCTGGTTGAGGGGAGGGGCAGTGAATGTTTTCGACTACCTTCCTGCATGTATATTTTAAAAGACAGTCAGAATAGTTAGCACCCCTTGGTAACGAGGTAGAACAATGCTTATGAACAATAAACTTACCCAATCGTTGGGGTTGTACATGGAAAAACCTTCGTGACAATTTAAGCGGAGAAATTCTTCTTTCTCCCCCTTATAAAGACCTGCCAGAATAGCAGCCAGAGTGGCTGAGGTATCCGGGCCCTCACGCTTATAGCGAGATGAGTCGTCATCCCCGTTGTAACACCATAAGGGGGTCACTCTGGACTGAAGGGGCTGGATGCATTGCTTTATCGCGATAGCCATGACTTCGAATATCGAGAGTCTGGAGTGGGCAAGTATTCTAATCTTGCTAACTAACCTCATTACTTCCGCACTATCCTCTTTCTTGGGGCTCCAGGGATGCCAATTAAGTAGCTTCTTCGGAGGTGCACTGGAGAATTCAGGAAGCCCATGCCGAACTGGGTCCGGAAGGGGAACATCTTCAATATAGAACCATTTTGAAGAGCATTCTTCGGACCCCTTCTTGGGAGTTTCAGAGCCTGATCTGGCTATGCACCAAACTTCGGCACCGCCCACTTCAAATATAGAACCGCCTTGGTGGCGGGGGACGAGGCAGAAGAACTTTCTCCACAGTTTGAAATGAGCCTCGTGGCCTAAGAATAGCTCGCAAAGAGCTAAAAACATGAAATATGCAGGATTGAACCTGACGTTAGGTTGTGCAGCTGGATCCTATATAATTCCAATAGACCCCTGAGAAAGGGACGAATTGGGAATCCTAAGCCCCTCAGATGAAATGAGATGAATCACACATTCTCCTCTCCGCGGGGGTTGGGGAAATTCTCTGCTAACGCATCGTTGCCCATTGAAGCCAAACCCGCTCGTACAGAGACTACATCTGCGGGAGAGAGATATCCCTGCATTTGGAGTCGACTCAGCTGGAGATGAGACACTGAGCAGCTTTGCCAATCACCATCTTGAAGGCCATGGGGGCGGGAGGACGAGCTAGGGGCGCTCATCATGTTTGGAGTTTTTCATGGTTTTGCTCCGATGCACTTTGCGCAATGTGGGATGGCATTTGGAGATTTGACCTCTTTTATAGATGCTGCCTGTGCGAGGCAAGGAGATTATTGGTAACAAAATAGTGGGTCGTTCGCATTCACTTAATGTGTGGAAATCGAGGCGATGATAAGAAGGGATCACAAAGGCAAAACATGGAGGCCAAGCCGAACTGCTGTCGATCCGAAGTACGTTAAAGAACCCACCTTGCAAAGTCGAAGACATAAGCCGGATACTACATCGTCATTGAAGGAAAGTTTGGGGGCTACTGAGGGAGGCCTGGATTCGGGGGGTCCTCAGATGTCCAGCATGTCCAATATGGGCCGGGCTGGTGGGCCGTGAAGATAAAGTGGAGAACCATTCCCCGTGTACAGGTAGGACTCTTGTGTGAGTGAAGATCAAGATTGGTGTCTAGATATAGTATTGCCTTCCCCTGTAAGCCGACTCTGTACAACCCTAGGCCTCTCCAGTGTCTATATAAACCGGAATGTTTAGTCCGTAGAGGCCTTCATAATACTCATAGGCTAGACAGCTAGGGTTTCGCCATTACGATCTCAAGGTAGATCAACTCTTGTAACCCCTATACTCATCGAATACAATCAAGAAGGACATAGGGTTTTACCTCCTTTAAGAGGGCCCGAACCTGGGTAAACATTGTGTCCCATTGTCTATTGTTACCATTGATCCTTCGACGCACAGCTTGGGCCCCCCTACCCGAGATCTGTCGATTTTGACACTGACATTTTCCCCTCTCTATCTTGTTATTTATTTAGTTTTTCCCGTTGAGATTTCGTTATTATTGGATCGAATACTTTTATGGATTTGAGAGCACTTGATATATGTCTTGCATATGGATACCCGTGGTGACAATGGGGTATTATATTGATTCACTTGAGATATGTTTTGGCACTCAACTCGTAGATTCCCGAGGTGACATTAGGGTAGTCTATGCATAGGGGTTGATGCATGTTCTCGTCTTTTGTTTCTCTGGTAGAAATCTTGGGGCACTCTTTGAGGTTCTTTGTGTTGAATTGAGTATGATGAATCTGAATTTGCTTTGTTGTTATTTTAGTACGAACTCTTGATAGATTGATCAAAAAGAATAACTTAGTGTTATTTTAGTATGAACAATTGATAGATCGATCGGAAAGAATAACTTGGTGTTATTTTAGTACGAACTCTCTGATATATCGATCGGAAATATACTACAAAAAAAATACACTTCCATGATGATATGTGTTTGTCACAGTAGGTCATGTTTTCTGTCATGCATGTACACCATGACGATTTTATGACAGAATCAAGATAGTCATACCTGTGCTGTCATAGAAGTGTTCCATGACATTACCAAAATTATCATCAAGGAAGTGTCCACTTCCATGACGATAAATGGCGCGTCATGAAAGTGCTTTTGTCAACAGTGACCACACGTGGCATCCACCGTAACGGGTCGCCATTATGCTATCGGGTCCAGTATTGGATCCGGTAACCCGTTAACAGCCCTGACCAATGAGGATTTTCCACGTGTAAAATTCTCATTGGCCGGAGGAAACAGGTGTTGGCTTACCATTGGGACAGATGTCATCCACTCATTGGATAGGAGGCGCCTATGATAGGTCGACACGTGGCACGGCCCAATAGTGGCCCATTCTGGTGAAAAAGGCCGACCCAGTAAAAATTAGCAGTGCGGCCCATATAAGGCCTACTTGTGTCCGATCCATTTAAGCCCATGGCCCATACAAGATGAGGCAATTCGGCCTGTCAACGGTGCATTAAAGATTTGACACCATTGTAGCCCATCGTCAGTTCGAGCCCGTTAACAGCTCGCTATATATTTGGGCTCAATATTGGCCCGATGTGATTTCGGCCTGTTAAAGGCCCATTCAAGGGATGGGCCAATTTTTAGGATGTACATCTTTCAGCCTTTTAGCGACCCATTTAAGTGTTGGGCTAATTTCTGTCCCGGTGTGTCTTTCAGCCTGTTAACGGCCCATAAATGAGTTGGGCCATTTGTAGTCGGACCCGAGTTTTGGCCTTTTAGGGACTCATTTAAGTGTCGGGCCAATTCTCGGCCCGGTGTGTCTTTCAGCCTATTGACGACCCATAAATGAGTTGGGCCATTTGTAGTCGAACCTGAGTTTTGGCCTTTTAACGCCCCATGCTCTTCATGGTCCAATACCAGTCCGGTTTCTCTTTCGGCCTGCTAAAGGCCCACAACACAGTTGGGCTATTTACAGTACAACCTGACTTTCAGCCTCTTAGCGGCCCATGCTCTCCATGGTCCAGTACGAGCCCTGCTGTCTCTTTCGGCCTACTAAAGGCCCACAGTATAGTTGGGCCATATGTAGCCCGACCTTAGTAACGACCTGTTAACGACCCGTGAAATCAAATGGGCCCACCTGTTGCCTACTTCGATGTCGGCCTGTTAACGACCCGAGAGGTAAGAGGGCCGACCATTAACTTTCGGCTTGGTAACGGCCCATTAACTTAATGAGCCACTAAAGTTCATACATGTCTTTAGGCCAAATTAGATAATTTGAGCCCATTACGACGAGCAATTATGCACAGGACCAAAACCGATCAAGCAAAGGTACGCCATATAAGGAAAAATGTTGCACATCCAGCATATATTACAGAAAATTACATCTACTGGGCAATCAAAGATTGATGCCAGTGCAAATAAATGAACATAACCTAATGATTTACAAAGTCACAATCTGCAACCTCAACACGGATGACGCCCATAAGCATGTGGGCAAGTTCTTGGTGCTTTGCTACACTGTCTTTGAAAACATTGATCAGTTGTTGTTGTGCACGAATGTGCACCTCTGATTCCTCCACCATTTCCATCATTGCTTCAGCCATTAATTGGTTCACAAACATACATTTTTTCCATCGCATTCGAGACAGAGGAAACTGAACAGATTCATATGACGATTTTGGTAGGCGTGTATTATTGATAGTGGAGAGTGTCTCGACCACTACATCATAACATAAATTAGGAGGGGAACCGAATAGATTAATCATGAGTTATTGCCATATTACCTGACCTAGGTTATTGGAAAGAAACAATGGGGGTTTCCTTGCTGTTTTCAGAGTTTGTCTTCTTATCTTCAGCAGCCTACACCAAATTAACAGACTAGCATTGCTATCATTGGCCAAGTCAGATAATAAGAAAGCAACATTGACACAACGAACGTTTGGGCAACTAGCCTACACCAAATTAACACAATATGGCATAGCTATCATCAGCCAGGTAAGGTAGTACAAAAGCAACATTGATACAAAGAATGAATGGGCAACCAGAGCAGCACTACAATTTAGTAATGTGCATGATACAAGATAGTACACTCATGTAGCTTAGTATGCAAAACTACCAGGCAGTTTTCCTTACAAAAATCAACTTTGGCGCCTTTAACATTTTTCTACAACTAATTTTAGATCAGATAAAGGTTGGATTCATGCTGATTAACAAAATACGTGCTGATGTAAAAATATAGTGATATACAACAGGTACTTACATCAGCATTGGAGCACAGAGAATTCCCGCAAGATATTTTCCTCGAATACGATCCCAATGGAGGAAGTCTTCTATCGTTTAACCTTATTTTCTAAAAGAGAGATGGGTAAGAAACATGTAGAAAATATGATTAGAATGCTATAAAATTTCATGATGCGAGGATATGCACACACTTCTTAGAATGGAGTTGACATTCTTTTGCTGAACTGAAGTGGACTAGTTCTTTGGCCACAGGAATTTTCTTATTATCAATGGGAGTTGGGTTTCTTTGTGCTGGAGCAGTATCTATGAAAACTGGAGTTGGTTTATTATCTCCTGGCGTTTGGATCTTTTGCAAATACCTGGTTTGTAACCCTTCAGATTCTAACATAGCCGTCTTCCCCTTGCATGCCTTATATAGAAGAATGGTGCTTCAATTATAAAACATGCTACAACAGAGATGAAATAGGTACTGAAGAATAGAAAGGCGTGACATATTGACATGTATTCCCACCATCTGGATATAAATGGACGGGTCTAGGCGTATTTCAGTTCTAGATACATCCAGATTTATCCATTTCTGCGACATGTAATCCAGACAGAGGGAGTATGATGTAAGAGCTAGGCATACGTCAGGAGAACAATGTAAAAAAACACTACTTGAATGTAAAATTGTATGCTAGCAGAATACCTACAGGAAGACACTAAGGCAACATATGCGTGTATGATTGAGAAACTAAGATGGCATTGCAAGAGACCACCAGAACAACACTTCAATATAAAAAAAGAACATGGTATGGTAGACAGATGAAGTGCATACTGATGATTAACAATGCATAAGATATTCAGAAGCATGATGTCCAAACTAAGCAGATGTCATTGCGATAGAGTAGAATGACAGTACTTGAATTTGAAAACATGTTATCATGAATGGAATAGATACTGAAAAACATGAAGGCATGCCATATTTACATGCATGATTAGCAGGCTAAGCACAAGGCATTGCAATAGAGTAGATGCACTCGAGGACATTATATGCATGATGTACCCATATCAAGGGCCAAGTAAGAGCAAGGACCTTGTGGGGTGAATAGGATTCATCATCTTTCTGCAAGTCTTGTGAAGAATTACCTTTACATGTTCCATCATATTGGGTATCATTGATGTCAAGTTTGTTGGCTGTTACATTGCTTCGAGAGGTTCTTGTGCATAAATCAGTGTGTGCAATTATAGATGACATGCATGGAAGACAACTAGTAGTTAGATTTATGTAATGAGTGCCTGTAGGAGACGGCATAAATAGTAGGACTGGGGTCATCTCCGGCGCAGGGTCTTGTCACTTCACTGTGAGGAGCAGCAAGTAATAATTTGACCAATGGGTAATACAGTGCTACTACATTGGTAGTACTACTACTAGTACTAGCACCACCGTCTGGATTTAGTAGTACTACCACATCCATCTGGATTTAGTATTTGACTAGCAATATCTAGTAATGCATGTCACAAAAAATGTACTACTGCCTCTGTAAATAAATACATGGTGTATTGTTTTATTCCTATCGGCGAGAGAACTTAATGTCTTTTTGTTAATTAATATGATTACATGCAATGAACTAACCACTTCATGTCATGTTTGGTAGTCTCAAGTCATTGAAAGCATGCATGGCCCACATCTATCATAGGTTGATATGTCATGAAATAAGAAACAAGGAGGGACTTAATGTACCGTGCCTAAGTGTTTTGGGATTATTTGGTTTTTGTAAGGTGTCTTACACAACATTTTTGGTTACATGCATTAAAATTTTATTAGTTAACTCAAAGGTCAAAACTTGGCGCAAAATGCAAAGGGGACCAATAAACTAGTAAACATCAAAGTTCTGTCGTTTGGCCCCAACTAGAGGTCTGGTGAGATGACTATACTGCACCGGCACAGAGGGGGGCGAAACTTCATTGACTTACTACACCTGCCTTTGGGTGTATGACATGTGGGCCCAACGGGTGGCTGGTCCACCTGTCATACAGCCAAAGGCAGGTGCAGTAGAGGGCCGAGGAGTAGATGGCCAACACGCACGTGAATTCAACGCAGTCTGCACTTCTCACATAAAGGCTCCCCGCTAGTCCAATCTATGAAATCCTACGCACCTACACACCCTAACCAAGGGCAAGAGTGATCACTCCAATTGCAAGATCAGTTGACTAGAAGCTAGACCCATGGATGTGATCAACGCGAGCATCAACCGGTTGTAGTAGATGGTCCACTATGCCGGCCTGCGGCCCGACACCGAGGAACGTCTCTAGGTAGTGCTTGAGGCCGCCAGGGCGAGGGGCCGCCTGGACGACAACTTCGTCTCCTTATTCAATGAGGTCCTCGTCGGCTTCCTCGACAAGTTCACCATCGTCAAGAAGCTCGCGGACGACCTTGACGTATGCCTCCAGCCCACGCGCCCAGGCTCTATGATGCCCGCCACCCTCAACGGCTTCTATGGTGACAACCTCTTTGACGAACTGGTGGCCCTGTGACTGCCCGCCGTCGTGCCGGAGAATGTCCACCTTGAGGTCGCGCTCGTGGCGCAGTGCCTGGTGCAGAAAGACACCATCAACATAATCACCCACGTCTACACGCAAATCATCCACAAAGACTACTACATGCAAGAGGAGGACGGTAAGACGCTTGTTGGGGAACGTGGTAATTTCAAAAAAAATCCTAGGATCACGCAAGATCTATCTAGGTGATGAGCAACGAGATGGGAGAGTGTGTCCATGTACCCTCATAGACAGAAAGCGGATCCATTTCAATAACGCGGTTGATGTAGTCAAACTTCTTCAAGATCCAACCGATCAAGTACCGAACGTACGACACCTCCGTGTTCAGCATACGTTCAGCTCGATGACGTCCCTCGTGCTCTTGATCCAGTTGAGGACGAGGGTGAGTTCCGTCAGCACGACGGTGTGGCGATGGTGATGATGATGTTACCAGCGCAGGGCTTCGCCTAAGCACTACGATGATATGACTGAGGTGTGTAACTGTGGAGGGGGGCACCGCACACGGCTAAGACAAATCTTGTGTACCTTTGGGGTGCTCCCTGCCCACGTACATAAAGGAGGGAGGAAGAGGAGGCCGACCTAGAGGGGGCGCGCCAAAGGGGGGAGTCCTACTTGGACTCCCGGTCCAAGTAGGATTCGACCCCCCCTTTCCTATTCCAACTAGGAGAAGGAAGGGCAGGATGAAGAGGGGATAAGGAAGGAGGGGGGCGCCGCCCCCTCCTAGTCCAATTCAGACCAGCCGATGGGGGGGGGGGCGGCCACCCCTTGAGGCCCTTCTCTCCTTTCCCCTATGGCCCATTAAGGCCCACTACTTCCTCCGGCGAATTCCCGTAACTCTTCGGTACTCCGAAAAATACCCGAATCACTCGGAACCTTCCAATATATCGATCTTTACATCTTGACCATTTCGAGACTCCTCGTCATGTCCGTGATCTCATCCGGTACTCCGAACAAGCTTTGGTCATCAAATCACATAAACTCATAATACAAATCGTCATCGAACGTTAAGCGTGCTGACACTATGGGTTCGAGAACTATGTAGACATGACCGAGACATATCTCCGGTCAATAAGAAATAGCGGAACCTAGATGCTCATATTGGCTCCCACATATTCTACGAAGATCTTTATCGGTCAAACCGCATAACAGCATACATTGTTCCCTTTGTCATCGATATGTCACTTGCCCGAGATTCGATCGTCGGTATCATCATACCTATTTCAATCTCGTTATAGGCAAGTCCCTTTACTCGTTCTATAATACTTCATCCCGCAACTAAGTCATTAGTCACATTGCTTGCAAGGCTTATAGTGATGAGCACTACCGAGAGGGCCCAAAGATACCTCTCCAAAACACGGAGTGACAAATCCTAATCTTGATCTATGCCAAACCAACAAACACCTTCGGGGACACCTATAGAGCATCTTTATAATCACCCAGTTACGTTGTGATGTTTGATAGCACACAAGGTGTTCCTCCGGTATTCGGGAGTTGCATAATCTCATAGTCTGAGGAACATATATAAGTCATGAAGAAAGCACTGGGAATGAAACTGTAACGATCATAATGCTATGCTAACGGATGGGTCATGTCCATCACATCATTCTCCTAATGATGTAATCACGTTCATCAAATGACAACACATGCCTATGCTTAGGAAACATAACCATCTTTGATTAACGAGCTAGTCTAGTAGAGGCATACTAGGGACACTTTGTTTTGTTTATGTATTCACACATGTACTAAGTTTCTGGTTAATACAATTCTAGCATGAATAATAAACATTTATCATGAAATAAGGAAATAAAGAATAACTTTATTATTGCCTCTAAGGCATATTTCCTTCAACGCTGGCCTTCTTGGACCGCAGGGCAACCTTGGACGGCATTGTTCAGAAGCACGTTCAGCTCCCCGCCCACGCCGCTACTGCTCACACGTCGGTTGGTGACCCCGCGCACTAGGGCATGAGGATGTCGTTAATGGATCCGTACGTGTCTTTATCTTTCCGTCAAATCCATGTAGTAGTATATGGTACTACTAGTAATTATCTTACCTTTCGCATCAACTTTATAATTTCCGTACATACTCCATGAACCGCGCCAGAACCAAACTTCTCATTACTCTAGGGAAAATCGTTATTTCTATCTGTCGGTCGCGCCATGGAGCAGAACCAAATTTTACAAGTTACAAGTTCAAAAGGAAAAGCCTGCCATGTTTGCGTTGCACCCCCACATGGTTGGTCTTGCACGCCGCTCAAGGAGGAATGTGTGCTGTGTTGCATTTTCACTTACAAGTGGGACCGCAGTTGAGCAAACCGACTATTGGCAAACCCCCACCCCGCCCACCGCGCGATGGCTAAGAAAACAGGAGGCACAAGAGATGGCTGTAGCACAGACTCACTATATTAAGACTATGTCGAGGTGCTGGTTACATAGAACAAATTTCCTGGAGTCCGTTCTCAACCCTCCTCTATCTCTCTTCTCAGCCAGCCAGCAGACACGCGAAGCCCATCGTCTGTTTGCTCATATGCGGTCCCACATGTCAGTGAAAATGCAAGAGGACCCACTAAACCTGCACATGTTTCACCTCGACGTGCTGGTGATGAAAAACAAATCCAATAAAGATCTTCGGTGGCCGCTTTTGGAGTTATTCAAGAGTAGTAAGATTCTATTTACAGTTTAACCCAAGATGCACATCATGTGGCTTCAACAACTACTCCATTTTCTTGCATGACACGACCTGGATGTTGGATGTCGCACGTGTCGGCAAAAGGAGGAAAACTCGACCAAATCTTCTCCACATTTAGACCAGAGGAGTAGGAAACACGGCAAGCCCTATGCCTACATCATATTACGTACGTACAAGCCCACATCACGCAGTCATGCTATCACCATATTTCTTGGCCTCCATGCAACACCTAGCTCTAGTTGATCTAACTAGAACTAGCTATTGGTTGGCTCTAAGTGATGTGGCAACTTCATACTACTATGGATGTTGGCTATACTACTACGGCACTAACACTCCAAGAAGTGAGTCAAAAACCATTTATAAATTGAGTTTATGACATGCATATGCAAATGAACCATTCATTACATAGAACAAGTCATCAACACACAACGACAACGAGGATACATGTTGGGTTATAGATTAGTTCCAACAAAACATTCTAGTAAATACTAAAGTTTTCATCACACAACAAATAACAAGCAATGAAATGAACTTCAGCTCAACCACTCCTCGGTGTTGGAAATGCTTGCTTTGAACCAGAAGAGTTTGTCTCGGAAGGGGCAACTACTTTCAATCTCGAGACCAACGCAGGACTGATCATCCTGGCTGAAGCGGCCTATTTCATGACCCATATTGTGATAGCCACGGTAGGGAAGCATATCAATGTCCGAGGTATAGATACAGTTGCTTCTCATAAATGCTAGTAATGTTGTATGAACAACAGTTGGATCGCCTTTCACCATGATTGGATAGTTTTGTCCAAGGAAGAGCGAGTTTCCTCCAAGAGTATCAATACTAAACCAGGCAGAAGGTGTTGGCGCTAGCACAATACTATCCATCCCGAATACCCTGCAATGGATGTTGGAATAGGTCTGGAGAGTGCAACCATGCGAGACAACACCTGCTTCCTTAGTATCATCAGTAGTGCCCTGTACACAGACAAGAAGAGGTGATCCTTCGGAATAAGTTGCCAGACGTCGTTGAGTATATGGGTCCTGCTCGTCCTCATGCTCGTGATCATCACCATCGTCATCTCCCCCTTGGTTATAAAAAATTTCAAGTATAGGTGGTGGAATGTTGACAGGACCTTGGAAACACAAGAAGGTTAATTAGTAAATAGAAACTAGCTAATCCACATGCATGTGGATGAAAGAATTATAATTACAGTGGAAGACAAACGTACCGAGAGCATAAGGATCCCATGCAAAAATATTGCCACGAGTGGTGGCAACAAACACAAGACCATTGTATTGAATTGCATCACAGTACTCATTCGTGTACAAAAATTGATTTTTGAGAAATTTCCATCAAGGCGTGGAAGTAAGGACGGCAACAAGCTTGTCGAAGATAGCAACAACTTCATAGTTCATGTAATCCCAAGAGCGGTTGGGAACTCGACAAATTTCTATCTTCCGTAGGACAGTCATCATGATCGTATTTGAACGTGCGTAGAATACCGGTGTGCTCAACCTCTGGGCAGTCTGAGATTTTTGGAAGTGGAACCAGGTGACGAGTGTACACATTCACAAGTTCCCACTCGCAGTTGGACCCAATATAAACAACCCAATCTCTATTTGCGCCTGCCCAAGCCTTACGCCCAAGCGATGGCATCTTAACATCACACGTATCATTATCAAGCGACATCAGCTTGCACAAGGCGAGGCATTCATCGTCCGTGCGCCGGTCAGTAGGGTCACATCGAAGAAGATAGGGGAGATCAAACCGCTCCTGGACCCTTGGGTTCCTTGTAATGATGTTATTAGTTGAGTCGAGAATGGTCTTGAACGAACCTGCCATGCTAGCCGAGGTGATGACGTCGCACTGATCAATGAGTTCCTCCACCAGGTCATCTTTCAGATCAGGGCAAGAATAACAGGGTCGTTTACGGCCTATTCGCTCCATGGAGAAGACGATCGAACAATGGCAGAAGGAAGGGTGAAGGAAAATGGAGGAGGGAGGAAGTGCGTGCGACAGCAGTTCCAAATTGAGAGGGAAATGCGAAGAGTCGGTGGACGGTTGCCACGGTACACAAAGAGGCGCCCCGGCCTACATAGACGACCGTTCGGAAATTGTACAAAAGTACTCGCCATCCTCTCACTGACATGTTGGAACGGGACCACATGTCAACGAAACATGGTGTGTAATTTCTCGTGCAAAATGCGATCTGGCTGCATTGGCCCGAGGTGCCGCATTAGTTATCGACCTTTATTTTTTAACATACAATCTGAGTGGATAGCTCCTGTGGTCATCACACGTGAGTGGATATATAGGTGGGCAGGCGGCAAAACTTTGAGTGCTAAAAGAGTTGATCCAATGCTTGGTTTTGTTTGGATTTTCCAACTATGACAATTGGATAGAGTGAATCAATGGCTTACATTCAAAGTTATTCTCATACTATAGAATAGTATACGAACATGGAGAGATTTGGTTGATTTTATATCGCTGAATAATTTAAAATATTATGAGTGCAGACCCTCCACCGTGAGGTTTGTTCCTCCTTCTCGGTCGTCGGGAATCTATGTTCTTCCACTCTTTCGTTTAAGACATGAGCTTTGTTCATCCTTTTGCCGACACGCGGGACATCTAGCATCAAGGTGGACGTGTCATGCAAGAAAATGGAGATATGCAGTGCATAAGTGAGTCGTGCACTTTGATGGCACGTAGTAGTACCCAATATTTTTTCTCCTCGATGGCACGTGAACAGTGCATGTACTCAATGACAGAGCACAGGATGGTATCCATGGACATGGTCGGCCCTTTTCGAAGAGAGTACTAAATAACTTTGATGTGTCCCATCAACTCGATGAGAAGCTTGCTTACTATGCCTTCTCCCTCGCCAACACGTGCGCGGTGGCTCGCAGCACGAGGAGAAACTTTTGGTTACAAGCAGTGGACGTGCAACAGTTCATTTGGGGTCACATTGCTAGAAGTACTACAGTAGTACCATCATTATTGTTCGACTTCCGGAAGAGGAGAAGAGCCAAGCGCAAGGTCACCTACTAACCTAGTATAGTACTACTATAGCCAAAGCCGGAAGAGGAGTCCCGCTACGTCGTTGTTTCGCTGTCGTGTAGATGTTGTGCTCGAGGCCCCTTTATGTTCACTAAATAATGTACATATTGTTCATCCACACCGATTGTGCCGCTTGGCCTTGCTACTTGATGTAATGTCACACTATGCTTCCGCTAGTTTTAATAAAGCGGTGATTTATGTACCAAGATGTTGTGTATTGCCAGAAGACATGATCTCTGGGTTGGTAATGCAAGGTAAACCGGTCGCTCTGAGACGGGGTGCCACAACGCTTGGTATTAGAGCCGCGCTGACTGTAGGACACGCTAGACTCCGACATGTGAAGTAAACGTTAGTTAGTTCTCTAATTGGGTGTTGTTAGTATTTGCATTTGGATGCTACATTGAATGCATTAGACTTATGTTATTTCAAACCGGTTAATGGTTGTGAGTGTAGATGGCTCTGGTGCTGTATCCGTGTAAGTTGCAGCTGATACCCTACACTTCTCCGCATCTCCTTCGCAGCGTGTGGTGTCAATTGTACCCTCACGGTAATGACCCAACATATTAGGTGTACCGGGAGCGTCTAGCTGACTCCGTGTATGAGAATCACGCCGTGGTTACTCTGCACACCAGTTCGTCAGCAGGATCTTACACTCGTACCTCTCGGAGCGGTTATGCATCCATCGCCGCTCAGGCCGTCTAATATGCTGCATTCGAGGTTCTTGTTGAGTTACGTTATGCTGAGGCTTGGATGCAGAACCACCCAGGTTTTCATTTCTACCCATCTTTGCACGATAATGGTCATGTTTGCTTTCATTCCGTTGATCCGGCGTATGATAGTGACACTAGCCACCTTTCTCGATATATCTGATAGTTATCTTCTGATTCACGAGTTGGCTCGAGAGCTGAATCGTGCTTGTTCTGCTTTAGCCGCCACTAGATCCTACCCTACCCCACCTTCTATGGGATTTACTCCTTATATTGTGCCAAGTTCTAGCTCACCTATTGCTCTGGTTACTCCCCCGAGTAACTCGGGCACCTTGACTGTGAACCCACATAGTGCTCCTGCTGAGTGGGCGTCTCTTCTTGCTACTCCCGCAGCTCCTATGATCCCTTCTCATGCCGTGTCTACCCCTGAGGCAGAGCCCTCGAGGCAGCGTCATTGTGTTACCTTTAACCCAGAGGTTTTGGTTGGCATCGTCAGTTCAGGATCTGGTTCTGATTCAAGAGAGGATCCAGCGGCACCGGCAGAGTCCTAGAGTGTCTGAGTATCTGCAGTGGTCATGTGATGTACAGATGTAGTTGTATGAGCCATGATGCATGTATGCGAGTAGTCGCACCCATCATGATGTCTACCTTTCATGTATGAGTCTATGCATAATTATGGTGACCGCGTTCGTCCAGGGGGTTGGCATGCGGTCGACGCGTTCTGCGGTGCACCAGCGCCTCTGTTTCACGCGTGCTTGCTGCCCAGGCTACCGCACCTTGCCAAATCACGCCCCATCCTCGTTTGCACCTCATTAAATCCACCCTGGCGCTCGCTGACGCCTAAGCTTGCCGCAGCGAGCACGGGCATGGTGCGGCCAAGGCAACAGTGCGCCCGTGTGCCTGTGCTCATCGCGTATCGCGCTCCTGTGTTCATCATTGCTCATCTGCAGCCCTCACGTGATCTCCGACGTCTTCTCCCCTTCTCACTAACGCCATTCGTCACCGGGCGAGACTCTAGAGAGCTCCTATGAGCTCTCGATCCCCGCCTCAGCCTCGCTTATAAATAGAGCTCCCCCGAGCTGGTTTCTCTCTGCACATACACTCAGCACGCCTCCACACCATCGTAGGAAGCCGCAGCCCGGCCGGGCAGGCCTCTGGCCGCTGTCCCCCTCCCGAGCTCGCCAACGATTCCTGGTCCTCTGCCCCCTCCTTCTCCAGAGCTCCTCGAGCTCCACTGACCACTCTGACATGGTTGTGGTGGTTCGCTGCTGCGTACTGGTGCCGTTGGAGCTGCTGGACTGGCCCTGCTTCGTCGGAACCACCATCTCCGACGAGCTCTGCCCACTATCGCCGCTGGAGAGCTCTGTCCCGACCCTGTCCGGCCACCCCTAGCCACGCTATAGGTACAGGCAGGTGCGCCTCGATCTCCTCTACAATCATATCCTCTCAGATCTCGTCGCCGGGCACTCCTCGCC
Source organism: Triticum aestivum (assembly GCF_018294505.1). Taxonomy (NCBI): domain Eukaryota; kingdom Viridiplantae; phylum Streptophyta; class Magnoliopsida; order Poales; family Poaceae; genus Triticum; species Triticum aestivum. The sequence continues at coordinate 658,486,820 of NC_057801.1, forward strand.
GGAGAAATCACCGTCGTCGCGCCGTACCACTCTGCTTCTCTCCCCTCCCTCCGACCTGACCCCTGGGGCCCACTTTCAGCCACTCAGGTCGCGCCTGGAGCGGTATGAGTGGTGGCGCCCAACTGGTTTACGCCTTTGATGTCACCCCCTTGGTTTTTCTTTTAACACAAATTTAGTTCAAATTTGACCAGAACTTTGACTAGCTGTAACTTTTATTCTACAAGTCCAAATGAGTTGATCTTTTTGCATTATGTTCTTACAAGAAAATCCTAGTAGGACACACAAGATGGGATTTTTCTCTACTATCTAGAATTTCTGGTAATTTTCAGAAGTGTTCTTGACATTTTCTATTGGTCATTTGATTTATTTTCAGAAGGTGAAGCTTGTCTTGAAGGCATCCAGGAGGAGTGTGAAGCTCCTGTGCACTAAGGCAAGCCAGAACAACATGGTAATGGTGTATTTGCAATATCCATGATTTTCTACTTGAATTTATATGATATTCATTGCATACAGTATTAAAATAAATAATGCTTGTGGTATTTAGTTTGTCATGATCAAAATGCTTAGTTAACAGAAATGAATGCTTGAACTAGTGAGATATAGCTTGAGTAGTTGAACTAAGTAAGTTTCTCATGGCTATGACAATATGATCACCGGTATTTTTTTCCTATATGCATAATGAGTTTTATTTGATAAATGCCCACTAAAGTGATGAGTATAAATAAAGAGTAAGAAAGAACCAGAAATGTTGAAAGTTGAGTTTGTGCAAGTAGAACTTTGAATAAGGTTGATCTATTGTTTCTAAGTGAGATGTGATGCATGATATATGGTTGCATATGCATGGCACATAGTGACTCGAGCATTTTTATTTTCAAGTTAAACCTGATGATAATTGAACTTGAACATAAAGTTGGTCGGGTCATGGTGCCACTGAATCAGGCTGCCAAGTGCAACCACATTTGCCTTTGTATGGGGAGGTCGTTAGTCGTCATGTTGTCATGCCTTTTGTCAGTGCCTCCAACAAGGGAAGGTTATGGGCGTGCGTTACCCTGGCCTGGTACCTATTGTTGTTTTGGTACCTTCTCCCCGTTTGGGACCGTTTATTTGCCACGACGGTGGCCGTTTTGCCTTTGGTAGGCTAGGTCACCCATGACTAATCCAAGTGGGGAGTTGGTCGGAGTGGCCGTAAGAGTGCCATGGCAATGGGAGAGTTCTGTCAGAATGCCATTGGTCCACCCGAATGGGAGTGCGAGGCCATGGGTTCCGTGGTGTGGGTAAAGTGCGCTACCTCTGCAAAGTGTATTAATCTATCGATAGCCACGCCCGCGAATAAGGGCCCAATTCGTAAGTAAGTCACACCATGGATCAACTTTCAAAAAGAAATCTTGCACAATGGTTGAATCATGATGAAGTTAGTGAGACTGACTGTTGTGGTATCACTTGTGATCCGAGAGTGATCAATGTTCGGTTATGAGGTAACCCGTTGAACCGAGTATGGTTCTGTTCATGATCCGTCGTGATCACTGTTCGGTTGCGAGGTGATACGTCTCCGTCATATCTACTTTTCCAAACACTTTTGCCCTTGTTTTGGACTCTAACTTGCATGATTTGAATGGAACTAACCCGGACTGACGCTGTTTCCAGTAGAACTGCCATGGTGTTATTTTTGTGCAGAAATAGAAGTTCTCAGAATGACCTGAAACTCCACGGAAGTTATTTTTGGAATTAATAAAAAATATTGGCGAAAGAATCAAGGCCAAGGGGCCCACACCCTGTCCATGAGGGTGGGGGGCGCGCCCCCCTAGGGCGCGCCCCCTGATGACTAAGTGTAGGGGATCTATCGTAGTCCTTTCGATAAGTCAGAGTGTCGAAGCCAACGAGGAGCAGAAGGAAATGATAAGCGGTTTTCAGTAAGGTTTTCTGCAAGTACTGAAATTGTAGGTGATAGATAGTTTTGTGATAAGATAAATAGTAACGAGTAATAAGTAAACAAAGTAAATAAAGTGCATCAAGGTGTCCCAATCCTTTATGTATCAAAGTATAAGCCTGGACAATTTCTAATAATGATAAAGGAGCTCCCGAGGACACATGGGAATTATCGTCAAGCTAGTTTTCATCACGCTCATATGATTCGCGTTCGGTACCTTGATAATTTGATATGTGGGTGGATCGGTGCTTGGGTACTGCCCTTACTTGGACAAGCATCCCACTTATGATTAACCCCTATTGCAAGCATCCGCAACTACAACAAAAGTATTAAGGTAAACCTAACCATAGCATGAAACATGTGGATCCAAATCAGCCCCTAACGAAGCAACACATAAACTAGGGTTTAAGCTTCTGTCACTCTAGCAACCCATCATCTACTTATTACTTCCCTATGCCCTCCTCTAGGCCCAATAATGGTGAAGTGTCATGTAGTCGACGTTCACATGACACCACTAGAGGAGAAGACAACATACATCTCATCAAAATATCGAACGAATACCTAATTCACATGACTACTAATAGCAAGACTTCACCCATGTCCTCAGGAACAAATGCAACTACTCACAAAGCATATTCATGTTCATAATCAGAGGTGTAATAATATGCATTAAGGATCTGAACATATGATCTTCCACCAAGTAAACCAATAAGTATCAACTACAAGGAGTAATCAACACTACTAGCAACCCACAGGTACCAATTTGTGGTTTTGGATACAAGATTGGATACAAGAGATGAACAAGGGTTTGAGAGGAGATGGTGCTGGTGAAGACGTTGATGGAGATTGACCCCCTCCCAATGAGAGGATCGTTGGTGATGATTTCCCCCTCCCAGAGGGAAGTGTCCTCGGCAGAACAGCTCTGCCAGAGCCCTAGATTGGTTCCGCCAAGGTTCCGCCTCGTCACGCCGGAGTTTCGTCTTCTAAGCTTGCCCATGATTTTTTCCAGAGTGAAAGCGATGATATAGCAGAAGATGGACACTGGAGGCCCACCAGGGGGCCCTGGAGATAGGGGGCGTGCCCTATAGGGGGGGCGCCCTGTCTCCTAGACAGGGTGTGGGCCCCCTGGTGTATTTCTTTCGCTCAGAAATTCTTATTAATTCCTCAAAGTTGTTTCGTGGAGTTTCAGGACTTTTGGAGCTGTGCAGAATAGGTTTCCAACATTTGCTCCTTTTCCAGCCAGAATTCCAGCTGCCGACATTCCCCCTCTTCATGGTAAACCTTATAAAATAAGAGAGAATAGCCATAAGTATTGAGATATAATGTGTAATAACAGCCCATAATGCAATAAATATTGATATAAAAGCATGATGCAAAATGGACGTATGAACTCCCCCAAGCCTAGACCTCGCTTGTCTTCAAGCCGAAGCCGATATCGAAAAATATGTCCACATGTTTAGAGATAGAGGTGTCGATAAAAATAAAATACGGACATGAGGGCATCATGATCATTCTTATAACAACAACATGTATAGATTCCATTATATAATTTCTTATGCTCAAGTAACAATCAATTCACAATATCAAGTATGGTTCACAAACTTCATTAAGAACTAAAAAACTATAATCTCAGTCATTGAAGCAATCGCAATTTATCATAACATCAGAAAGAGTCAACAATAGAGCTTTTCAACAAGTCCACATACTCAACTATCATATAGTCTTCTACAATTGCTAACACTCACGCAATACTTGTGGTTATGGAGTTTCAGACGGACACTGAGAAAGATAGGGGCTTATTGTGTTGCCTCCCAACGTATTCACCTTTAGGTGATGTCAACAATAATAGCCCATGCTAACGAACATCCAATTGGATATGTATATCACGATCTTTCAAACACGAGGAGCTTGCCAAAGGATAAAATGAAAAAGGGAAAGGTGAAGATCACCTTGACTCAAGCACAAAATAAAAGCATAAAGTAAGAACATGAAGTAAAAGATAGGCCCTTCGTAGAGGGAAGCAGAGGTTGTCATGCGCTTTTAGGGTTGGATACACAAAATCTTAATACGAAAGAACATCACTTTATATGTCACTTGTGTATGGACCTTTATTATGCAGTCCGTCGCTTTTATTGCTTCCATAACAAGATCGTATAAAGCTTATTTTCTCCGCACTAATAAGTCATGCATATTTAAGGAGCAATTTTTATTGCTTGCACCGATGACAACTTACTTGAAGGATCTTACTCAATCCATAGGTAGATATGGTGGACTCTCATGGCAAAACTGGGTTTAAGGATATTGGAAGCACAAGTAGTATCTCTACTTGGTGCTAGGAATTAGGCTAGCATGAGGGGGAAAGGCAAGCTCAACATGTTCGGAAGGTCAATGACAACATACTTTAACTGAGATGTGAGAAAACATAAACCATTACGTTGTCTTTCTTGTCCATCATCAACTCTTTTAGCATGTCATACTTAATGAGTGCTCACATTCATAAAAGATGTCCAAGATAGTGTATTTATATGTGAACCTCTCTTTCCTTATCACTTCCTATTAATTGCAACGATGACCAAAACTACGTTTATCAACTCTCAACAACTTTTATGCCTCATACTTCCTACGTGTGAAGTTATTACTATCCATAAGATCAATATGAACTCTTTTATTCTTTCTATTTTTCACAAAATCATGGCAACAGAGCAAAGCCCTTGACTCAACACTAACCTTTATTATAGATAACTCACAGACTCGATTACAAAAAGAGAGCACTAAGCAAAATTCAAAACTGCTTGATATCAAAACTTCAATCTACTAGATCAAGATACTACTAAAAGGATCGAACTAAATAAAACAGAAAAGATAGGAGTGTGATGGTGATACGATACCGGGGCACCTCCCCCAAGCTTGGCAGTTGCCAGGGGGGAGTGCCCATACCCATGTGATTATGTCCTCGTAGGTGATGGAGGTGGTGATGATGATGGTGCATAATCGCACATCGAGCGTAAAAGCTCCTCCAACTTGCGGATAATGCCCTTGAGTCCGGCGATATGATCCTTCAATAAAATATTCTCCTGTGTGAGATACTTATTTTGTATGCGAGCTAACTCAATCATCTGGAAAGCTTGAAACTCAGTCGGAGTAAAAAGGTTGGGTAGGGGTTGAGGGATGTCTTCATCTTTCACTTCCGGGGCTTGAACCTCCATGGCCTTCTTGATCTCTTCATCCTTGTTGATCTCTTCCGGTTCTTCTCTTTTCAGCTCTATCTTCAATAGCCAAGCATCCTTATCTTCATTGTTGAAGGAGGGTGACACCATGGTGCTCTAGATCTGTAACAAAAAACAGCTAGAAACGAAAACAGAGGATATTTGCGTGATACGGTGGTCAAAACCTTCGGGTGTATATATAATGAATTTTTACCGACCAAAATACGTAATGTGCAAGAAAACAGAGTCCGGGAGGCACACGAGGTGCCACAAGACAGGGGGCACGCACAGTAAGGGGGCGCACCCTCCACTCTCGTCGGAGCCTCGTGTCCCTTTCGGACTACTTCTTTCTTCCTAAAATTCTTAATTAATCCAAAACTGATAAAAATTGCCATTGGAGTTGTTTTGGAGTCGGTTTACTTACCGTACCACATACCTATTCCTTTTCGGAGTTTGGAACGTTCTGGAAAGTGTCCGTTATGTATTCCTCCCGGGTTACGGTTTCAATAATATTAGTTTCAACATTAATAGGATTACCTGAAATATAATGTTTAATTCTTTGACCATTTACCACCCTCGGACTTGTGCCTTCGAAGTTGTTGATTTTTATGGCACCAGAACGATAGACCTCCTCGATAACGTAAGGAACTTCCCATTTTGAGAGAAGTTTTCCTACAAAAAATCTTAAGTGAGAGTTGAATAATAATACATAGTCTCCTACATTAAACTCACGCTTTTGCATCGTCTTACCATGCCAGCGTTTGACTTTTTCTTTGAATAGCTTGGCATTCTCATAAGCTTGGGTTCTCCATTCATCAAGTGAGCTAATATCAAAGAACCTCTTCTCACCGGCAAGTTTGAAGTCATAATTGAGCTCTTTAATAGCCCAATATGCTTTATGTTCAAGTTAGAGGTAAATGACATGCTTTTCCATAAACCATCTTATACGGAGACATACCCATAGGATTTTTGTATGCAGTTCTATAAGCCCATAATGCATCATCAAGTTTTTTGGACCAATTCTTTCTAGATCTATTCACAGTCTTTGGCAAAATTAATTTGAGCTCTCTATTGCTCAACTCTACTTGACCACTAGACTGTGGATGATAAGGAGATGCGATTCTATGATTGACATCATACTTAGCAAGCATCTTACGGAAAGCACCATGAATAAAATGTGAACCAACATCAGTCATAAGATATCTAGGGACTCCAAACCTCAGAAAAATAACTTCTTTAAGCATTTTAATAGAAGTGTTATGATCAGCACTACTAGTTGGAATAGCTTCTACCCACTTAGTAACGTAATCAACAGCAACTAAAATATTTGTATAACCATTAGAGGCAGGAAAAGGTCCCATATAATCAAAGCCCCAAACATCAAACGGTTCAATAATAAGAGAATAATTCATAGGCATTTCTTGACGTCTAGTAATATTACCAATTCTTTGGCATTCATCACAAGATAAGACAAACTTACGAGCATCTTTGAAGAGAGTAGGCCAATAAAAACCAGATTGTAGTACCTTGTGTGCAGTTCTATCTCCAGCGTGGTGTCCTCCATATGATTCAGAGTTAAACTTGTGTAGGATCTATTCCTGTTCATGCTCAGGTACACAACGTCTAATAACACCATCTACTCCTTCTTTATAAAGGTGTGGGTCATCCCAGAAGTAATGTCTTAAATCATAAAAGAACTTTTTCTTTTGCTGGTATGTGAAACTAGGCGGTATAAATTTAGCAACACTGTAATTAGCATAATCAGCATACCAAGGGGCAGTACGAGAAGCATTAATGACCGCTAATTGTTCATCAGGAAAGCTATCATTAATAGGAAGTGGGTCATCAAGAACATTCTCTAACCTAGACAAGTTATCTGCAACGGGGTTCTCAGCTCCCTTTCTATCAATAATGTGCAAATCAAACTGTTGGAGCAGGAGAACCCATCTAATGAGTCTAGGCTTAGCATCTTTTTTTCCATAAGATATTCAATAGCAGCATGATCAGTGTGAATAGTAACTTTGGAATCAACAATATAAGGTCTAAACTTATCACATGCAAACACAACTGCTAAGAATTCTTTTTCAGTGGTAGCATAATTTCTTTGGGTTGTATCAAGAGTCTTACTAGCATACTGGATAACATTCAATTTCTTATCGACTCTTTGCCCTAGAACAGCACCTACAGCATAATCACTAGCATCACACATAATTTCAAAAGGTAAATTCCAATCAGGTGGCTAAACAATAGGTGCAGTGATCAAAGCTTTCTTAAGTGTTTCAAATTCTTCTACACAATCATCATCAAAGACAAAAGGAATATCTTTTTGCAATAAATTAGTCAGAGGCCTAGAGATCTTAGAAAAGTCCTTAATGAACCTCCTATAAAAACCGGCATGACCAAGGAAACTTCTTATACCTTTTATGTCCTTGGGACATGGCATCTTTTCAACAGCATCAACTTTAGCTTTATCAACTTCAATACCTCTCTCAGAAATCTTATGCCCCAAGACAATGCCTTCATTAACCATAAAGTGACACTTTTCCCAATCCAGGACGAGACTAGTGTCTTAGCATCTCTGCAAAACTCGATCAAAGTTGCTCAAACAATTATCAAAGGAGGATCCATAAACAGAGAAATCATCCATGAATACCTCGCAAATCTTTTCACAAAAATCAGAGAATATAGCCATCATGCATCTTTGAAAGGTAGCAGGTGCATTACATAGACCAAAAGGCATACGTCTATAAGTGAAAGTACCGAAAGGGCAAGTAAAAGTAGTTTTTGCTTGATCTCCCGCTGAGACAGGTATTTGAGAGAAAGCAGAATAACCATCTAGAAAGCATAATTGTGTGTGTTTGGACAGTCTTTCTAGCATTTGATCGATAAAAGGTAAAGGGTAATGATCTTTCTTAGTAGCTTTATTTAGTTTACAAAAATCAATTACCATCCTATAACCTGTAATAATTCTTTGCGGGATCAATTCATCCTTATCGTTAGGAACAACAGTAATACCTCCCTTTTTAGGGACACAATGGACAGGGCTTACCCAATCACTATCAGCAATGGGATAGATTATACCTGACCCAAGGAGCTTTAGTATCTCCTTTCTCACCACTTCTTTCATTTTAGGATTTAGTCGTCATTGAGGATCTCTAACTGGTTTAGCATCGTCCTCCAATTTAATTTTGTGTTGGCATAACGTGGGACTAACGCCCTTAAGATCATCCAGAGTATATCCAATAGCAGCTCGATGCTTTTTCAGAGTTTTCCGTAATCTTTCTTCTTCTTGCTCTGAAAGGTTAGCACTAATAATAACAAGATATATTTTCTTTTCATCGAGATAAGCATACTTCAGATTATCAGGTAGAGGTTTGAGTTCAAACACGGGATCACCCTTGGGTGGTGGGGGATCCCCAAGAATTTCAACGAGAAGGTTATGTTTCAAAATCGGTTCCTGTTTAAGGAATAATTCATCTATTTCCCTTCTTTCTTTCATAAACATATCATTTTCATGGTCTAGCGGATATTGTTCTAACGGATCAGTAGGAGGCACGACAATAGAAGCAAGACCAATTATTTCATCTTTACTAGATAATTCCTTATCACGGGGTTGTCTATGAAATTCAGCAAAATTAAACTCATGAGTCATATCATCTAAGCCAATCGTAACAACATCCTTTTTGCAATTAATCGTAGCTTTAACAGTGTTCAAGAAGGGTCTACCAAATATAATGGGACAAAAGGCATCTTGTGGAGAACCAAGAACAAGAAAATCAGCAGGGTATTTAACCTTCCCACACAAAACTTCAACATCTCTAATAATCCCAACAGGTTTAATGGTATCCCTATTAGCAAGCTTAATAGTAACATCAATATCTTCTAATTCAACGGGTGCAATGTCGTGCATAATTTCTTTATATAAATCATAAGGTATAGCACTAGCACTAGCACCCATATCACATAATCCATGATAACAATGTTCTCTTATTTTAACAGAAATAACAGGCATGCCTACGACTGGACTACGTGTCTTAGTATCTGGTCTAGCAATATTAGCAGTCTCACCACAAAAATAAATAACATGCCCATCTAAATCATCATCCAGGAGATCTTCAACTATAGCAATACTAGGTTTAACATTAATTTGCTCAGGAGGTGAATAATTCCTAGTATTACTCTTACGAACAACAGTCGAAGTTTTAGCATGATCCTTTATCCTAACAGGAAAAGGTAGTTTCTCAACATAAGTAGTAGGAACAATAGGATCACTATAAGTGATGGTCTTTTCTTCAACTGTAATAGGTGCAACTACTTTAACTTCAATAGGGGGATTACATTTAAACCACTTCTCTTTAGGGATATCAACGTGAGTAGCAAAAGATTCACAGAAAGAAGCTACTATCTCAGAGTCAAGTCCATACTTAGCGCTAAATCCACGAAAAACATCGGTATCCATAAAAGATTTAACACAATCGAACTTAGGTGTCATACCTGACTCCTTACCATCGTCGGAACCCCAATCTTCAGAGTTGCGTTTAATTCTTTCCAATAAGTCCCATTTCAAATCAATAGTCTTCAGCATATAAGAACCAGCACAGGAAGTATCGAGCAGGTTGCGATTATTAAGAGAAAGCCAAGCATAAAATTTTTGAATAATCATTTCCCGAGAGAGCTCATGATTGGGGCATGAATATAACATTGACTTAAGCCTCCCCCAAGCTTGAGCGATGCTTTCTCCTTCGCGAGGCCAGAAATTATATATGTAATTATGATCACGATGAACAAGATGCATAGGATAGAACTTCTGGTGAAATTCCAACTTCAATCGCTTATAATTCCAAGATCTCGTATCATCACATAGCCTATACCATGTCAATGCATCTCCCTTCAAAGATAAAGGGAAGACCTTCCTTTTGACAACATCATCGGGAATACCTGCAAGCTTAAATAATCCACAAACTTCATCCACAAAGATAAGGTGTAAATCGGGATGCAATGTTCCATCTCCTGCAAATGGATTAGCTAGCAGTTTCTCTATCATACCCGAAGGAATGTCAAAATAAATATTTTCATAAAGTTCAGTAGGTTGAGGAGCAACTCTTTGCTCTTCTGGTTGGGGCGAAGATGCCCCAAACAAGCCCCTCAAAGGATTAGTTTCCATAGTGACAAGTAACAGAAAATTTCAGCACACTATATAAATGTTTCCTTACCAAGTTCCACTCACCAAAAGCGCTACACTCCCCAGCAACGGCGCCAGAAAAGAGTCTTGATGACCCACAAGTGTATGGGATCTATCGTAGTCCTTTCGATAAGTAAGAGTGTCGAACCCAACGAGGAGCAGAAGGAAATGATAAGCGGTTTTCAGTAAGGTTTTCTGCAAGTACTGAAATTGTAGGTGATAGATAGTTTTGTGATAAGATAAATAGTAACGAGTAACAAGTAAACAAAGTAAATAAAGTGCATCAAGGTGGCCCAATCCTTTATGTAGCAAAGTATAAGCCTGGACAATTTCTAATAATGATAAAGGAGCTCCCGAGGACACATGGGAATTATCGTCAAGCTAGTTTTCATCACGCTCATATGATTCGCGTTCGGTACTTTGATAATTTGATATGTGGGTGGACCGGTGCTTGGGTACTGCCCTTACTTGGACAAGCATCCCACTTATGATTAACCCCTATTTCAAGCATCCGCAACTACAACAAAAGTATTAAGGTAAACCTAACCATAGCATGAAACATATGGATCCAAATCAGCCCCTAACGAAGCAACGCATAAACTAGGGTTTAAGCTTCTGTCACTCTAGCAACCCATCATCTACTTATTACTTCCCTATGCCCTCCTCTAGGCCCAATAATTGTGAAGTGTCATGTAGTCGACGTTCACATGACACCACTAGAGGAGAAGACAACATACATCTCATCAAAATATCGAACGAATACCAAATTCACATGACTACTAATAGCAAGACTTCACCCATGTCCTCAGGAACAAACGTAACTACTCACAAAGCATATTCATGTTCATAATCAGAGGTGTAATAATATGCATTAAGGATCTGAACATATGATCTTCCACCAAGTAAACCAATAAGTATCAACTACAAGGAGTAATCAACACTACTAGCAACCCACAGGTACCAATTTGTGGTTTTGGATACAAGATTGGATACAAGAGATGAACAAGGGTTTGAGAGGAGATGGTGCTGGTGAAGACGTTGATGGAGATTGACCCCCTCCCGATGAGAGGATCATTGGTGATGATTTCCCCCTCCCGGAGGGAAGTGTCCCCGGTAGAACAGCTCTGCCAGAGCCCTAGATTGGTTCCGCCAAGGTTCCTCCTCGTCACGGCGGAGTTTCGTCCCGTAAGCTTGCCCACGATTTTTTCTAGGGTGAAAGCGATGATATAGCAAAAGATGGACACCAGAGGCCCTCCAGGGGGCCCAGGAGATAGGGGGCACGCCCTATAGGGGGGGCGCCCCCTGTCTCCTGGACAGGGTGTGGGCCCCTTGGTGTATTTCTTTCGCTCAGAAATTCTTATTAATTCCAAAAAGTTGTTTCATGGAGTTTCAGGACTTTTGGAGCTGTGCAGAATAGGTTTCCAATGATTGCTCCTTTTCCAGCCAGAATTTCAGCTGCCGGCATTCCCCCTCTTCATGGTAAACCTTGTAAAATAAGAGAGAATAGCCATAAGTATTGAGATATAATGTGTAATAACAGCCCATAATGCAATAAATATTGATATAAAAGCATGATGCAAAATGGACGTATCACCCCCTGCCTCGTGGGCCGCCTGGAGCTCCACGGACCTCAACTCCAACTCCATATATTCACTTCGGGGAGAAAAAATTCAAAGAGTAGGATTCATCGCGTTTTATGATACGGATCCGCCGCCAAGCCCTAAACTCTCTCGGGAGGGCTGATCTGGAGTTTGTTCGGGGCTCCGGAGAGGGGAATCCGTCGCCATCGTCATCATCAACCATCCTCCATCACCAATTTCATGATGCTCACCGCCGTGCGTGAGTAATTCCATCGTAGGCTTGCTGGACGGTGATGGTTTGGATGAGATTTACCATGTAATCGAGTTAGTTTTGTTAGGGTTTGATCCCTAGTATCCACTATGTTCTGAGATTGATGTTGCTATGACTTTGCTATGCTTAATGCTTGTCACTAGGGCCCGAGTGCCATGATTTCAGATCTGAACCTATTATGTTTTCATGAATATATGTGAGTTCTTGATCCTATCTTGCAAGTCTATAGTCACCTATTATGTGTTATGATCCGTTAACCCCGAAGTGAGAATAATCGGGATACTTACCGGTGATGACCGTAGTTTGAGGAGTTCATGTATTCACTAAGTGTTAATGCTTTGGTCTGGTACTCTATTAAAAGGAGGCCTTAATATCCCTTAGTTTCCGTTAGGACCCCGCTGCCACGGGAGGGTAGGACAAAAGTTATCATGCAAGTTCTTTTCCATAAGCACGTATGACTATATTCGGAATACATGCCTACATTATATTAATGAATTGGAGCTAGTCCTATGTCACCCTATGTTATAACTATTGCATGAGGAATCGCATCCGACATAATTATCCATCACTAATCCAATGCCTACGAGCTTTTCACATATTGATCTTTTCTTAGTTACTTTACCGTTGCCACTGTTACAATTACTAAAAAATTACTACTATTACTTTTGCTATTGTTACCGTTACTTCCATACTACTTTGCTACTAAATACTTTGCTGCAGATATTAAGTTATTCAGGTGTGGTTGAATTGACAACTCAAATGCTAATACTTGAGAATATTCTTTGGCTCCCCTTGTGTCGAATCTATAAATTTGGGTTGAATACTCTACCCTTGAAAAATGTTGCGATCCCCTATACTTGTGGGTTATCAAGACTATTTTCTGGCGCCGTTGGCGGGGAGCATAGCTCTACTCTTTGGGTCACTTGGGATTTATATCTGTTGATCTCTATGAAGAACTTGAAAAACTAAAGAACTAAGATTTTCCCCTCAACTACGAGGGGAGGTAAGGAACTGCCATCTAGCTCTGCACTTGATTCTCCTTCTGTTTTGAGTAAACTTGCGACACCTAAACCTGCTTCTGCTATTAATTCTGATATGTCGCATGTTATTGATGATCCCACTTCTACTATGTGTGATGCTTATGATGAAACTACTTCTATGCTTGATACTACTATGCCATTAATTTCTTGATGAACAACCTGCTAGAGCTAGAGAGAATGAACTTATTGAAACTGATAATATTGATGAAAGTGATTATGAAGATTCGCCCCCTAAATATGAATTGCCTGTTGTTCTTGAGGGTTATGTTATGGATGAAGAAACTGCTAGAGATTTTCTTGCTTGCAATGATAGATCTGATCTTAATAAGTTACTAGCTAAGCTTAAAGAAAAGTCTCTGAATGCTAGAATGAAATATGACCCTGCTTTTGCTACTTCACCTATCTTTATTACTGATAAGGATTATGATTTCTCTGTCGATCCTGAGATAATTACTTTGGTTGAATCTGATCCTTTTTATGGCTATGAATCTGAAAATGTTGTGGCACATCTTACTAAATTGAATGATATATCCACCCTATTCACTAATGATGACATAATTCGTTACTACTATATCCTTAAATTATTTCCATTCTCATTAAAGGGTGATGCTAAAACTTGGTTTAATTCTCTTGATCCTAGTTGTGTGCGTAGTCCCCAGGATATGATTTTGTTGGGGAACGTAGCAGAAATTCAAAATTTTCCTACGCGTATCACCAAGATCTATCTATGGAGAGACCAGCAACGAGTAGAAAGGAGAGTGCATCTACATACCCTTGTAGATCGCTAAGCGGAAGCGTTCAAGTGAACGGGGTTGATGGAGTCGTACTCGTCGTGATTCAGATCACCGATGATCAAGTGCCGAACGGACGGCACCTCCGCGTTCAACACACGTACAGCCCGGTGACGTCTCCCACGCCTTGATCCAGCAAGGAGAGAGGGAGAGGTTGAGGAAGACTCCATCCAACAGCAGCACAACGGCGTGGTGGTGGTGGAGGAGCGTGGCAATCCCGCAGGGCTTCGCCAAGCACCACGGGTGAGGAGAGTAACTTGGGAGAGAGGGAGGGGCTGCACCAAAGGCATAAGGTGTGTTTGGGAGGCCCTCCTACCCCACTATATATAGGGATCCCAAGGGGGGGGGTGCGCCAGCCCCTAGGAGATCCAATCTCTAAGGGGGCGGCGGCCAGGGGAGGAGTCCTCCCCCCCCCCCCCAAGGCACCTAGGAGGTGCCTTCCCCCGCTGGGACTCTTCCTTTAGGGTTTCCCCAGGCGCATGGGCCTCTTGGGGCTGGTGCCCTTGGCCCATGTAGGCCAAGGCGCACCCCCTACAGCCCATGTGCCCCCCCGGGGCAGGTGGTCCCACCCGGTGGGCCCCCGGGACCCTTCCGGTGGTCCCGGTACAATACCGATGACCCCGAAACTTGTCCCGATGGCCGAAATAGGACTTCCTATATATAAATCTTTACCTCCGGACCATTCCGGAACTCCTCGTGACGTCCGGGATCTCATCCGGGACTCCGAACAACATTCGGTAACCACATACAAGCTTCCTTTATAACCCTAGCGTCATCGAACCTTAAGTGTGTAGACCCTACGGGTTCGGGAGACATGCAGACATGACCGAGACGTTCTCCGGTCAATAACCAACAGCGGGATCTGGATACCCATGTTGACTCCCACATGTTCCACGATGATCTCATCGGATGAACCACGATGTCAAGGACTTAATCAATCCCGTATTCAATTCCCTTTGTCTATCGGTATGTTACTTGCCCGAGATTCGATCGTCGGTATCCAATACCTTGTTCAATCTCGTTACCGGCAAGTCACTTTACTCGTTCCGTAACACATCATCCCGTGATCAACTCCTTGGTCACATTGCGCATATGATGATGTCCTACCGAGTGGGCCCAGAGATACCTCTCCGTTTACACGGAGTGACAAATCCCAGTCTCGATCCGCATAAAACAATAGATACTTTCGGAGATACCTGTAGTGCACCTTTATAGTCACCCAGTTACGTTGTGATGTTTGATACACCCAAAGCATTCCTACGGTATCCAGGAGTTACACGATCTCATGGTCAAAGGAAGAGATACTTGACATTGGCAAAGCTCTAGCATACGAACTACACGATCTTTGTGCTAGGCTTAGGATTGGGTCTTGTCCATCACATCATTCTCCTAATGATGTGATCCCGTTATCAACGACATCCAATGTCCATAGCCAGGAAACCATGACTATCTGTTGATCATAACGAGCTAGTCAACTAGAGGCTCACTAGGGACATATCGTGGTCTATGTATTCACACGTGTATTACGATTTCCGGATAATACAGTTATAGCATGAATAAAAGAGAATTATCATGAACAAGGAAATATAATAATAACACTTTTATTATTGCCTCTAGGGCATATTTCCAACAGTCTCCCACTTGCACTAGAGTCAATAATCTAGTTCACATCGCCATGTGATTAACACTCACAGGTCACATCGCCATGTGACTAATACCCAAGAGTTTACTAGAGTCAGTAGTCTAGTTCACATCACTATGTGATTAACACTCAATGAGTTTTATGTTTGATCATGTTGCTTGTGAGAGAGATTTTTAGTCAACGGGTCTGAACCTTTCAGATCCGTGTGTGCTTTACAAATCTCTATGTCATCTCCTAGATGCAGCTACCACGCTCTATTTGGAGCTATTCCAAACAACTGTTCTATTTGGAGCTATTCTAAATTGTTGCCCCATAATACGTATCTGGTATCTCTACTTAGAGCTATCCGGATAGGTGTTAAGCTTGCATCGACGTAACCTTTACGACGAACTCTTTTACCACCTCCATAATCGAGAAAATTCCTTAGTCCACTAGTTACTAAGGATAACTTTGACCGCTGTCTGTGATCCATTCTTGGATCACTCTTGTACCCCTTGACTAACTCATGGCAAGGCACACTTCAGGTGCGGTACACAGCATAGCATACTATAGAGCCTATGTCTTAAGCATAGGAGACGACCTTCGTCCTTTCTATTCTGCCATGGTCGAGCTTTAAGTCTTAACTTCGTACCTTACAACTCAGGCAAGAACTTCTTCTTTGACTGATCCTATCTTGAATACTTTCAAGATCATGTCAAGGTATGTGCTCATTTGAAAGTATTATTAAGTATTTTGATCTATCCTTATAGATCTCGGTGCTCAATGTTCAAGTAGCTTAATCCAGGTTTTCTATTGAAAAACACCTTTCAAATAACCCTATATGCTTTCTAGAAATTCTACATCATTTCTGATCAACATATACTCATCAGAAATTCTATAGTGCTCCCACTCCCTTCTTTGGAAATACAAGTTTTTCATAAAACTTTGTACAAACCCAAAATCTTTGATCATCATCAAAGCATACATTCCAACTCCGAGATGCTCACTCCAGTCCTTAGAAGGATTGCTGGAGCTAGCATACCTTTTAGCATCCTTAGGATCGACAAAACCTTTCTGATTGTATTACATACAACCTTTCCTTAAGAAACTGGTAAGGAAACTCGTTTTGACATCCATCTGCCAGATTTCATAAATGCAGCTAATGCTAACATGATTCCGACGGACTTAAGCATCGCTACGGATGAGAAAATCTCATCGTGGTCAACTCCTTGAACTTGTGAAAAACTCTTCGCCACAAGTCGAGCTTCATAGACGGTGATATCACCATCCACGTCCGTCTTCTTCTTAAAAGATCCATTTATCTCAATGGATTGCCGATCATCGGGCAAGTCCATCAAAGTCCATGCTTTGTTCTGATATATGGATACTATCTCGGATTTCATGGCTTCTAACCATTTGTCGGAATTCGGGACCACCATCGCTTCTCCATAGCTCGTAGGTTCATTGTTGTCTAGCAGCATGACCTTTAAGACAGGATCACCTTACCACTCCGAAGTAGTACGTGTCCTTGTCGTCCTACGAGGTTCGGTAGTGACTTGATCTGAAGCTTCATGATTACTATCATAAGCTTCCACTTCAATTGGTGTAGGTGCCACAGGAACAACTTCCTGTGCCCTGCCACACACTAGTTGAAGAGACGGTTCAATAACCTCATCAAGTTTCCACCATCCTCCCACTCAACTCTTTCGAGAGAAACCTTTCCTCGAGAAAGGACCCGACTCTAGAAACAATCCCTTATTGCTTTCGGATCTGAATCTGGAGGTATACCCAACTGTTTTGGGTGTCCTATGAAGATGCATTTTATCCGCTTTGGGTTCGAGCTTAATCCTGAAACTTTTTCACATAAGCGTCGCAGCCCCAAACCTTTAAGAAACGACAACTTAGGTTTCTCTAAACCATAATTCATACGGTGTCATCTCATCGGAATTACGTGGTGCCCTATTTAAAGTGAATGTGGTTGTCTCTAATGCCTAACCCATGAACGATAGTGGTAATTCGATAAGAGACATCATGGTACGCACCATATCCAATAGGGTGCAGCTATGATGTTCGGACACATCATCACACTATGGTGTTCCAGGCTGTATTAGTTGTGAAACTATTTCCACAATGTCTTAATTCTGTGCCAAACTCGTAATTCAGATATTCATCTCTATGATCATATCACAGACATTTTATCCTCTTGTTACAATGATCTTCTACTTCACTCTGAAATTACTTGAACCATTCAATAATTCAGACTTGTGTTTCATCAAGTAAATATTCTCAACATCTACTCGAATCATCTGTGAAGTAAGATCATAACGATATTCACTGCATGCCTCAGCACTCATTGGATTGGACACATCAAAATGTGTTACTTCCAACAAGTTGCTATCTTGTTCCATCTTACTGAAAACGAGGCTTTTCAGTCATCTTGCCCATGTGGTATGATTTGCATATCTCAAGTGATTCAAAATCAAGTGAGTTCAAACGGTCCATTTGCATGGAGTTTCTTCATGCATATATACCAATAGACATGGTTCGCATGTCTCAAACTTTTCAAAAATGAGTGAGTCCAAAGATCCATCAACATGGAGCTTCTTCATGCATTTTATACCGATATGACTTACGTGGCAGTGCCAAAAATAGGTGGTACTATCATTACTATCTTATATCTTTTGGCATGAAAATGTGTATCACTACGATCAAAATTTAATAAACCATTCCTTTAGGTGCAAGAGCACTTATTCAGGTTTAATACTAATCTTGATGGTAGAGGGAGCGTGCGATGCTTGATTATATCAAACTTGGAAACACTTCCAACACGTATCGTCAGCTCTCCTTTAGCTAGTCTCCGTTTATTCCGTAGCCTTTTGTTTCGAGTTACTAACACTTAGCAACCGAACCGGTATCTTATACCCTGGTGCTACTAGGAGTACTAGTAAAGTACACATTAACATAATGTATATCCAATATACTTCTATCGACCTTGCCAGCCTTCTCATCTACCAAGTATCTAGGGTAATGCTGCTCCAGTGGTTGTTCCCCTTATTACAGAAGCACTTAGTCTCGGGTTTGGGTTCAACCTTGGGTTTCTTCACTAGAGCAGCAGCTGATTTGCCGTTTCATGAAGTATCCCTTCTTGCCCTTGCCCTTCTTGAAACTAGTGGTTTCACCAACCATCAACAATTGATGCTCCTTCTTGATTTCTACTTTCGCGGTGTCAAACATCGCGAATACCTCAAGGATCATCATATCTATCCCTGATATTTATAGTTCATCACGAAGCTCTAACAGCTTGGTGGCAATGACTTTGGAGAACCATCACTGTCTTATCTGGAAGATCAACTCCCACTCGATTCAAATGATTGTTGTACTCAGACAATCTGAGCACAAGCTCAACGATTGGGATTTTCTCCCTTAGTTTGCAGGCTAAGAAAATCGTCGGAGGTCTTATACCTCTTGACGTGGGCACGAGCCTGAAATTCCAATTTCAGCCCTCGAAACATCTCATATGTTCCGCGACGTTTCGAAAACGTCTTTGGTGCCTCTACTTAAACCATTTAATTGAACTATCACGTAGTTATCAAAACGTGTATGTCCGATGTTCGCAACATCGACAAACGACGTTGGGGTTCGGCACACTGAGCGGTGCATTAAGGACATAAGCTTTCTACTGATCGCATAATCGCTACTATCAACTTTCAACTATATTTTCTCTAGGAACATATCTAAACAGTGGAACTAAAGCGCGAGCTTACGACATAATTTGCAAAAGGTCTTTTGACTATATTCAGGATAATTAAGTTCATCTTATGAACTCCCACTTAGATAGACATCCCTCTGGTCATCTAAGTGATCACATGATCCGAGTCAACTAGGCCGTGTCCGATCATCACGTGAGACGGACTAGTTATCATCGGTGAACATCTTCATGTTGATCGTATCTACCATACGACTCATGCTCGACCTTTCGATCTCCGTGTTCCGAGGCCATGTCTGCACATGCTAGGCTCGTCAAGTTAACCCTAAGTGTTTTCGCTGTGTAAAACTGTCTTACACCCGTTGTATGTGAACGTAAGAATCCATCACACCCGATCATCACGTGGTGCTTAGAAGCGACGAACTGTAGCAACGGTGCACAGTTATGGGAGAACACTTCTTGAAATTTTGTAAGGGATCATCTTATTTACTACCGTCGTCCTAAGTAAACAAGATGCATAAACATGATAAACATCACATGCAATCAAATAGTGACATGATATGGCCAATATCATTTTGCTCCTTTTGATCTTCATCTTCGGGGCTCCATGATCATCATCGTCACCGGCATGACACCATGATCTCCGTCATCATGATCTCCATCATCGTGTCTTCATGAAGTTGTCACGCCGACGACTACTTCTACTTCTATGGCTAACGCGTTTAGCAATAAAGTAAAGTAAGTTACATGGCGTTCTTCAATGACACGCAGGTCATACAAAAAATAAAGACAACTCCTATGGCTCCTGCCGGTTGTCATACTCATCGACATGCAAGTCGTGAATCCTATTACAAGAACATGATCAATCTCATACATCACATATATCATTCATCACATCCTTTTGGCCATATCACATCACATAGCATACCCTGCAAAAACAAGTTAGACGTCCTCTAATTGTTGTTGCATGTTTTACGTGGCTGCTATGGGTTTCTAGCAAGAACGTTTCTTACCTACGCAAGACCACAACGTGATATGCCAATTGCTATTTACCCTTCATAAGGACCCTTTTCATCGAATCCGTTCCGACTAAAGTGGGAGAGACTGGCACCCGCTAGCCACCTTATGCACCAAGTGCATGTCAATCGGTGGAACCTGTCTCACGTAAGAGTACGTGTAAGGTCGGTCCGGGCCGCTTCATCCCACAATACCGTCGAAACAAGATTGGACTAGTAACGGTAAGCATATTGAACAACATCAACGCCCAGAACTACTTTGTGTTCTACTCGTGAAAAGAATCTACGCAATAGACCTAGCTCATGATGCCACTGTTGGGGAACGTAGCAGAAATTCAAAATTTTCCTACGCGTATCACCAAGATCTATCTATGGAGAGACCAGCAATGAGTAGAAAGGAGAGTGCATCTACATACCCTTGTAGATCGCTAAGCGGAAGCGTTCAAGTGAACGGGGTTGATGGAGTCGTACTCGTCGTGATTCATATCACCGATGATCAAGTGCCGAACGGACGGCACCTCCGCGTTCAACACACGTACAGCCCGGTGACGTCTCCCACGCCTTGATCCAGCAAGGAGAGAGGGAGAGGTTGAGGAAGACTCCATCCAACAGCAGCACAACGGCGTGGTGGTGGTGGAGGAGCGTGGCAATCCCGCAGGGCTTCGCCAAGCACCACGGGTGAGGAGAGTAACTTGGGAGAGAGGGAGGGGCTGCACCAAAGGCATAAGGTGTGTTTGGGAGGCCCTCCTACCCCACTATATATAGGGATCCCAAGGGGGGGGGTGCGCCAGCCCCTGGGAGATCCAATCTCTAAGGGGGCGGCGGCCAGGGGAGGAGTCCTCCCCCCCCAAGGCACCTAGGAGGTGCCTTCCCCCGCTGGGACTCTTCCTTTAGGGTTTCCCCAGGCGCATGGGCCTCTTGGGGCTGGTGCCCTTGGCCCATGTAGGCCAAGGCGCACCTCCTACAGCCCATGTGCCCCCCCGGGGCAGGTGGCCCCACCCGGTGGGCCCCCGGGACCCTTCCGGTGGTCCCGGTACAATACCGATGACCCCGAAACTTGTCCCGATGGCCGAAATAGGACTTCCTATATATAAATCTTTACCTCCGGACCATTCCGAAACTCCTCGTGACGTCCGGGATCTCATCCGGGACTCCGAACAACATTCGGTAACCACATACAAGCTTCCTTTATAACCCTAGCGTCATCGAACCTTAAGTGTGTAGACCCTACGGGTTCGGGAGACATGCAGACATGACCGAGACGTTCTCCGGTCAATAACCAACAGCGGGATCTGGATACCCATGTTTACTCCCACATGTTCCACGATGATCTCATCGGATGAACCACGATGTCAAGGACTTAATCAATCCCGTATTCAATTCCCTTTGTCTATCGGTATGTTACTTGCCCGAGATTCGATTGTCGGTATCCAATACCTTGTTCAATCTCATTACCGGCAAGTCACTTTACTCGTTCTGTAACACATCATCCCGTGATCAACTCCTTGGTCACATTGCGCATATGATGATGTCCTACCGAGTGGGCCCAGAGATACCTCTCCGTTTACATGGAGTGACAAATCCCAGTCTCGATCCGCATAAAACAATAGATACTTTCGGAGATACCTATAGTGCACCTTTATAGTCACCCAGTTACGTTGTGATGTTTGATACACCCAAAGCATTCCTACGGTATCCAGGAGTTACACGATCTCATGGTCAAAGGAAGAGATACTTGACATTGGCAAAGCTCTAGCATACGAACTACACGATCTTTGTGCTAGGCTTAGGATTGGGTCTTGTCCATCACATCATTCTCCTAATGATGTGATCCCGTTATCAACGACATCCAATGTCCATAGCCAGGAAACCATGACTATCTGTTGATCATAACGAGCTAGTCAACTAGAGGCTCACTAGGGACATATTGTGGTCTATGTATTCACACGTGTATTACGATTTCCGGATAATACAGTTATAGCATGAATAAAAGACAATTATCATGAACAAGGAAATATAATAATAACACTTTTATTATTGCCTCTAGGGCATATTTCCAACAGATTTATTACTTCTCTGCTAAATATTTCCCCGCTCATAAGAAACAAGTTGCTTTAAGGGAAATATATAATTTTGTGCAAATTGAAGAAGAGAGTCTACCACAAGCTTGGGGGCGGGGCTTCTCCAATTACTTAATGCTTTGCCTGATTATCCTCTTAAGAAAAATGAAATACTTGATATCTTCTATAATGGACTAACCGATGCTACCAAAGACCACCTGGATAGTTGTGCTGGTTGTGTTTTCAGGGAAAGAACTGTTGATCAGGCTGAATTGCTATTGAATAATATGTTGACAAATGAAAACAATTGGACACTTCCTGAGCCAACTCCTAAGCTAACTCCGAAGAAAAGAGGTGTTCTATTTCTTAGTCCTGAAGATATGCAAGAGGCAAAGAAATCTATGAAAGAAAAAGGTATTAAAGCTGAAGATGTTAATATTTTACCTCCCGTTGAAGAAATACATGGCCTTAACATACCACCTATTGAAGAAACACATGGTCTTGATAACCCGACATAGGTAGTAAAAGTAAATTCTCTCTATAGATATGATAAAGTTGAAATCCCGTCTACTAAGTTTGCTAGCCAATGCTTGGATGAGTTTGATTACTTTATGGCTAAACAAGAAAACTTCAATGCTTATGTTAGTAGACAATTGAAAAGTAATGCTTATATGATTGGACACTTGAGTGATTATATGTCTAGAGTTAAGGGTGAACTTAAACTCATTAGTAAACATGCTTCTATGGTTACCACTCAAGTAGAACAAGTGCTTAAAGCTCAAAATGATTTGCTCAATTATTTACATGATAGGAAAAATGATATTGCTGTTAGAATTGTGACTAGATGTGGTAGAATGACTCAGGAACCTTTGTATCCTGCGGGCCACTCTAGGAGAATTGAGCAAGATTCTCAAAGAACTAATGATGATGCACCTAGTCCTTCTAAAAAGAAGAAGAAGAAAAATGATAGGAATTTGCATGCTTCTAGTGAACCTGTTGTAGACACACCTGAGAATCCTAATGATATTTCTATTTCTGATGCTGAAACACCATCTGGTGATGAACATGAACCTAGTGATAATGCTAATGATGTTCATGTTGATGCTCAACCAAGAAACAATAATAATGAAGTGGAGATTGAACCTGCTGTTAATCTTGATAATCCACAATCAAAGAATCAACGTTATGATAAGAGAGACTTTGTTGCTAGGAAGCACGGTAAAGAAAGAGAATCATGGGTTTAGAAACCCATGCCTTTTCCTCCTAAACCATCCAAGAAAAAGGATGATGAGGATTTTGAGCGCTTTGCTGAAATGATTAGACCTATCTTTTTGCGTATGCGTTTGACTGATATGCTTAAGATGAATCCTTATGCTAAGTACATGAAAGATATTGTTACAAATAAAAGAAAGATACCAGAAGCTCAAATTTCCACCATGCTTGCTAATTATATGTTTAAGGGTGGAATATCTAAGAAACTAGGAGATCCAAGAGTACCAACTATACCATGCTCCAATAAAAGAAATTATGTTAAAACTACTTTTTGTGATCGGAGCCGGTGTTAGTGTTATTCCTCTCTCTTTATATCATAGACTTGAATTGAATAAGTTGACACCTACTGAAATATCTTTGCAAATGGCTGATAAATCAACTGCTATACCTGTCGGTATTTGTGAGGATGTGCCTATTGTGGTTGCAAACGTTACTATTTTAACGGACTTTGATATTCTTGATATTCCCGGGGACGATAGTATGTCGATTATCCTTGGTAGACCCTTTTTGAATACAGTAGGGGCTGTTATTGATTACAACAAAGGCAATGTCACTTTTCATGTTAATGGTAATGAGCATAGGTACACTTTCTGAGGAAACAACCTCAAGTCCATAGTATAAATTCTATTGGAAAAATTCCAACTATTACTATTGGAGGTTTTGAATTTCCTCGTCCTACTGTCAAGAAGAAATATGATATTCTTAATGTTGGGGATGTACATATCCCCGTTGAGGTAACCTAGTGTTATTCGAAAACTCTCCGGTTTCATGCGATTCGGAATGAGTTTATTAACAAGACTTGATCAACCTTGTTAGTGGATTCCTTTTGATGGGCATGAGATGGAATAAGTTAGAAAGCACAACTCTCTGTACCCTCCTTTTACTTTTTGTTATTTAGATTTAATAAAGCAAAAATAGTATTTTCTATCTATTTTCCGAATTATCCTTGCAATAAAAAATACCCCGAAAATAAAAGTTCTCCACATGCCCTAAAAATTAAGTACGATTTTTTTCTAGAATATTTGAGAATATCTGGCACCGAGAACACACCAGAGGGAGCCAGCACCTGGCCCTGAGGGTCCAGGGTGCGCCCCTGCCTCGTGGGCCCCTTGTAGCCCCCCTCCACTCATTCCTGCACTCACACACTCCTTCTTCCTCAGAAAAAAATCACCAACCAGCTCAAGCACGAGTTCTAGCTCATTTTGCTGCTATTTTTGATCTCCTTGCTCAAAGCTCCATTCACAAAACTGCTTTAGGGGATTGATCTTTGGTATGTGACTCCTCCAATGGTCCAATTAGTTTTTGTTCTTGTACTTTATTCATTACAAATTGTTGCTGCTAAGGTGACCCTGTTCTTGAGCTTGCATGTCGAATTTATTTGGTCCCAAGTAGTTCTGATGCATGATATAGTGTCTAGGCACTTGTAGGAGTAGTTGCTCTCAGTTTTGTTAAGTTTGTTTCATTTTTATTTTGAGTTACTAAAAATTTCAGAAATTTTCAAAAAATGATGAAGAGATTTTTGAGGGGCTCTTCGAGCTGAAGCTCAAAGGATAAACAAAATGAGGTGTAACACCCACGATGCAGCTATATCTCCCATGTGTCGAGGCACGACTTAGAGGCATAACCGCATTGTGGTTGTTTCGCAAGAAGGGTCATCTTCACACAATCCCATGTAATGAACAAGAAAGGGATAAAGAGTTGGCTTACAATCGCCACTTCACACAAGTACTTAAATAAACCATACATCATTCAGAGCACACACATAGGTCCGTCTACGGACAAATCCAAAAGAAAGAAGACAACCCCAAATGCTAGATCCCCGATCGTCCCAACTAGGCTCCACTGCTGATCATCCGGAAAAGAAACATAGTAACGACCAAGATCCTCGTCAAACTCCCACTTGAGTTCGGTAGCATCACCTGCATTGGTATCATCGGCACCTGCAACTGTTGTTGTAGTTGTCTGTGAGCCACGAGGACTCAACAATCCCATAACCATGGGTATCAAGACTAGCAAAGCTTAATGGGTATGGAATGGATAAGTGGTGAGGTTGCAGCAGCGACTAAGCATGATATGATGGCTAACTTACGAGTACAAGAATAAGATGAGAAGCTACGCAAACGGTCGCAAACTAGTAATGATCAAGAAGTGATCCTGAACTACTTACGTTCAAAACATAACCCAAACCGTGTTCTCTTCTCGACCCACTCGAAAAGAGACCATCACAGTTACACACGCGGTTGGGTATTTTAATTTGAATCTGGTGTCAAGTTCTCTACAACCGGATATTAAAAACTCCCATCTTCCACATAATCGCGGGCACGGCTTTCGAAAGTTTAAACCCTGCAGGGGGTCCTAACTTAGCCCATTATAAGCTCTCACGATCAGCGAAGTATATTCCTTCTCCCAGGAAGACCCGATCAGACTCAGAATCCCGACTACAAGACTTTTCAACAATGGTAAAACAAAACCAGCAAGACCTCCCGGTGTGCCGACAAATCCCGATAGGAGCCGCACGTATCTTGTTCTAAGGGCACAACGAATAGGTCAGCCTACGAGTAAAACCAGACCTCGTGTTGCCCCGTGGTGGCCCCGCAGTCTGCCCGTTTCGGACCAACACTCAGAGGAGCACTGGCCCGGGGGGTTGATTAAAATATACTAGGAGGCTGGCGAAAATCCCATACTTAAGTTTTAGTTGTTATTAGGCAAATGGTAAAACCAATGTTGGGCTTTGCTGGAGGAGTTTTATTCAAAGCAAACTGTCTAGGTGTTCCCATAAACCCGACCGCGTAAGGAACACAAAATCAAGGAACATAACATCGGTATGACGGAAACTAGAGCGGCAAGAGTGGAACAAAACACCAGGCATAAGGCCGAGCCTTCCACCCTTTACCAAGTATATAGATGCATTAATTAAATAACAGATATTGTGATATCCCAAAATAATCCATTTCCAACATGGAGCAATCTTCAACTTCACCTACAACTAACAACGCTATAAGAGGGGCTGAGCAAAGCGGTAACTTAGCCAAACAATGGTTTGCTAGGAAGGTGAAAAAGGTTAGAGGCTGACATGGCAATTTGGGAGGCTCAGAAAACAAGAGATAGGTAGCGCATCATAGCGATAGAACAAAGCAACTAGCATAGCAATGATAGTAGTGAGATCTAGGGTAACGATCATCTTGCCTGAAATTCCGCTAGGAAGAAGAACGAGTCCAAGAAGTAGACGAACAACCGTAGTCGAACGGATCCTCACAATCGCAACATAACCGGAACTATTAAGGAGAAGCACAACTGGAATGAAGCAAACATCATGGTAAAAAACCATCACATAAGCATGGCATGATGCACAATCAAGAATGATGCATGAACGGTTTAACAGGCATGGCATGGCAAAGTGAAACAAACAACACTATAATTTAAGTGGAACCCAATATGTAACGAGTTGCATATTGACGAAACACCACATGCAATTATCTAGTTCGCTCCCGTTATGAACAAGACAAGATTAAATGTTGTTAAACATGGCAAGAGGTGAAGCATAATTAAACTAACTATTTAGGCAAGTTTAAATGAGGCCAGAAACACAAACAACAATTCCAGAAAATCCCCGTATGTTATTTAGCAATTTAAAGCAAACAACAATTTTAAGCATTTTGAAAGTTGTTATCATGATGCGGATGACATTAGCAATTTTTATGCAATTTTTATGAAATTTTTTACATTAGCATTTTATGAAGCATTTGGTCACCATGGCGGAACAAAAGGGGTGCCACGGCAATGACAACAAAAATGGTGCCACGGCAACATTTCGATGATCTGATAACTCATTGAGATACCGGTGCAAAAGAGCAAGTGTGTGGATGTGCAGAACATGCAAAAGATGGTGGGGTGATCCCGGTTACCGGGTTCCCACGGATCGACGGCATGACGATCAAGGAGGAACGTGCTATGACAACTCGGACACAGAGCAAAATAGGGTGCATCTCATACAACACATGCATTTGTACACGGGCATCGTCTCGAGGTTATACCTTTGAAGCGTGCATTTCGGAGCGGTTCGATCTCGTCGAGGAGAGTAGTGGTACTCGTGGGTCATAGTGGAGTAGTTGTACTCATGCCGTAGGGGAAGTAGTGGTTCACGCGACGATAGTCGAACTTGCCGCTCGTGGTACATGGGACTTCGGACGACACTAGAGGTACTTTGGGCAATCCATGGAAACGGTGCTTGTTCAGGTAACGGTCTTGACAAAGGTGTACTTCGCGAGCTACCCGTACGCGATAGTCCTTGGACTTGAGGCTTCGTGCCCGGAGATGGTCTTGGCCTTGGCAGTGATTCGAAAAGGGGCCTTGCGAAGACAACACAACGAAGGCATGCAGTGGTCGAAGGGCATGGGTCTTCTGCCCGCAAGGAACAAAACATGGAGGCGGCTGCGGCTGATGCGACCAAGAAAAACAGGGAGCAAGGCCAAAGTGGCCATGGTGAGGTGGGGCCAGGAGGTGATGCAGGGGTTCATCGGCATAGGGAGGCGAGGAAGATGGCCGGAGCCGAGCTATACAGCAGGCAGAGGCCATGGCGGAGGATCGAACGCAGCGAGGGACGGGCGTTCGACTGGAAGATGCAGAGGCACCAGAGTTGATGAGCTCCTGGTCAAGCAGAGGGCTTGGGCGAGGCAGCGGTGCCACGGACGAAGGGAGTAGGAGCTCGGGGAGGATGCCAAGCGTTGTGGCACAGGAGAGGAAGGGAGGCGAGCGCTGGTGAGGGGCCTCGCTGGAGGCCGGCTGGCGAGGGTGGAGTTGGCCAGCGAGGGGGTTGTGCGGGATCAGGAGGAAGGGGTCGAGGGGGCTCGTGTTGGGGAACGTAGTAATTTCGAAAAAATTTCCTATGCACACGCAAGATCATGGTGATGCATAGCAAGGAGAGGGGAGAGTGTGTCCACGTATCCTCGTAGACCGAAAGCGGAGCGTTAGCACAACACGGTTGATGTAGTCGTACGTCTTCACAGCCCGATCGATCAAGCACTGAAACTACGGCACCTCCGAGTTCTTGCACACCTACAGCTCGATGATGTACCTTGAACTCCGATCTAGCCGAGTGTCGAGGGAGAGTTCTGTCAGCACGACGGCGTGGTGACGATGATAATGTTCTACCGACGCAGGGCTTCGCCTAAGCACCGCTACGATATTATCGAGGTGGATTATGGTGAAGGGGGGCACCGCACACGGCTAAGAGATCAATGATCAATTGTTGTGTCTATGGGGTGCCCCCCTGCCCCCGTATATAAAGGAGCAAGGGGGGAGGCGGCCGGCCTAGGAGGAGGGTGCGCCAAGGGGGGGAGTCCTACTCCCACGGGGAGTAGGACTCCTCCTTCCCTTGTTGGAGTAGGAGAGAAGGAAAGAGGAGGAGAGGAAGAAGGAAAAGGGGGCTGCACCCCTTGTCCAATTCGGACCAGAGGGAGGGTGCATGCGTCCTTCCTTTTGGCCTCTCTCCTCTATTCCCGTATGGACCAATAAGGCTCATATACTCCCCGGCGAATTCCCGTAACTCTCCGGTACTCCGAAAAATACCCGAATCACTCGGAACCTTTCCGAAGTCTGAATATAGTCGTCCAATATATCGATCTTTACGTCTCGACCACTTCAAGACTCCTCGTCATGTCCCCGATCTTATCCGGGACTCCGAACTACCTTCGGTACATCAAAACAAATAAACTCATAAATATAACCGTCATCGAACTTTAAGCGTGCGGACCCTACGGGTTCGAGAACTATGTAGACATGACCGAGACACATCTCTGGTCAATAACCAATAGCGGAACCTGAATGCTCATATTGGCTCCCACATATTCTACGAAGATCTTTATCGGTCAAACCGCATAACAACATACGTTTGTTCCCTTTGTCATCGGTATGTTACTTGCCCGAGATTCGATCATTGGTATCTCAATACCTAGTTCAATCTCGTTACCGACAAGTCTCTTTACTCGTTATGTAATACATCATCTCGCAACTTACTCATTAGTCACATTGCTTGCAAGGCTTATAGTGATGTGCATTACCGACAGGGGTCCGGAGATACCTCTCCGACAATCGGAATGACAAATCCTAATCTCGAAACACGTCAACTCAATAATTACCTTCGGAGACACCTATATAGCACCTTTATAATCACCCAGTTACGTTGTGACGTTTGGTTGCACACAAAGTGTTCCTCCGGTAAACGGGAGTTACATAATCTCATAGTCATACGAACATGTATAAGTCATGAAGAAAGCAATAGCAACATACTAAATGATCAAGTGCTAAGCTAATGGAATGGGTCAAGTCAATCACATCATTCTCCAATGATATGATCCCGTTAATCAAATGACAACTCATGTCTATGGCTAGGAAACTTAAACATCTTTGATTCAACGAGCTAGTCAAGTAGAGGCATACTAGTGACATTATGTTTGTCTATGTATTCACACATGTACTAAGTTTCCGGTTAATACAATTCTAGCATGAATAATAAACATTTATCATGAAATAAGGAAATAAATAATAACTTTATTATTGCCTCTAGGGCATATTTCCTTCAGTCTCCCACTTGCACTAGAGTCAATAATCTAGTTCACATCATCATGTGATTTAAGACCAATATTCACATATGTATGTGATTAACATCCATAGTTCACATCGTCATGTGACCAACACCCAAAGGGCTTACTAGAGTAAATAATCTAGTTCACATCGCTGTGTGATTAACACCCAAAGAGTACTAAGGTATGATCATGTTTTGCTCATGAGAGAAGTTTAGTCAACGGGTCTATCACATTCAGAGCCGTATGTATTTTGCAAATATTCTATGTCTACAATGCTCTGCACGGAGCTACTCTAGCTAATTGCTCCAACTTTCAATATGTATCCAGATTGAGACTTAGAGTCATTTGGATCAGTGTAAAAGCTTGCATCGATGTAATTTTTTACGACGAACTCTTTTATCACCTCCATAATCGAGAAATATTTCCTTAGTCCCTACTAAGGATATTCTTGAGCGCTGTCCAATGGTATAGTCCTAGATCAAAAATTGTACTCCCTTGCCAAACTCAGAGCAAGGTATACAATAGGTCTGGTACACAGCATAGCATACTTTATAGAACCTATGATTGAGGCATGGGGCATGACTTTTCATTCTCTTTCTATTTTCTACCATGGTCGGGTTTTGAGTCTTACTCAACTTCACACCTTGCAACATAGGCAAGAACTCCTTCTTTGACTGTTCCATTTTGAATTACTTCAAAATCTTATCACGGTATGTACTCATTGAAAAATCTTATCAAGCGTCTTGATCTATCTCTATAGATCTTGATGCTCAATGTGTAAGCAACTTTACGAGATCTTTCTTTGAAAAAATCCTTTCAAATACTCCTTTATGCTTTCCAGAAAATTCTACATTATTTCCGATGAACAATATGTCATTCACATATTCTTATCAGAAAGGCTATAGTGCTCCCACTCACTTTTCTATAAATACAGGCTTCACCGTAAGTCTGTATAAAACTATATGCTTTGATCAACTCATCAAAGCATATATTACAACTCCGAGATGCTTGAACCAGTCCATAGATGGATGGCCGGAGCTTGCACATTTATTAGCACCTTTAGGATCAACAAAATCTTCTGGTGGCATCATACAACTCTTTTTCAAGAAATCCATTAAGGAATGAAGTTTTGACATCCATTTTCCAGATTTCATAAAATGTGGCAATTTGCTAACATGGTTCGGATAGACTTAAGCATCACTGTGAGTGAGAAAATCTCATCGTAGTCAATACCTTGAACTTTGTCGAAAACCTTTTTCGACAAGTCGAGCTTTGTAGATAGTAACACTACTATCAGTGTCCGTCTTCCTCTTGAAGATCCATTTATTTAACTTGGCTTGCTGATCATTGAGCAAGTCAACCAAAGTCCATACTTTGTTCTCATACATGGATCCTATCTCAGATTTTATGGCCTCAAGCCATTTCGCAGAATCTGGGCTCATCATCGCTTCCTCATAGTTCGTAGGTTCATCATGGTCTAGTAACATGACTTCCAGAACAGGATTATCGTACCACTCTTGTGCGAACTGTACTTTGGAAGACCTACGAGGTTTTGTAGTAACTTAATCTGAAGTTTCATGATCATCATCATTAGCTTCCTCACTAGTTGGTGTAGGAATCACTGGAATTGATTTCTGTGATGAACTACTTTCCAATTCGGGAGAAGGTACAAATTACCTTATCAAGCTCTACTTTCCTCCCACTCACTTCTTTCGAGAGAAACTCCTTCTCTAGAAAGGATCCACTTTTAGCAAAAAATATCTTGCCTTCGGATCTGTGATAGACGGTGTACCCAACAATTTCCTTTGGGTATTCTATGAAGACGCACGTCTCTGGTTTTGGTTCAAGCTTACCAAGTTGAAACTTTTTCACATAAGCATCGCAGCCCTAAACTTTAAGAAATGACAGCTTAAGTTTCATGCTAAACCAGAGTTCATACGGTGTCGTCTCAACGTATTTAGATGGTGCCCTTTTTAACGTGAATGCAACTGTCTCTAATGCATAACCCCAAAATGATAGTGGTAAATCGGTAAGAGACATCATAGATCGCACTATATCTAATAAAGTGCGGTTATGACGTTCGGACACACCATTATGCTGTGGTGTTCCAGGTGGCATGAGTTTGTGAAACTATTCCACATTGTTTTAATTGAAGACCAAACTTGTAACTCAAATATTTGTCTCCGCGATCAAATCGTAGAAACTTTAATTTCTTGTTACGATGATTCTCCACTTCACTCTGAAATTCTTTGAACTTTTCAAATGTTTCAGACTTGTGCTTCATTAAGTAGATATACTCATATCTGCTCAAATCATCTGTGAAGGTCATAAAATAACGATACCCGCCATGAGCATCAACACTCATTGGACCGCATACGTCGGTATGTATTATTTCCAACAAGTTAGTAGCTCGTTCCATTGTTCCGGAGAACGAAGTTTTAGTCATCTTGCCCAAAAGGCACGTTTTGCAAGCATCAAATGATTCATAACCAAGTGATTCCAAAAATCCATATTTATGGAGTTTCTTCATGTGCTTTACACCGATATGACCCAAACGGCAGTGCCACCACTAAGTTGCACTATCATTATCAACTTTGCATCTTTTGGCATCAATATTATGAATATGTGTATCACTACGATCGAGATCCAACAAACTATTTTCATTGGGTGTATGACCATCGAAGGCTTTATTCATGTAAACAGAACAACAATTATTCTCTGATTTTAAATGAATAATTATATTGCAATAAACATGATCAAATCATATTCATGCTCAATGCAAACGCCAAATAACATTTATTTAGGTTCAACACTAATCCCGAAAGTATAGGGAGTCTGCGATGATGATCATATCAATCTTGGAACCACTTCCAACACACATCGTCACTTCACCCTCAACTAGTTTCTGTTTATTCTGTAACTTCTGTTTGGAGTTACTAATCTTAGCAACCGAACAAGTATCAAATACTCAGGGGCTACTATAAACACTAGTAAGGTACACATCAATAACCTGTATATCAAATATACCCTTGTTCACTTTGCCATCCTTCTTATCTACCAAATATTCAGGGTATTTCCGCTTCTAGTGACCATTTCTTTTGTAGTAGAAGCACTCAGTTTCAGGCTTTGGTCCAGCTTTGGGCTTCTTCAAGGGAGTGACAACTTGCTTGCCATTCTACTTGAAGTTCCCTTTCTTTTCCTTTGCCTTTTTCTTGAAACTAGTGGTCTTGTCAATCATCAACACTTGATGCTCTTTCTTGATTTCTACCTTCGTTGATTCCAGCATCACGAAGAGCTCGGGAATCGTTTTTGTCATCCCTTGCATACTATAGTTCATCACGAAGTTCCAGTAACTTGGTAATGGTGACTAGATTCAATCGATTGTAGTACTCAGACAATCTAAGCACTTGCTCGCTAGGTGAGCAATTCTCCTCCATCTCTTAGGCGAAGTATTTGTCAGAGGTCTCATACCTCTTGACATGGGCATGAGTCTGAAATAACAATTTCGTCTCATGGAACATCTCATATGTTCCGTGACGTTTCAAAAACGTTTTTGATGTCCCGGTTCTAAGCCGTAAAGTATGGTGCACAAAACTATCAAGTAGTCATCATATTGAGCTAGCCAAACGTTCATAATGCATGCATATGCTCCTGCAACAGGTCTATCACCTAGCGGTGCATCAAGGACATAATTCTTCTGTGCAGCAATGAGGATAAATCTCAGATCACGGACCAAGTCCGCATCATTGCTACTAACATCTTTCAACTTAGTTTTCTCTAGGAACACATATAAAAACATAGGGAAGCAACAACGCGAGCTATTGATCTACAACATAATTTGCAAAAATACTATCAGGACTAAGTTCATGATAAATTAAAGTTCAATTAATCATATTACTTAAGAACTCACACTTAGATAGACATCCCTCTAATCATCTAAGTGATCACGTGATCCAAATCAACTAAACCATGTCCGATCATCACGTGAGATGGAGTAGTTTTCAATGGTGAACATCACTATGTTGATCATATCTACTATATGATTCACGCTCGAGCTTTCGGTCTCCAGTGTTCCGGGGCCATATCTGTATATGCTAGGCTCGTCAAGTTTAACCTGAGTATTCCGCGTGTGCAACTGTTTTGCACCCGTTGTATTTGAACGTAGAGCCTATCACACCCGATCATCACGTGGTGTCTCAGCACGAAGAACTTTCACAACGGTGCATAGTCAGGGAGAACACTTATACCTTGAAATTTAGTGAGAGATTATCTTATAATGCTGCCTTCAAACAAAACAGAATAAGATGTATAAAAGATAAACATCACATGCAATCAAAATATGTGACATGATATGGCCATCATCATCTTGTGCCTTTGATCTCCATCTCCAAAGCATCGTCATGATCTCCATCGTCACCGGCATGACACCATGATCTTCATCATCTTGATCTATATCAATGTGTCATCACATGGTCGTCTCGCCAACTATTGCTCTTGCAACTATTGCTATCGCATAGCGATAAAGGAAAGCAATTATTTGGCGCTTGCATCTTATGCAACCAAGAGACAACCATAGGGTTTCTGCCCGTTGCTGATAACTTCAACAAAACATGATCATCTTGTACAATAAAATGTAGCATCATGTCTTGACCATATCACATCATAACATGCCCTGCAAAAACAAGTTAGACGTCCTCTACTTTGTTGTTGCAAGTTTTACGTGGTTGCGACGGGCTGAGCAAGAACTGTTCTTACCTACGCATCAAAACCACAACGATAGTTCGTCAAGTTAGTCGTGTTTTAACCTTATCAAGGACCGGGCGTAGCCACACTCGGTTCAACTAAAGTTGGAGAAACTGACACCCGCTAGCCACCTATGTGCAAAGCACGTCGGTAGAACCAGTCTCGCGTAAGCGTACGCGTAATGTCAGTCTGGGCCGCTTCATCCAACAATACCGCCAAACCAAAGTATGACATGCAGGTAAGCAGTATGACTTGTATCGCCCACAACTCACTTGTGTTCTACTCGTGCATATAACATCTACGCATAAAACCAGGCTCGGATGCCACTGTTGGGGAACGTAGTAATTTCAAAAAAAAATCCTACGCACACGCAAGATCATGGTGATGCATAGAAATGAGAGGGGAGAGTGTGTCCACATACCCTTGTAGACCGAAAGCGGAAGCGTTAGCACAATGCGGTTGATGTAGTCGTACGTCTTGACGGTCCGTCCGATCAAGCACCGAAACTACGGCACCTCCGAGTTCTTGCACACGTACAGCTCGATGACGTACCTCGAACTCTGATCCAGCTGAGTGTCGAGGGAGAGTTCCGTCAGCACGACGGCGTGGTGACAATGATGATGTTCTACCGACGTAGGGCTTCGCCTAAGCACCGCTACGATATTATCGAGGTGGATTATGGTGAAGGGGGGCACCCCACATGGCTAAGAGATCAATGATCAATTGTAGTGTCTATGGGGTGCCCCCTGCCCCCGTATATAAAGGAGCATGGGGGGAGGCGGCCGGCCTAGCAGGAGGGCGCGCCAAGGGGGAGAGTCATACTCCCAACAGGAGTAGGACTCCTCCTTCCCTTGTTGGAGTAGGAGAGAAGGAAAGAGGGGGAGAGGAAGAAGGAAAAGGGGGCTGCATCCCTTGTCCAATTCGGACCAAAGGGGGGGCGCACACCTCCTTCCTTTTGGCCTCTCTCCTCTATCCCTGTATGGCCCAATAAGGCCCATATACTCCCCGACGAATTCCCGTAACTTCCGGTACTTCAAAAAATACCCGAATCACTCGGAACCTTTTCGAAGTCTGAATATAGTCGTCCAATATATCGATCTTTACATCTCGACCATTTCAAGACTCCTATGTCCCCGATCTCATCCGGAACTGCGAACTACCTTCGATACATCAAAACACATAAACTCATAATATAACTGTCATCGAACTTTAAGCGTGCGGACCCTACGGGTTCGAGAACTATGTAGACATGACCGAGACACATCTCTGGTCAATAACCAATAGCGGAACCTGGCTGCTCATATTGGCTCCCACTATCGGTGTCAAAACTGACGGATCTCGGGTAGGGGGTCCCGATCTGTGCGTCTTAGGCTGATGGTAACAGGAAGCAAGGGACACAATGTTTACCCAGGTTCGGGCCCTCTCGATGGAGGTAAAACTCTACTTCCTGCTTGATTAATATTGAAGATATGTGTAGTACAAGAGTAGATCTACCACAAGATCGTAGAGGCTAAACCCTAAGAGCTAGCCTATGATGGTATTATTGTACTTGTGATCGGCCTTCTAAGGACCATCCTCTCTGGTTTATATAGACACTGGAGAGGGCTAGGGTTTACATGGAGTCGGTTACAAGGAAGGAAATATAATATCCAGATCGCCAAGCTTGTCTTCCACGCAAAGGAGAGTCCCATCCGGACACGGGCCTAAGTCTTGAGTCTTGTATCTTCATGCTTCAATAGTCCGGACGATGTATACAGTCCAGCTGTTCGGATACCCCCTAATCCAGGACTCCCTCAGTAGCCCCTGAACCAGGCTTCAATGACGATGAGTCCGGCGCGTAGTCTTGTCTTTGGCATTGCAAGGCGGGTTCCTCCTTCCGAATACTCCAAGGTTATTATCGAACACATAGACCGTGTCCGGATCTGCAAGATGATCTTCACACACCATTGTAGGGAACATAGCATAAATCCATTCTACTGGCGATATTTGTACTTCGTGCCCTTGCATCATGGCCTGGTCCAATACGAACTGGCGTTTCCTGCTCCACCTCGACTCGTGTTGCGAGGCGGTTTTATTGGCACGTCCTGCCAAAGCAGAGATCTTGTTCCTCTTATTTCGGGATCTTTCATCACTATGGGCGTGTGTGACCCCACGACGACCGTTGGTATGACTCCGTGTATTTTAGATAAGTCTCAGGCGGTCACGCTGTGGACTCTTGATATTCATCCCTTTTATAAAGGGGCCGAGGCCTATGCCTCTTTTCCACCTCTCCTGCTTCTTCTCGCACCTCGAGCTCCAGCACTCAAAACCTAAGCTCCAACACCCCAGATCCTCCAGTATGTCCAGATCCGACGCAAAATGCCGGTGGGTGGCCTCCTCGATTCAAGAAGAGGACATTACGAAGCTTAGGGAGGTCGGATACCTGCCGCCAATATCCAGCACAGGCTTCCTGCTCCAGGGCAAGTCGTCCCTACGCCGGAGCCCAATGAGAGTGTTGTGTTCGTTCCTCACTTCCTCCGAGGCCTGGGCCTCACCCTCGACCCCTTTGTGAAGGGGCTCATGTTCTACTATGGG
Organism: Triticum aestivum; assembly: GCF_018294505.1. Classification (NCBI taxonomy): domain Eukaryota; kingdom Viridiplantae; phylum Streptophyta; class Magnoliopsida; order Poales; family Poaceae; genus Triticum; species Triticum aestivum. The sequence continues at coordinate 658,524,393 of NC_057801.1, forward strand.
TTGGATTTTCATGATCTAGCTCCAGACGCCATCCTCCATATCTTGTCGTTCATTATTGTGTGCGAGGCTTTTCTCCACGTCTCCCCACACTTCGGCTTATGGCTCAAGACCTTCAATGTGAAGCCAAATATGATCGAGGGGCGACACACGGAGTGCGGAGGTGCTATAATAAGCAGGAATGCTGATGCCCCATGGCCAGAGGGTTCTTTCCCGGAAGTATCCGATGTATAGCAACGGAGGTGGTTTTATGCTACAGCTCCCAGAGGCACAAAGTGGGTAGCCGCCCCCGCGTTCCGCTCGGTCCCTCCATCACAGTTGGCATCTTGGACCGACGTAGGACGGAACTATGGGCCTGCTGGCGATGCACCAGAACTGCAGAATCGCATCCGGGAGCTCATTGAGAGGGACATAAGTCTTGTCAGCATAATGCAAGTGATGCTAGTCCGAAGGATGTTGCCGTGCAAATGTCGGCCTCTCCAGATGTGGGAGTTCAATCCGGAGGGTCCGCGGACTATTAAGCACTTCTTCGGCCTAAAGCTCAAAGGGATGTGTAAATTGTTCTTCGGACCACAAGTAAAGTGTCCGGACACCACCGAGGATGCGGGCCTAAGCTGCAATCGCCTAGATGCCCAAGTAAGTAACCTTAAAGCCGGACACTTCATTTATATTTATGATAACTATTATTCTGAAACCCCTCCGTGGCCAGGAATGGCTCAACAAGGCGGAGAGAATCGGGTGTCCGGCGCCACTTCCTGAAGGCTCGACTGGTCCAACCATTGCAAAGATGCTTGGCCAGGCGCTCAGCAAAATCCCCTCAGGGAAAGGCGAAGGAAAGGGTAGTGAAGCCGAACTTCACGCACTACGCATCCAGACCGGGGGAGTTGCTACCTCTCCTATGGAGGATAGTCAGGAAGGGGAGGTTAAAGCCTCCTCACCGCGCGGGAAGAAAAGGGCCGCCTCCGAAGACTTGGAGGCGGAGATGCCCAAGAAAGGGAAGAAGGTATCACCAGGGGGCTCTACCGCGACGGGCAACCTCACCGCATTGTTCCCACCAACGGGCCAGCCCTCCAATGAGCCGTAAGTTATTCATTAATTCTAAGGTATGGTGTTTCTTCGAGATCCATAACCGGGACTTCGTCTTTTGCAGTCCGGCGAGCAGCTCTTCTCAACAAAGTTCGTCTTCGGGGGATCTTCTTCTGGAGATGATGGAGAGTGAGACCCCACCCACCTCTCCAGCTCATGAAGTGGGAGACACTGAGGTATCGTCACGGAGGAGTCCGGATCTGCCGAAGCCGGAGGCTAACACGTCAGTCGCTCTGAGCCCAGAGCGTTTGGCTCCCACGGGGGGCGATGAGAAGGGTTCGGCACAGTTCAATGTCTGGCCGGACATACTGACAGGCCTTCTGGAGCGAGCCGTGCTACCGGAGGAGCACCGCTCTTTAATGAGTACGGTGCTCACAAAGATTTCATCCGCTACAAGTGGTTTGAATGAGGCATTTCAAGCCTGCTCAAAGGCCTTGAGGTATGTAGCGAAAAATACACTATTTTTTGGTTGTGAAGTACACGCTAGGTGTGCTCCCTGTGGATAGTAGCCCCTGAGACTCTGGTTTCCCGCCATAGGCGCAAACGGGGGATCATATAGTAATGGTTGCGATGTATATGTGCGCAGGTATATAAGGATCCGGCAGCCGACCAGTCTATTGAAGTTGCCGAACTAAGGAGGCAGATCGGATCTATTGACGCCGATATCACGCTGGTGAACAAACGGCTGGAGGAGTCACAGGGTATGTGCTCTGCTTCCCTTATTATGATATATAGGAAAATGCGAGAGGGGTAAAATATTAACGCAATGTGTTTGTACCATAGATGGTGCTGCTACCGTGGAGGCCCTGAGAGCGGAACTTGCTCAGGCCAAGGAACAAGCTCGGGCTAGCAATGCGGCTTCCCTAAAGGCGGCCGAAGAATTGAGAGCCGAACAGGCTGCTCATCACCGAAGCGAGGAAAAGATAGCCGAAATGGCTAGGGAGTTGAAAAATGCCGCCGACCGGTATGTACTCCTTGAAAAGGAGCATAAGGCTAGTTCGGTCAAGCTGGACAAGGCACTTAATGCCACCAAGGAGATGCGGACCGATATCCGGGGTATGCGGGAGGAGCTCCAACAGGCCGACATAATCATGGCTGGGGGCTCCTACTTACTGCGGACGAAGTTTTTGGATCCAAAGTATGCACCCCTGGCTGGGCGCTAGAGTCCGGCAGACGCATGTGCCGACTTGACGAATTGTATAGCTGACGCTGCCAAGTTCTTCGAGGATCAAGGTGATAAGGAAGTGGAGAAGCTTTTCTAGTCACAATTCAATGCTCCCACTCACCCGCTGCCGCTAAATGAGAAGGTGGCTGCTGTGGCGGAGCTCCACAGGTTGTCCGGGCTTGCAATGCGGTCTGTAATAGACCATCTTTCGCCGAATGGGCCTAAGCCGGACAGCTACTTTTGTTTGGTGCAACAATTCCTTGGGGCCGTGTCTCGGATTGACGCCATGAGGAGGTCAGCGTGCATAGAGGGTGCGCGGATGGCTCTAGCCCGCATTAAGGCCTGTTGGACGGATATGGAGGCTACCATTATAGCGACTCAGGATCCGGCGGGAGGCCAATATCCGGCCGAGCACTACTTGGCGCAGTCACAGAAGGTGCCCGCCTAATAGAGGCACAGTGGTCGAAGAATGTATTATCCGAGTGATAAGTCGAATCATTGTAAAAACAATGTTTATTTTGATTATGAGGCTAATTTTATACTTTTTCCTAGAAGTATGATTGTATCCCCTTTGCGGTTGTTTTTTATATAAATATGAGGAATCAGAAAGTAAGCAGTCGTTGGCTTCAGCCCCCACGCATACAATACGGGGGTGTTCGCGAAAAAATATATGCTTAATCACACTTGATCCAACGTCTTGGTCCATTAAGGAGGTGATCGCACGTCAAACTAGGCAACCGGACTATATAGCTGTAACACTTTCGCTTAGCCATGGGGGTCTAACGGTGGGGCTATGTCAGGACCCCGACTCGATGCCACATCGATCTAGCATGTAACACCTCATATCGCTTTGCGGCCTCACGCACGGTATCCCCACGGGTGTCGCCTTACCTTTGCCCGGGACCGTTTGCGCATTTTGGCACACGTATATGATGGTGTCGCTAGCATCCATATGATAAAGAGCCCGGGCTGACATGGCTAGTCGTAAACCTAAAGTGGCACTAACTTACAGGGACAGGCATCCATGACCCAGCATCGAACGTGTCGGTCATCAGCGAGTGAATCCAGGCTGTAGCACTGGGCTAACAGGACTCCGGTGAACCGGGCTGTAGCGGGCTAGCAGGACTCCGGTATTCATCGCGTGACATTTCCCCGAAGGGACAGACACAGGATCGAAGAAGGACACATGCCGGCCTGCCTAAGTGTTCCGGAGCAGTAGCAAGCTACCAGGGCTCAGTGGAAGCACTAGGAGACATTTCCCGGTAAGAGAGGCTACTAAGAATAAACAACTAGATAGTCAGATCCCACACATAGCAATACACATTACACGTACGCATAACATGCAAGTATGTGCTGTACAACATGGCATCACAGCATAACTCAACAACTCATATAGATAAAGGCTCAGAAGAGCCGTCATAGCATATATTGCAAACAGGGGTCACAAGACCCATCATACAGAGCATACAAGCAACAAGCGGAAGCATTACATGTCTGGGTACAGACATCTACAAAAGAAAAAGGCTGAAGAGCCTGACTATCTACAACATCCGATCAAGATCGTAGCTGAGGTACTAGCTACTAGTCGAAGTCCACGAGAACACTAGTAAGACCGAAGTCTCCGCTGCAAAAACATAAATAAAGCAACATGAGTACAAAGGTACTCAGCAAGACTTACATCAGATCCTATCGTACATGCATTGGTATCAAGAGGGTAATGTGGGGTTTAGTTGCAGCAAGCCAGCTTTGACTCTGTGGCTATCCTGTTCTACGACTACCAGAAACTCTGGAGGTGAAACAACGAACACGAGTCCACTAATCACCACACAATACACTACTATGGATTCATCCCCGTCTCCCTACGAGAAGGCCATCCATAGCACTCACACCTGTCTTGAGCATTTTATAGTATCCACTTCAAGTTGTCTATGTACCATGTAAGCATCCAAGAAGTCCATAACCGCGGACCCGGCTATTCGAATAGATCATGTTAACCCTGCAGGGGTGTACTTCTTCACACACGCTCTCGCCACTTACCGCCATGTACACGTCATGTATCTCGGCAACCTTCAAGCGGAAGCCTGGCGAGGGTGTCGGCCACGACCTGACTAACCACACAAGACTCTAGTCCAGGTTTATCGCCTATTCGGGTTCCATCCGCAAGGAGATCCGGCCGGGGTGTCGCTTACGGCCCCAAACGATGTGTACAGGGTTCCCGAGCCCACCAACCGGGTGCCACTCGGTACACCGGGCCACGTGTGCCTAGTCTGTCCCAAGCCCACCCTGCCGGGTGCCACTTGGTAGAAAAATAGCACTACCTACAAACACCAGAAACTAGTTGCGACTCCTGGACAGAGATCAAGTTGGTTAATAAGTCGAGAGGGCTTGGAGCGCCCGGAGCCCAATGTGTGGTAGTATCGAGTCATTGGACAACATACACAGAACTCAGGGCTTAAGGACGGTTCCAGTGAGACAACCCACCATGTACTCCTACATGGCCTCTCACCGCTACCTTTACCAAATCGTGTTCACACACTTCACTCTCAGCATCAGAACATATCGTGACACTCCAATTCATTCCCAATGAATCAGACCTGACACAACTCTAAGCAATAGCAGGCATAGCATGGTAGGAACACATCAGTGGCTTCAATCAACTCCTACACATGCTAGTGGGTTTCAACTATTTACTGTGGCAATGACAGGTCATGCAGAGGAATGGGTTCAACTACCGCAGCACAAAGTAGCAGATGAATCGTTGTTGTCCTAATGCAATAACTGAGAGCAGGAGCGAGAGAGTAGGGTTTTATCGAAATGAACAAGGGGGTTTGCTTGCCTGGTAAATCAACAAGGGAGGCACTGCTTCACAGACAGGTACTCTGGAACGTCTCCGGAGCAGGACCTATCGAGAAGGAACGGTGCCGGCAATCAAAACACAATCATATGCAACAATATGATGCATGAACATGGCATGTAGATGTGATGCTGTTGAGCTAATGCAACTAGTGTTCACTTAGTTTGAAGTCCATTTGAACCAAAGGTTCAAATGCATTTCTAAATTAAGTCTCTTATATATGCCATAATGTGTTTTCCCATATTCAGCATGTATAAGTTTGTTTTTCATGCATGAAACTAGTACAGATGGAAAGATGGCATTTTTCTGATAATTTTTCATATATAAATTATTTCAATCTGAGCTACGGTTGAATTGTTATGAATTTTTGAAGTTTAAATCATTTTCTGGATTTTCTGAATTATTTTAATTCCAGAAAATATATACTGCGCCAGCATGACGTCAGCACGACGTCAGCGGGTCAACGCGGCTGTCCAGGGTCAAACCTGACGTGTGGGTCCCACACGTCAGTGACACTGGGGTTAACCCCGAGTCAAACCCGGGCTGACTAGCTTTGACTAAACCCTGGGCCCACTGGGCAGCGTCAGTAGGTGGGGGATTAGTGACTAATTAGCTAAGCCACGTCAGCCCGCCGGAGTTCTGGCCGGCGGCGACCATTAGCGCGGTGGCGACTCGCCGGACTTGCGTTACAGACGGTGTTTGATCGCGCGAAGACCACCGGGGCGTAGCCCGTCTTCGTCCGCAACCAGGGGAGCTGGTTGGGGGGCTGCGGGGGCGCCGGAGCTCGCCGGAGCAAGCTTGCGGCGGCGGCCGGGGTTCGGGCGCGAGCGGGATCGGGCTGCGGGGCACGGGGAGGCCACCTGAGGGGCCCGGCGGCACCCTCGTGGCACCAGGAACGCGGAGGGAGGCTTGGTTTGGGCGGAGGCGGGCCGAGACGGCGGCGGCGACATGGACGGCGGCGAGGGGCTTCGGCCGTGGTGGGGAGCGGCGCTACGGCACGGGAACGGGAGGGAGAAGAGAGGGGAACGGTGGAGGAGCTCACCGCGGATCCAGCGAGCGCGAGGGCGAGGTCGGGGATGCCCGGAAGCTCCCGAATCGTCGGCGAGTACCCACGGCGGCCGGAGGCGAGGATGGCGACGGCGATGGCTCCACGGGATGCTCCGTCTTGCTTGGCTCGATGAGGAGGTAGAGGGGGTCGCGGCGGAGCTCGGGGGCTCTACGGAGGGGCGAGGGGACGGCGGGGAGCGCGTCGGTGGCGAGCTGCGGCGGCGGCAGTGCTTCGGGTGAGAGGGAGAGAGAGCAGGGGAAGAGGAGGAGGGCGAGGGAGAGTGAGAGCGGTGCGGGGCAGCTGCGTGGCTTCGTCCGGGGCATCGAGGGTGAGAGAAGGAAGCAGGAGGTGGCCAGCAGGGGGGGGGAGGTGGCGCGCGCGCGTGCCGGCGAGCGTCGGGCACACGCCCTCGTCCTTCTGTCCGAGGAGGGGGACGACAGAAGGCAGCGGGGGTGGGCTGGGCCGCCAGCTGGAGATGGGCCAGGTAAGTGGCCCAGGTAAGTCTCTCTCCCCTTTTCTGTTTTCTTTTCTAATTTTCTGACATTTGTTTGATTTAATAACTATATTAAATCATTTAATTTTATTATGCCAATTTTTGTAGGGGCTAATGGTATTATTCCAGAGCTCTTGTATAATTGGCATAATTTTTGGACCATATTTCATATATATAGAAATATATTTCCAATGCAAATATTTATCGAATTAATCCAAATGGCCAAAATAATTATCCATGAGCTCCTAAAAATATTGTTTTGATTTTTATCTCTGTCCAATATTTTTAGAGGGCATCATGAGCATTTTCTTGGACCCTTTTGGAGAAATTTTTATTTAGGTCATTTTCAAAAATGATTCTGAGGGTTCCACCAATCCTCATTTCAAATTTAAATGAAATTTAAATATGATGCACAAATAGCTAGCTAGTCTAAGTCATACCAGACTAGGGATGTGACAACTCACCCTCACTTGAAAGAATCTCGTCTCGAGATTCAGGGGTCGATGGAAAGAAAGCGGGGTACTCCAGTCGAAGACGATCTTCTCGCTCCCAAGTAGCTTCTCTCTCGGAATGATGAGACCACTGAACTTTGAGAAACTTGATGTTCTGACGTCGAGTAACACGCTCTGCTTGATCAAGAATGCGAACCGGGTACTCTCGGTATGTGAGGTTATCTTGGAGATCAAGCGTTTCGTGGTCCACTCCGCGGATAGGATCCGAGAAGCAACGCCTGAGTTGAGAGACGTGGAAGACATCATGAACTCGAGAAAGATGTGGGGGTAGTTCCAATTGGTAGGCAACCTCTCCTCGTTTAGCGAGAATACGAAAAGGACCAATGTAACGAGGAGCCAACTTGCCCTTGATACCGAAACGATGGGTACCCTTCAAAGGAGTAACCCGAAGGTAAGCTTGGTCGCCAATTTCATAAGTCATATCCTTATGATGACGATCGTACTGACTTTTCTGACGAGACTGGGCTGTTTTCAAATTCTCACGAATGATGCGAACTTGCTCTTCTGCCTCCTGGATCATATCCGGTCCAAAGAATTGTCTTTCACCGGTTTCTGACCAGTTCAAAGGTGTTCGACATCTTCGTCCATAGAGAACCTCAAAAGGAGCTTGCTTGAGGCTGGATTGGTAGCTATTGTTATAGGCAAACTCGGCGAAAGGAAGACATTTCTCCCAATCCATACCGAATGAGATAACGCAAGCTCTGAGCATGTCTTCGAGAATTTGATTGACCCGTTCCACCTGACCACTCGACTGAGGGTGGAAAGCGGTACTGAAGGAAAGATGGGTTCCCATGGCAGTTTGGAAACTCTCCCAGAAATGAGAAGTGAAAAGGCTGCCACGGTCTGAATTGATCTCTAGTGGAACACCATGGAGTGACACTATTCGAGAAATATATAAGTCAGCAAGCTGACTAGCAGTGATACTCTCTCGAACAGGAAGGAAGTGAGCCACTTTGGAAAGACGATCAACGACTACGAAGATAGCATTATTCCCTCTCTTGGTCCTGGGAAAGCCGGTGATGAAGTCCATACCAACTTTATCCCATTTCCATTCAGGAATAGCTAAAGGCTGAAGGGTGCCAGCAGGTCTTTGATGCTCTGCCTTAACGCGACGACAAATGTCACATTTAGCAATGAACTCAGCGATTTCTCTCTTCATCCTAGTCCACCAGAACCTCTGGCGTAGGTCCTGATACATCTTAGTACTACCGGGATGAATCGTGAGAGGAGATTCATGCGCCTCCTTAAGGATCAATTGTCGCAGATGTTGATTCTTGGGAACCACCAAGCGATCCTCAAAGAAAACAACACCACGATCATCCATAGAGAAACATCCACCAACTCCCTTCTTAATGTTTCTCTTGATCCGAGAAATTCCTGTGTCTTGCTTTTGAGCAGCGATAATCCGATCTTCAAGATCAGGTTTCGCCACCAGGGTAGAAAGGAATCCGCGAGGAGCTATGTGAAGATTAAGCTTACAGAATTCCTCATGGAGAAGTGGTTGGCCTTGCTGCAACATGAGATTGTTGCAATAGGATTTACGGCTTAGAGCATCAGCCATGACATTGGCTTTGCCTGGGGTGTAGGTAATCCCTAGATCATAATCTGTGATCAACTCCAACCAACGTCTTTGCCTAAGGTTCAGATCCGGTTGGGTGAAGATATACTTGAGACTCTGGTGATCGGTGTAGATCTCGCAACGTTTACCAAGGAGGTAATGTCGCCAGGTCTTGAGTGCATAGACTACGGCTGCAAGCTCTAGATCATGTGTAGGATAATTCTCCTCATGTGGATGCAACTGTCGAGATGCATAGGCAATCACATGACGATCCTGCATAAGGATGCAACCTAGTCCCTGTCGTGAGGCGTCGCAGTAGATAATAAAGTCTTTTGTGAAATCCGGTGGCACAAGTATGGGAGCAGAAGTCAGGCGTCTTTTCAGTTCCTGAAAACTGTACTCACACTGTGGGGACCACTCGAACTTTTTATCTTTCTTGAGAAGTTCCGTGAGGGGTTTGGCTACTTTGGAGAAGTTTTCAACAAAGCGGCGACAATAGCTGGCTAGACCAAGGAAACTCCTAACTTGTTTGACGGTCTCAGGTGGAGTCCAATCGAGAACGGCTTGAACTCTCTCGGGATTGACAGCAATGCCCTTACCAGAGATTACGTGGCCTAGGTAGGTCACTTCTGGCAACCAAAATTCACACTTGGAGAACTTGGCATAAAGGCGGTGCTCTCTGAGTTTTTCTAACACAAGTCTAAGATGTTCGGCATGCTCTTCCTCGTTCTTCGAGTAAATAAGAATATCATCGAGGTAAACCACGACGAACTTATCTAAGTACTCCATGAAGATCGAGTTCATCAAGCGGGAGAATGTGGCTGGGGCGTTGGTTAGACCAAAGGACATGACGGTGTACTCGTACTGGCCATAACGAGTGACAAAAGCTGTCTTGGGAATGTCCCCGTTTCTGATCTTGATTTGGTGGTAGCCTAACCTTAAATCCATCTTGGAGAAGACTGAGGATCCAGCGAGCTGATCATACAGGTCGTTGATCCTGGGAAGCGGATACTTGTTCTTTATCGTGACCAAATTAACGGGACGATAATCTACAACCATCCGGTCCGTACCGTCTTTCTTCTTGACGAAGAGGACGGGGCAAGCCCAAGGAGAAGAACTAGGACGGATGAAACCCTTTTGCAAGGACTCATCGAGTTGTTTCTTAAGCTCGGCTAGTTCTAAGGGTGCCATCTTGTAAGGCCTCCGGGAGATTGGAGCTGTTCCTGGGATAAGATCTATGACGAACTCTACATCTCTGTCAGGTGGAACACCTGGCAGTTCCTCTGGAAAGACATCCGGAAAGTCACGGACTACCGGGATATCTTCAAGGTCTGGAAGAGGGCTGGCATTAAGAGAATAGAGCTGACGCTCTGCAACTCTAGTGGAGACGGTGACTAACTTGCCAGATGGGTGTGTAAGCTGAACAGATCTGGTGTAACAATCAATCTTGGCATGATGAGCTGTCATCCAGTCCATACCCAAGATGATGTTAATATCTGAAGACTTGAGGGCTACAAGTGATGCAAGGAATACAAGTCTATCAACAAGGATTTCATTACCATGGCTGATTCTGGTGGTCTGCCATCTAGACCCTGGGGTTTGGATTTCAAGCAGAGTTGGCATATCACAAAATGACATGTCGTGCAAACGAGCATAGCCTTCAGAAATGAAGGAGTGAGATGCTCCAGTATCGAATAGAACTGATGCTGGGTGACAATTTACAAGGAGTGTACCAAGAACGACATCTGGATCATCATGAGCGTCTTTAGCTGAGATGTGATGCACACGTCCACGTTCAGTGGGGACTGACTTGACACTGATCATCTTGCATGATGGCTTAACACAGCCAACAGTCTTCTCAGGCTGGGGTGGAGCATAACTAGTTTGAGAGCAATCACGTGCATAGTGTCCTGGCTTCCCGCATGTGAAGCAAGTCCCTGAGGTTGGACGGGGACCCGCACTGACAAACGGTCTACCAGTAGGCCTGGGTGGAACATACGACTGAGCTGGGGAAGGCACCACATAAGACGGCCTCGGTGTATAACCGGAAGGAAGAGCGGAGTTTGGAACCCAAATCCGGCGTTTCTGGGAGCTAGAGCCAGAGGGAGATCCCAAATCACGGGTGTGCTTACGAGACTCCTCGTAAGTGAGTTGAGCTGTCTCTGCATTGATGGCCTTTGTTCACAAGGGCTTGGAATGTATCACAATGATGCAGGTGAAGATCACGACGCAACTTGGGGTTGAGACCCTTCCGGAACCTAGCCTGCTTCTTAGCATCCGTGGACACTTCTTCTGTGGCATAGCGGGCAAGGTTCTCGAACTCTCTGCTATAAGCATCAACAGCCATCTTACTCTGGGTGAAACTACAGAACTCTTCTCTCTTGCGATCAAGAGGGCCTGGGGAATGTGATGCTCGCGAAAAGCCTCAGTGAAATCCTTCCAGGTAGGAATCTGGCCAGCTGGAAGCATAGCCTCGTAGTTCTGCCACCAAAGACTAGCAGGACCTTCCAGGTGATATGTGGCATAAGTGACCTTGTCATCTTCAGCTACGCTCGCGGAACGCAGCTTATGGGTGATGCTACGGAGCTAGTCATCTGCATCGAGTGGCTCGATGGAATGATGAAAGGTAGGTGGGTGCAAGCGAATGAAATCATGAATGGTAGCAGACCCTTTGAACTGATGTGCGGTGTTCTCCTCGATACGTGCCAACAAACGGTTAGACTCACGCTTGTTCCTCTCCATCTCTAGCATGAACTCTGCCAGCGAAGGCTGGTCGGGAGGATCCTCATCCCTACCATCTCCGTGGTTCTGGCTACGAGCAACGGAACTTCGCTTGGCTGATGACATCCTGAGAAACGAATCAAGGACGGAATCAGCAACAACTATGGACTGTAGAATGTAGGACAAGGAATTAGTATCACTCGAGCTCCTAGGGAAATTCCGGCAGCATAACGGCAGCAAAATGCTCAAAATGAGACATCCTACTAAAAATGGGGTAGTACAACAACTCAATATCACCACTCAAGGTTCTGGGATAGTACTAAACAGACTACACCGGAAGTACTCAAAACTGGGGTATGACTCTGATCAACCAGTCTTATGGAACTACGGAGTAGTAACACGTGATCCTGATAGACGAAAGAGAAGCCTAATTCCTTAACCCCGGAGGAAGATAGGAGGACTCAGATTAGAAGGCCATGAGGTAAAGGAGTAAAAGAGCCTTACGTTCCATCCCACAATCAATTCCCTTATATAACTAAAGAATTTCTAGACTCAACTTCGACCAGTATGGCTTGGTAATCCTACAGGCAGTCAAGCTCTGATACCAAAGCTGTCAGGACCCCGACTCGATGCCACATCGATCTAGCATGTAACACCTCATATCGCTTTGCGGCCTCACGCACGGTATCCCCACGGGTGTCGCCTTACCTTTGCCCGGGACCGTTTGCGCATTTTGGCACACGTATATGATGGTGTCGCTAGCATCCATTTGATAAAGAGCCCGGGCTGACATGGCTAGTCGTAAACCTAAAGTGGCACTAACTTACAGGGACAGGCATCCATGACCCAGCATCGAACGTGTCGGTCATCAGCGAGTGAATCCAGGCTGTAGCACTGGGCTAACAGGACTCCGGTGAACCGGGCTGTAGCGGGCTAGCAGGACTCCGGTATTCATCGCGTGACATTTCCCCGAAGGGACAGACACAGGATCGAAGAAGGACACATGCCGGCCTGCCTAAGTGTTCCGGAGCAGTAGCAAGCTACCAGGGCTCAGTGGAAGCACTAGGAGACATTTCCCGGTAAGAGAGGCTACTAAGAATAAACAACTAGATAGTCAGATCCCACACATAGCAATACACATTACACGTACGCATAACATGCAAGTATGTGCTGTACAACATGGCATCACAGCATAACTCAACAACTCATATAGATAAAGGCTCAGAAGAGCCGTCATAGCATATATTGCAAACAGGGGTCACAAGACCCATCATACAGAGCATACAAGCAACAAGCGGAAGCATTACATGTCTGGGTACAGACATCTACAAATGAAAAAGGCTGAAGAGCCTGACTATCTACAACATCCGATCAAGATCGTAGCTGAGGTACTAGCTACTAGTCGAAGTCCACGAGAACACTAGTAAGACCGAAGTCTCCGCTGCAAAAACATAAATAAAGCAACATGAGTACAAAGGTACTCAGCAAGACTTACATCAGATCCTATCATACATGCATTGTATCAAGAGGGTAATGTGGGGTTTAGTTGCAGCAAGCCAGCTTTGACTCTGTGGCTATCCTGTTCTACGACTACCAGAAACTCTGGAGGTGAAACAACGAACACGAGTCCACTAATCACCACACAATACACTACTATGGATTCATCCCCGTCTCCCTACGAGAAGGCCATCCATAGCACTCACACTGTCTTGAGCATTTTATAGTATCCACTTCAAGTTGTCTATGTACCATGTAAGCATCCAAGAAGTCCATAACCGCGGACCCGGCTATTCGAATAGATCATGTTAACCCTGCAGGGGTGTACTTCTTCACACACGCTCTCGCCACTTACCGCCATGTACACGTCATGTATCTCGGCAACCTTCAAGCGGAAGCCTGGCGAGGGTGTCGGCCACGACCTGACTAACCACACAAGACTCTAGTCCAGGTTTATCGCCTATTCGGGTTCCATCCGCAAGGAGATCCGGCCGGGGTGTCGCTTACGGCCCCAAACGATGTGTACAGGGTTCCCGAGCCCACCAACCGGGTGCCACTCGGTACACCGGGCCACGTGTGCCTAGTCTGTCCCAAGCCCACCCTGCCGGGTGCCACTTGGTAGAAAAATAGCACTACCTACAAACACCAGAAACTAGTTGCGACTCCTGGACAGAGATCAAGTTGGTTAATAAGTCGAGAGGGCTTGGAGCGCCCGGAGCCCAATGTGTGGTAGTATCGAGTCATTGGACAACATACACAGAACTCAGGGCTTAAGGACGGTTCCAGTGAGACAACCCACCATGTACTCCTACATGGCCTCTCACCGCTACCTTTACCAAATCGTGTTCACACACTTCACTCTCAGCATCAGAACATATCGTGACACTCCAATTCATTCCCAATGAATCAGACCTGACATAACTCTAAGCAATAGCAGGCATAGCATGGTAGGAACACATCAATGGCTTCAATCAACTCCTACACATGCTAGTGGGTTTCAACTATTTACTGTGGCAATGACAGGTCATGCAGAGGAATGGGTTCAACTACCGCAGCACAAAGTAGCAGATGAATCGTTGTTGTCCTAATGCAGTAACTGAGAGCAGGAGCGAGAGAGTAGGGTTTTATCGAGATGAACAAGGGGGTTTGCTTGCCTGGTAAAACAACAAGGGAGGCACTGCTTCACAGACAGGTACTCTGGAACGTCTCCGGAGCAGGACCTATCGAGAAGGAACGGTGCCGGCAATCAAAACACAATCATATGCAACAATATGATGCATGAACATGGCATGTAGATGTGATGCTGTTGAGCTAATGCAACTAGTGTTCACTTAGTTTGAAGTCCATTTGAACCAAAGGTTCAAATGCATTTCTAAATTAAGTCTCTTATATATGCCATAATGTGTTTTCCCATATTCAGCATGTATAAGTTTGTTTTTCATGCATGAAACTAGTACAGATGGAAAGATTGCATTTTTCTGATAATTTTTCATATATAAATTATTTCAATCTGAGCTACGGTTGAATTGTTATGAATTTTTGAAGTTTAAATCAATTTCTGGATTTTCTGAATTATTTTAATTCCAGAAATATATACTGCGCCAGCATGACATCAGCACGACGTCAGCGGGTCAACGCGGCTGTCCAGGGTCAAACCTGACGTGTGGGTCCCACACGTCAGTGACACTGGGGTTAACCCCGAGTCAAACCCGGGCTGACTAGCTTTGACTAAACCCTGGGCCCACTGGCAGCGTCAGTAGGTGGGGGATTAGTGACTAATTAGCTAAGCCACGTCAGCCCGCCGGAGTTCTGGCCGGCGGCGACCATTAGCGCGGTGGCGACTCGCCGGACTTGCGTTACAGACGGCGTTTGATCGCGCGAAGACCACCGGGGCGTAGCCCGTCTTCGTCCGCAACCAGGGGAGCTGGTTGGGGGGCTGCGGGGGCGCCGGAGCAAGCTTGCGGCGGCGGCCGGGGTTCGGGCGCGAGCGGGATCGGGCTGCGGGGCACGGGGAGGCCACCTGAGGGGCCCGGCGGCACCCTCGTGGCACCAGGAACGCGGAGGGAGGCTTGGTTTGGGCGGAGGCGGGCCGAGACGGCGGCGGCGACATGGACGGCGGCGAGGGGCTTCGGCCATGGTGGGGAGCGGCGCTACGGCACGGGAACGGGAGGGAGAAGAGAGGGGAACGGTGGAGGAGCTCACCGCGGATCCAGCGAGCGCGAGGGCGAGGTCGGGGATGCCCGGAAGCTCCCGAATCAACGGCGAGTACCCACGGCGGCCGGAGGCGAGGATGGCGACGGCGATGGCTCCACGGGATGCTCCGTCTTGGTTGGCTCGATGAGGAGGTAGAGGGGGTCGCGGCGGAGCTCGGGGGCTCTACGGAGGGGCGAGGGGACGGCGGGGAGCGCGTCGGTGGCGAGCTGCGGCGGCGGCAGTGCTTCGGGTGAGAGGGAGAGAGAGCAGGGGAAGAGGAGGAGGGCGAGGGAGAGTGAGAGCGGTGCGGGGCAGCTGCGTGGCTTCGTCCGGGGCATCGAGGGCGAGAGAAGGAAGCAGGAGGTGGCCAGCAGGGGGGGGGGAGGTGGCGCGCGCGCGTGCCGGCGAGCGTCGGGCACACGCCCTCGTCCTTCTGTCCGAGGAGGGGGACGACAGAAGGCAGCGGGGGTGGGCTGGGCCGCCAGCTGGAGATGGGCCAGGTAAGTGGCCCAGGTAAGTCTCTCTCCCCTTTTCTGTTTTCTTTTCTAATTTTCTGACATTTGTTTGATTTAATAACTATATTAAATCATTTAATTTATTATGCCAATTTTTGTAGGGTCTAATGGTATTATTCCAGAGCTCTTGTATAATTGGCATAATTTTTGGACCATATTTCATATATATAGAAATATATTTCCAATGCAAATATTTATCGAATTAATCCAAATGGCCAAAATAATTATCCATGAGCTCCTAAAAATATTGTTTTGATTTTTATCTCTGTCCAATATTTTTAGAGGGCATCATGAGCATTTTCCTGGACCCTTTTGGAGAAATTTTTATTTAGGTCATTTTCAAAAATGATTCTGAGGGTTCCACCAATCCTCATTTCAAATTTAAATGAAATTTAAATATGATGCACAAATAGCTAGCTAGTCTAAGTCATACCAGACTAGGGATGTGACAGGCTACTATGTATCCCCTGGTACATTCGCGTGCATCCGAATACGAGCGGACATGTACATGGCTGGGAAACGGCCCTTCGTTAATGCGGAGGAATTCTAGAGATTCAAGTGACTCTTCGAGTGGTTGAACAGTCTCTCGCTGTATCATGACAGTCAGTTTTCGGCTTTCTCTACTGAGGTGCTCATCCAGAATAACCAGAGCACAATCGTAGTAGTTCTCCTTTGGCCTGCCTTAGCCGATAATAACGGAACGTAAGGCAGCAAACCCAGGAGCCGGGCAAACCCAACATTTGACCAAAGACATGATTCGGAGCTGATGCATATAAGGCCAAACTCGTGACGCCGAACACTCCCGAAGTTGTTCGGGCTTTATAACAGAAGATGGGCTCAAGAATGCCCATTCATTATGAACCCTGTGTTTCTAGGTACGTGCGGTAATCTATCGTGGCGAAATGCCAATAACGATAGTATCCTCTGTGGGTATGAAACACATGGGATGGTTTAAACAACAAGAGGCAATAGAAAAGGTTTACACAGGGGCTTAATCTAAAAAGAAACCTGTTGAACGGGGCCCTGCTGCACGTCTGCGCCTTTATCTCCGTTGTGCCATATCCTGGAAGGGTATTGCGCGAACATTGTCTATGAAAAAAAGGAAAACTCATAGGAGAGTACAACGTAAGTATGCGATGAATAGTAAAAGTGTAAGATGTTGGCCTGCCAATAAGGTTGAGCCAAGTGTGGGGCTGTATTAAATATTTATAGCCCCTGGTTTCCGCTATGGGATTACATATATGGTGCCCTGGTTTAGTTGTATCCGGGCTACCGGACTCGTCTAACCGAGTTTATGGTCGTAATGACCAGTCATGTCTTTTGATATTGGAGGTCGCTTACAGTCCGGCCGCCAGGGCCGTCGCGTGTTCCTCTGTGCGTGAAGAGCACTCTATGATTCAGCTAATGGTGATGACGCCACGTGGACCGGGCATCTTGAGTGTAAGGTAGCTATAGTGCGACAATGCGTTCAAGCGGGCAAAGGCCGCACTTCCAAGCAATGCGTGATAGCCACTTTGGAAGGGTGCGATGGTGAAGAGTAGTTCTTCGCTTCTGGAGTTACCTGGGGAGCCGAATGTTACTTCCAGCACGACGGAGCCCCTGCCGTGGGCGTCAACGCCTGGTATCACCCCTTCAAAGGTGGTGTTGCTTTGGCTAATTCTGGATGGGTTTATCCCCATTCTGTGGACGGCATCCTCGTATATTAAATTGAGACTACTGCCGCCGTCCATGAGGACGCGGGTGAGATGGTATCCGTTGATTATTGGGTCAAGCACCAAGGCCCGTGATCCTCTGCGTCGAATACTAGTTCGGCCGTCCATGTGATCGAAAGTGATCGGACGAGACATTCAGTGGTTAGATGTGGGTAAGATGGGCTCTACATCATGCACGTCTCTGGGCGCGCATTCATGCCTTCTTATGAATGTGTGAGTCGCGTGGATCATGTTTACTGTTTTAACCTCTAGAGGAAATTTTTTCTGTCCCCCAGTGTTCGGCTAGCGAGGTTCGTCCTTGTCTTCACTTGGTGTTTCCCTCCCTTTGTGTTCGACATTTAATTTGCCGGCCTGCTTGAAGACCCAGCACTCTCTATGGGTGTGGTTCGCAGGTTTCTCCGGGGTGCCATGAATTTGGCATAGTCTGTCCAGGACTCTGTTCAGACCGGACGGTCCCTCTTTACTGCCTTTAAATGGCTTCTTTTGCTGATCAGGTCGAGAGCCCCTGAATCTTGCATTGACTGTTGTGTTATCCGGGCCCTCTTCCTTGTTTTGGCGTTTGTGTTTATTACGCCGTGGCTTCCCGTTGTCATCCCTTATTTCGGATGTGTTTGGGTCGCTGGCGCCTTTACGTGCTAACCAACTATCTTCACCCGCGCAAAAGCGGGTCATAAGGCCTGTTAAGGATGCCATTGTCCTTCGCTTTTCTTGGCCATGGTGTCGGGCGAGCCATTCGTCACGGATGCTGTGTTTGAATGTTGCTAAGGCTTCAGCGTCCGGATAGTCGACTATTTGAGTCTTTTTAGTGAGGAATCTGTTCGAAAGCTTGCGGGCGGACTCTCCGGGTTGTTGGATTATGTGACTTAGATTGTCTGCATCCGGAGGCCGGACATAAGTCCCTTGAAAGTTGGCCCTGAAAGCGTCCTCGAGTTCCTCCCAACCCCCGATTGAATTTTCGGGGAG
Source organism: Triticum aestivum (assembly GCF_018294505.1). Taxonomy (NCBI): domain Eukaryota; kingdom Viridiplantae; phylum Streptophyta; class Magnoliopsida; order Poales; family Poaceae; genus Triticum; species Triticum aestivum. The sequence continues at coordinate 658,542,707 of NC_057801.1, forward strand.
GCTTTTCAGCCAGTGTCTAGCTGGTCCCTTCAACTTGAGGGGAAGGTATTTGATGGTGTGGAGGTCATCCCCATGAGCCATGTGAATATGCAGGATAAAATCCTCGATCCAGACCCCTGGGTTTGTCATTCTGTCGTATGCCTCTATGTTCACAGGTTTAAAGCCTTGTGGGAATTCATGGTCCAGTACTTCTTCGGTGAAGCACAGGGGGTGAGCAGCTCCTCTGTATCTAGACGTGCTGTGGCATGCCGTCGGCTGTTGTTGTGTCCGGAGTTTATTCCGAACTGGTATTTGGCTTGTATGAGCGTTTGGGTGACCATAGTCCCTCGCCGAGGTGTGCCTTTAGATCCGTAGATGGACCTGGATGCCCTAGCCTTCTTATCCAGCTTCTCACGTAGATCATGCGCGGTGTCAGTAGCCGCTCTGTTGTGGTTGTGAAGCGATACGTCTGGTCTCCTGGTTGTAGTATTCTTCGGTGGAGCGGCCTCGTCGTCGAATTCTGGTAGTAGCTTGCGTTTTGGATAGCTTTTCATATGGCGATCGTCGCCATATCTTTCTTCAGTGTCCAGCACTTTATTCCATCTGCGACTGAGCTTTTCCTGTGCGGCCTTGAGCCGTTGCTTCTGGTTTTTTAGACTTCTTGTTGTGGCCATAAGCTTTCGGTGGAGGTTGTCTCGTTCCACTTGTTCTTCCGGGATGATGAACGCATCGTCGTCCGGACTGTGTTCCTGTTCTGGGGCGGTTTCATTAGCTCGTCCCGCCGGATCAGTGTGATCGGGTATTCATTCCGAACTTGGTTTGGCATGACCTGGCTCATCCTTCTCCATCGCTGGGTCGATGTGGTCATTATTGCCTTCGAGGTTTACTGGTATATCGACCCTTCTGGCGCTCTTGTCGCTATTTTTGCAATTGCTGGACTTTGAGCGGCGTCTGCGCCGCCTTTTTGGCTTTTGCCCGGGTGTTTTATCTTCCGGATTATCGCTGTCGTCCTTCTTGGGTGCATCCACCATGTATATATCGTGTGACAAGGTAGCAGTCCCGCGCCCCGGGGATTCTAAAGCTTCTCCTGCATCGTCGTCCATACTGTTGATGTCTTCGGAGTCGAAGTCAAGAACGTCGGTTAAATCATCGATCATGGCGATGAAGTGGGTGGTGGGTGGGCAACGAATACCTTCATCGCCTGCTTCCCACTTAGGCCGGACATAGTTCAGCCCAGAATCTCCTGACAAAGAGAGAGACTTTAATGAGTTCAGCATGTCGCCAAAGGGCGAGTGCTGGAAGACGTCCGGAGCAGTAAACTCCATTACCGGAGCCCAACCTGGCCCGACTGGCTCCAGGGTATGCGGACCGGGACGAACAACCGGATACGAGTCCGGGGGTCCGAGGTTACAGGCCTCAACAGAGGTGAGACCTATGTCCGGCTCCACCACCGATGAGCGTGCGACCCTTGGGGTGGGGTCCAGCCCTCCATCCTTAGGCAACGCAACCTGCTCCGAATTTAGATTCGGCGCTGCTACAGGGGTGATATCCCGAGCATTGTCCGACAGCAGGTCTAGGCCGTGCTCGTCGTGACTATCCGGCCCTCCTGGCATAGGCCTGAATCCGTTGAAGATCAAGTCTTCGCGAATATCAGCCGTGTAGTTCAAGTTTCCGAACCTGACCTGGTAGCCATGGGCGTAGCTGTCGATCTGCTCCAGATGACCAAGCGAATTGGCCCGCGGTGCGAAGCCACCGAACACAAGGATCTGTCCGAGGAGAAAAGTCTAGCCCTGGACGGTGTTCTTGGCAATTGAAGACGCCATCAAGCCTCAAAGCGACGACAGAGAGGAACTCTCAATGAAAGCACCAATGTCGGTGTCAAAACCGGCGGATCTCGGGTAGGGGGTCCCGATCTATGCGTCTTAGGCTGATGGTAACATGAAGCAAGGGACACAATGTTTACCCAGGTTCGGGCCCTATCGATGGAGGTAAAACCCTACTTCCTACTTGATTAATATTGAAGATATGTGTAGTACAAGAGTAGATCTACCACAAGATCGTAGAGGCTAAACCCTAAGAGCTAGCCTATGATGGTATGATTGTAATTGTGATCGGTCTTCTAAGGACCATCCTCTCCGGTTTATATAGACACCTGAGAGGGCTAGGGTTTACATGGAGTCGGTTACAAGGAAGGAAATATAATATCCGGATCGCCAAGCTTGTCTTCCATGCAAAGGGGAGTCCCATCCGGACACGGGCCGAAGTCTTGAGTCTTGTAACTTCATGCTTCAATAGTCCGGACGATGTATACAGTCCAGTTGTCCGGATACCCCCTAATCCAGGACTCCCTCACCCACATATTCTTCGAAGATCTTTATCGGTCAAATCGCATAACAACATACGTTTGTTCCCTTTGTCATCGGTATGTTACTTGCCCGAGATTCAATCGTTGGTATCTCAATACCTAGTTCAATCTTGTTACCGGCAAGTCTCTTTACTCGTTATGTAATACATCATCTCGCAACTAAGTCATTAGTCACATTACTTGCAAGGCTTATAGTGATGTGCATTACCGAGAGGGGTCCAGAGATACCTCTCCGACAATCGGAATGACAAATCCTAATCTCAAAATACGTCAACTCAACAAGTACCTTCGGAGACACCTGTAGAGCACCTTTATAATCACCTGTTACGTTGTGACGTTTGGTTGCACACAAAGTATTCCTCCAGTAAACGGGAGTTACATAATCTCATAGTCATACGAACATGTATAAGTCATGAAGAAAGCAATAGCAACATACTAAACAATCAAGTGCTAAGCTAACGGAATGGGTCAAGTCAATCACATCATTCTCCAATGATATGATCCCGTTAATCAAATGACAACTCATGTCTATGTCTAGGAAACTTAACCATCTTTGATTCAACGAGCTAGTCAAGTAGAGGCATACTAGTGACATTATGTTTGTCTATGTATTCACACATGTACTAAGTTTTCGGTTAATACAATTCTAGCATGAATAATAAACAGTTACCAAGAAATAAGGAAATAAATGATAACTTTATTATTGCCTCTATGGCATATTTCCTTCAGCTCACGGAGGAGGAGAAGAACGAGGGGATTAGGTCGAAGGAGCTCTCGCTCTTTGCGCTAGCTGTGTATGTGGCGGCGGAGTGGGAGGATGAGGCACAGGCGATGAAGAGCCAGGGATGAGAAGGGGTGCTGGAGCATGGCGGGGCGATGCGGTGTGGTGGCTGGAGGAAGATCGGGCGCGGGCGCGTGCGGTTCTTGTGGGTGGCGGCGCGAGGGAGATGGTGAGGGAGAGAGACGAGGGGATCGAGCAGGGGGCAACCGGGAGAAGGCTGGGCTAGGGTTAACAGGAGAGGGTGGCTGGGCCTAGCGGGCTACGACTACTGGGCTGCTGGTTCGAGGCCCAGCTAGGCTGGTCTCTTTCTCTCTCCCTCTACTCTTTTATTTCCCAAAACAGAAAATACCAAAGAGGAAAAGGTGAGGAAAGGAAGTGTTTGGGATAGCTTCTGCGCATGGGTGTAATTTTTCCGGACTCATAAAAATGAGCTTGATCCAAGAAAACTATAAATGAGTATGTGTGCGAAGATTGGATTCGAACTCGTTTGAATTATATTCAAATGAGTTTGAATAAGAAGTGCGCGTTTGAAAGGTCCATAAATGTTGGGAATTTTTGTGGAGCTCGAGGAAGTGATGAAAGAATTTAGGGCTAATTTTGGAGACCAAACTTGAAAGAGAAAAGGTACGAAATTATTTGCAAATGTGTTTTGGTTGGATCCAAAAATGGACTATTTGATAATAGCTCCCTAATATTGGGAGGATATGTTATAAGGAGAAATCACCATTGTGAATATCCCTCAATTTAAATGGACCGAAGATCCATACAATTTTATTTATATGAGTTTTTTAAAATTAAATGACATGCTGGCATGATGAAATGATGCAATGCAAAATGATGCTAAGAAGAATGCAACAATCAAATACATCGCCCGACGAAACTCCGAATAGTTGGAAGTCTTCTGGAGAGTCGGTCTTGGGCGTTACATGAGGAGAGTAAGAAGCCAATTTAATCTCCCTCGCATTGCGGAGGTTCGGCCGTGTGAATGTCCTTGTGATGAGTTCTTGAGAGCAGCCGAGATTTATGATGATTTTTATACTTTGGCTGACAATGCGGGCCTCACCGACTTCCTCCACGACCAGCTCGATCAGTATTTACTACTCACTAATACTTTCGTGCAAAAATTTTACTTTCATTCTAAGAAATCGCCACCTCCAGTAGAGTTTCATTTATATGATGAGGTTAGGGAGATGCCACTATGTGATTTTTGCTCGGTATGCAAGATACCCTTTGGAGGCTGCATGGAGGAACCACATCCTAGAGATGTGGATGGTTTTATTGATATGATTACTGTAGGGGAAACGAGGAAGGTTTCCGATGCAAGAATTACTAGCATACACTTTCCTGTTCTACATTAGGTTTGGCTAATTCTGGATGGGTTTATCCCCATTCTGTGGACAGCATCCTCGTATATTAAATTGAGACTACTGCCGCCGTGCATGAGGACGCGGGTGAGACGGTATCCGTTGAATATTGGGTCAAGCACCAAGGCCTGTAATCCTCCGTGCTGAATACTAGTTCGGCCATCCATGTGATCGAAAGTGATCGGACGAGACATCCAGTGGTCAGATGTGGGTACGATGGGCTCTACATCGTGCGCGTCTCTGGGCGCACGTTCATGCCTTCTTATGAATGTGTGAGTCGCGTGGATCATGTTTACTGTTTTAACCTCTGGAGGAAATTTTTTCTGTCCCCCAGTGTTCGGCTGGCGAGGTTCGTCCTCGTCTTCACTTGGTGTTTCCCTCCCTTTCTTTTCGGCATTTAATTTGCCGGCCTGCTTGAAGACCCATCACTCTCTATGTGTGTGGTTCGCAGGTTTCTTCGGGGTGCCATGAATTTGGCATAGTCTGTCCAGGACTCTGTTCAGACCGGACGGTCCCTCTTTACTACCTTTAAATGGCTTCTTTTCCTGATCAGGTCAAGAGCCCCTGAATCCGGCATTGACCATTGTGTTATCTGGTCCCTCTTCCTTGTTTTTGCGTTTGTGTTTATTACACCGTGGCTTCCCATTGTCATCCCTTATTTCGGATGTGTTTGGGTCGCTTGTGCCTTTACGGGCTAACCAGCTATCTTCACCCGCGCAAAAGCGGGTCATAAGGCATGTTAAGGCTGCCATTGTCCTTGGCTTTTCTTGGCCAAGGTGCTGGGCGAGCCATTCGTCACGGATGCTGTGTTTGAATGTTGCTAAGGCTTCAGTGTCCGGACAGTCGACTATTTGATTCTTTTTAGTGAGGAATCTGTTCCAAAGCTTGCGGGCGGACTCTCCGGGTTGTTGGATTATGTGACTTAGATCGTCTGCATCCGGAGGCCGGACATAAGTCCCTTGAAAGTTGGCCCTAAAAGCGTCCTCGAGTTCCTCCCAACTCCCGATTGAATTTTCGGGGAGGCTTTTCAGCCAGTGTCGAGCTGGTCCCTTCAACTTGAGGGGAAGGTATTTGATGGCGTGGAGGTCATCCCCACGAGCCATGTGAATATGCAGGATAAAATCCTCGATCCAGACCCCTGGGTCTGTCGTTTCGTCATATGCCTCTATGTTCACAGGTTTAAAGCCCTGTGGGAATTCATGGTCCAGTACTTCTTCGTTGAAGCACAGGGGGTGAGCAGCCCCTCTGTATCTGGACGTGTTGTGGCATGCCGTCGGCTGTTGTTGTGTCCGGAGTTTATTCCGAACTGGTATTTGGCTTGTATGAGCGTTTGGGTGACCATAGTCCCTCGCCGGGGTGTGTCCTTTAGATCCGTAGATGGACCTGGCTGCCCCGGCCTTCTTATCCAGCTTCTCATGTAGATCATGCGCGGTGTCAGTAGCCGCTCTTTTGTGGTTGTGAAGCGGTACGTCTGGTCTCCTGGTTGTATTATTCTTCGATGGAGCGGCCTCGTCGTCGAATTCTGGCACTAGCTTGCGTTTTGGATAGCTTTTCGTATGGCGATCGTCGCCATATCTTTCTTCAGTATCCAGCACTTTATTCCATCTACGACTTAGCTTTTCCTGTGCGGCCTTGAGCCGTTGCTTCTGCTTTTTTAGACTTCTTGCTGTGGCCATAAGCTTTCGGTGGAGGTTGTCTCGTTCCACTTGTTCGTCCGGGATGATGAACGCATCGTCGTCCGGACTGTGTTCCTGTTCTGGGGTGGTTTCATTAGCTTGTCTGGCCGGATCAGTGTGATCGGGTATTCAACTAGGTTTGGCATGACCTGGCTCATCCTGCTCCATCGCTGGGTCCATGTGGTCATTATTGCCTTCGGGGTTTACTAGTATATCGACCCTTCTGGCGCTCTTGTCGCTATTTTTGCAATTGCTTGACTTTGAGCGGCGTCTGCGCCGCCTTTTTGGCTTTTGCCCGGGTGTTTTATCTTCCGGATTATCGCTGTCGTCCTTCTTGGGCGTATCCACCATGTATATATCGTGTGACAAGGTAGTAGTCCCGCGCCCCGGGGATTCTAAAGCTTCTCCTGCATCGTCGTCCATACCGTCGATGTCTTCAGAGTCGAAGTCAAGAACGTCGGTTAAATCATCGATCGTGGCGATGAAGTGGGTGGTGGGTGGGCAACAAATTCCTTCGTCGCCTGCTTCCCACTTAGGCCGGACATATTTCGGCCCAGAGTCTCCTGACAAAGGGAGAGACTTTAATGAGTTCAGCATGTCGCCAAAGGGCGAGTGCTGGAAGACGTCCGGAGCGGTAAACTCCATTACCGGAGCCCAACCTGGCCCGACTGGCTTGAGGGTATGCGGACCGGGACCAACAACCGGATACGAGACCGGGGGTCCGAGGTTACATGCCTCAACAGAGGTGAGACCTATGTTCGGCTCCACCGCCAATGAGCGGGCGGCCCTCAGGGCGGGGTCCAGCCCTCCATCCTTAGGCAATGCAACCTGCTCCGGATTTAGATCCGGCGCTGCTACAGGGGTGATATCCCGAGCATTGTCCAACAGCCGGTCTAGGTCGTGCTCGTTGTGACTGTTCGACGCTCCTAGCATAGGCATGAATCCGTCGAAGAACAAGTCTCTGCGAATATCAGCCGTGTAGTTCAAGTTTCTGAACCTGACCTGGTAGCCATGGGCGTAGCTGTCGATCTGCTCTAGATGACCAAGCAAATTGGCTCGCAGTGCGAAGCCGCCGAACACAAGGATATGTCCGGGGAAAAAGTCTTGCCCTGGATGGTGTTCTTGGCGATTGAAGACGCCATCAAGCCTCAAAGCGACGACACAGAGGAACTCTCAATGAAAGCACCAATGTCGGTGTCAAAACCGGCGGATCTCGGGCAGGGGGTCCCGATTTGTGCGTCTTAGGCTGATGGTAACAGGAAGCAAGGGACACAATGTTTACCCAGGTTCGGGCCCTCTCGATGGAGGTAAAACCCTACTTCCTGCTTGATTAATATTGTAGATATGTGTAGTACAAGAGTAGATCTACCACGAGATCGTAGAGGCTAAACCCTAAGAGCTAGCCTATGATGGTATGATTGTAATTGTGATCGGCCTTCTAAGGACCATCCTCTCCAGTTTATATAGACACCGGAGAGGGCTAGGGTTTACATGGAGTCGGTTACAAGGAAGGAAATATAATATCCAGATCGCCAAGCTTGTCTTCCACGCAAAGGAGAGTCCCATCCGGACACGGGCCGAAGTCTTGAGTCTTGTATCTTCATGCTTCAATAGTCCGGACGATGTATACAGTCCGGATACCCCGTAATCCAGGACTCCCTCACCCACATATTCTACGAAGATCTTTATCGGTCAAACCGCATAACAACATACGTTTGTTCCCTTTGTCATCGGTATGTTACTTGCCCGAGATTCGATCATTGGTATCTCAATACCTAGTTCAATCTCGTTACCGGCAAGTCTCTTTACTCGTTATGTAATACATCATCTCGCAACTAACTCATTAGTCACATTGCTTGCAAGGCTTATAGTGATGTGCATTACCGAGAGGGGTCCAGAGATACCTCTCCGACAATCGGAATGACAAATCCTAATCTCGAAATACGTTAACTCAACAAGTACCTTCGGAGACACCTGTAGAGCACCTTTATAATTACCTGTTATGTTGTGACGTTTGGTTGCACACAAAGTGTTCCTCCGGTAAACGGGAGTTACATAATCTCATAGTCATACGAACATGTATAAGTCATTAAGAAAGCAATAGCAACATACTAAACGATCAAGTGCTAAGCTAACAGAATGGGTCAAGTCAATCACATCATTCTCCAATGATATGATCCCGTTAATCAAATGACAACTCATGTGTATGGCTAGGAAACTTAACCATCTTTGATTCAACGAGCTAGTCAATTAGAGGCATACTAGTGAGATTATGTTTGTCTATGTATTCACACGTGTACTAAGTTTCCAGTTAATATAATTCTAGCATGAATAATAAACATTTATCATGAAATAAGGAAATAAATAATAACTTTATTATTGCCTCTAGGGCATATTTCCTTCAGCTCACGGAGGAGGAGAAGGACGAGGGGATCAGGTCGAAGGAGCTCTCTCTCTTTGCGCTGGCTCTGTATGTGGCGGCGGAGTCACTACTAGAAAAAGGGCTATAGATGGGATTGACACTAATGGCGCACCAGACAAGTGGTGCGCCATTAGTATATACTAATGGCGCACCACCCTCTGATGCGCCATTAGAGTTGAAACTACTAATGGCGCACCTGGCTGACGGTGCGCCATTAGTATCATTTTTTTTAACTAGTGCGCCTGTCCAAACATACTAATGGCGCATCCACAGGCAGTGTGTCATTACTAGTTGTAACTAGTAATGGCGCACCTTCCAGAGAGTGCGCCACTAATGTTGTTTTTTATTATTTTTTTATTCCTTTTTTTGCAAAACTACTAATGGCGCACTCGCACGCGGTGCGCCATTACTAGTTTAAACTAGTAATGGCGCACTGTGGTGTAGTGCGCCATTAGTATGTTTTTTTTTGCAAAACTACTAATGGCGCACCACCAGGGGGTGCGCCATTAGTAACCTGGATTACTAATGGCGCATTTGTGGTTGGTGCGCCATTAGTAAGTGGGCAGCAACAAGATATTTTGGACAGCCTCTCCTCCCACACTCACTTTCTCCCCACTTCATTCTCTCCACCGCCTCCTCCTTGTCTCGGGTGCCTCCTCTTTTTCACCTCATTTCCACCATAAATTCATTCAAATTAAGTGGTTAAGTTACCTTGTTTTGCTAGGTAAGTAAGGGCGGAAGCTATATTTATGTTGTTCTCCCTACAACAATGTGCACATGCACTTTTTATGGCCTAGCTAGATCTATGTATGTTCGTGGTGTTGCATATGTTTGTGGTTTTGCATATGTGTTTGTGTTTGGAGGTGTACCGGTATTTGAAATGCGATAGTTGCCAATATTTTGCTGGAATGTTGATTCATTTCTGTTTCGGCGAGAATTTTGGCATTAAGCATTCTTTTTGGTCCTATTTTTAGGGAAAGTCATGCCAAATTTTTTCTTGGTTCTAAAATATTGTTTTGCTCTACCCCGCAGGCGACCATGGTCCGCACGATGACCGAAGGTATCGTGAATAGGTTTTTGAGGTCCGCGAAGGCCGAGATGCTTCAAAAGAACGAGACGGAGATAAGATGTCCGTGTCGAAGATGCAAGCTGAATAGCCTTATTGCGGACCCGGAATTCCGGGCAGGTGCGGGACCACCTGCTCTTGCGTGGTTTCATGGATGGCTATCGGTGGCAAGGTGATGAAGATGACTACGAAGTCGTCCATGGGGGCCGGGCAAGAAATGAGGAAGGGCAGCAAGACAACCACCGCTGCTCGGGCGGGCGAGAAGACGAAGAATCCCTAGGAGATGATCACGACGGTGATGCTGTACACAGTCATCATGTAGAAGAAGATGCAGGACATGATGATGATGCTGGCGGAGCAGACGAAGCTGGACCATCGATGGGCTGGGTGCAGGACCCTCATATTCAAGAGCTGCTTCTCAAGCAGACGGATAACGCAAGAGCTGCCGCCCGAGAGAAAGCCAAGATGGATCAACTTGAGTTAGACGCGGTTACTCCATTGTATGAAGGATGCAGGCCCGAGGATACCCGCCTGAAAGTAACGCTCATGGCTCTGGAGATGAAGGTAAAACACAAAATGACGGACGCATGCTTCGATGAGAACATGTCATTCTAGCACGAACGTCTTCCCAAGGGGAACAAGTGCCCGACCAGTTTGGAGGAGGCGAAAGAAAATCGTGTGTCCTCTGGATTTACCGCACGTGAAATACCATGTGTGGATGAACAATTGCATCATTTATCGGGACGAGCACGCGGAGTCTACCATATGTCCGGTGTGCGGTGTCACTCGATACAAGAAGAGGAAGAAAGCTCCTCGAAAAGTGGTGTGGTACTTTCCGATCACTCCTCGTCTGCAGCGGTATTTCGCGGACCCTAAGGTAGCAAAGCTCCTGCGTTGGCACGCGGATAGGGAGGAGAAGAAGCGAGAAGATGACGCAAATGATCCGGAGATAGATAAAAAAGACAAGATGCTGAGTCACCCTAAGGATGCGAGCCAGTGGCAAGCGTTGAACTTCGAATACCCAGAATTTGGGAACGATAGAAGGAACATCGTGCTGGGCGCGAGCACCGATGGAGTCAATCCGTTTGGCAGCCAGAGAAGTAGACATAGCACCTGGCCTGTGTTCGTGTGGATGTACAACCTTCCCCCCTGGTTGTGCATGAAGAGGAAGTACATTCACATGAGTATGCTAATTGAAGGGCCGATACAACCAGGGAACGACATCAATCTGTATCTGGGGCTGCTGAAAGAGGAGATTGACACGCTGTGGAAAACGCCAGCCAATACGTGGGACGCTGCAGAGAAAGAATATTTCCCTATGAGAGTCGCATTGCTCACGACGGTGCACGACTATCTCGGTTACGGATATCTTGCGGGGCAAGTAGTCCACGGATTTTCTGGATGCATAAGGTGCATGGATGACACAATGTATCGCCAGCTAGATAGAGATCCCGGGTCTTCGATAACCGTGTTCATGGGACATCGAAGGTGGCTTTGCGACGATGACCCGTGGAGGAAACGCAAGGATCTGTTCGATGGTGAAACCGAACCCCGAAAACGCCCGTGTACGAGGAGCGGCGAGGAAATAGACAAGCTGTTGAAAAATTGGAAAGACTGCCCACTGCCGGGAAAGAAGCAAAAGGCGCCAGAGCCGCTGCTGAAGGTATGGAAAACAAGGTCTGTTTTCTGGGACTTGCCGTACTGGAAGATCCACCGTGTGCCTCACAGCCTTGATGTCATGCATATCACGAAGAACGTGTGCGAGAGTCTGCTTGGTACCCTGCTCAACATGCCAGAGAGGACCAAAGATGGGCCGAAAGCAAGGGCAGACTTGAAATCAATGGGCATCAGGCAGGAGCTTCACGCTATATATGATGATGATGATGATGATGATGATGATGATGATGATGAGGCGAAGCAGGACACAGAAAGTCGTCGCAAAGGCAAAAAGGCCAAGAAGACCGGAAATGACTACCCTCCCGCGTGCTTCACTCTAAGTCAGGAGGAGATCGAGCAGTTTTTCACCTGCCTCCTAGGAGTAAAACTTCCTTACGGTTACGCGGGGAAGATAAGCAGATACCTAGACCCAGCGAAGCAGAAGTTCAGCGGGATGAAGTCTCACGACTGTCACGTGCTGATGACGCAGATACTTCCAGTTGCAATCCGTGGGATCATGGACGCGCACGTCCGTGAAACGCTATTTGGCCTATGCAACTTCTTCGACGTCATCTCTCGGAAGTCGATTGGCGTGAGGCAACTCAGAAGGCTACAGGAAGAGATCGTGGTGATACTATGCGAGCTTGAGATGTACTTCCCGCCCGCATTCTTCGACGTTATGGTGCATCTGCTGGTCCATATAGTGCACAGCATGATGCCGTTCGAAAGGATGAATGGTGTCATCAAAGGATACGTTCGCAACATGTCACGTCCAGAGGGAAGCATAGCCAGGGGCTTTCTGACCGAAGAGTGCATCTCCTACTGCACGAATTATCTAGGCATCGAGAACCCCGTTGGTCTGCCCGTCAACAGGCACCTCGGCAGGCTCGCTGGATGGGGTCACCGTGAGGGTCGCCGCGAAATGCATGTCGACTTCGAGGGTCGACTCGCCGACTTTGAAAGAGCAAACCTAGTCGCGCTACAACACATAGACGTGGTCGATCCTTGGGTGGTAGAGCACAAAACCTTTATTAAGAAGACGTACAATGACCGAGGCCAACAGAGGACGGACGGAGATATACTCAAAGAGCACAACTCATGTTTCACGCGTTGGTTCAAGCAGAAGCTTCTGTCGTACCCTTTACATGAGGATTCTTCCGCGGAAGAACAACTCATATTCGCCTTGTCACAGGGCGCCGAGCACAACCTGATGACCTATGAGGCGTACGATATCAACGGCTACACATTCTACACCGAGGCCAAGGACATGAAGAGCGATGGTTATCAGAACTCCGGGGTAACGATGGAATCCTACACCGGTAACGACAAGGACAGATACTACGGAAGGATCGAGGAGATCTGGGAGCTGAGCTACGCTGGAGAGAAGGTCCCGATGTTCCGTGTCAGATGGGCCAAGAACGTCATAAAACAAGACCGGTATTTCACCACCATGGTTATACCCGAAGCCAAATCCAAGACCGCGGGCGCAAACGTCACCGCAAAAAATGAGCCATGGGTACTGGCTTCCGAAGTGGACCAATGCTTCTTCATTACCGACCCGCCAAAGCCCAGTCGTGTTGTCATGAGGAGAGGCAAAAGGAAGATCATCGGAATGGATGGAGTAGCCAATGAGCAAGACTTCGACAAGTACGGCGACCCGAGGATCAAACATGACGACGATGATGAAGTAGCAGCATACACCACAAGAAGAAGCAGGACCACCCTACCTAAAGGACGTCCGTTCCATAGAAAGAACTCCATTTGCGAAAAAGAAGGGCAAGAAGATTGTGAACAGATAGCTAGCTAAGATCGATTGTATTTAAATCGTAGACTTCATTTCTCGATTATATTTCATGGGCACTTTTTGAACTATCATGAATATTTTTTAAGTTCTTGGACACTCGATCTCGATCCTCCTCCATCTCGATCGCTATCCCACCTCGCCAGATCCAGTCCACCGGCCGCCGCCGCCGACCGCCCGCACCCTCTCAATTCCCTACTCAACCGCCGCCGCCGACCCCCCGCACCCCTCCCCTACTCAACCGCCGCCGCCGACCCCCCGCCCCCCTCCCCTACTCAACCGCCGCCGCCGACCCCCCGCACCCCTCCCCTACTCAACCGCCGCCGCCGACCCCCCGCACCCCTCCCCTACTCAACCGCCGCCGCCGACCCCCCGCACCCCCCGCACCCTCCACCGCTCCACCGGCATTACTGTTTGATGATATTTTTTAAAAAAATATTACTGTCTTATAAAAAAATATTACTGTTATGATTTAAACAAGTTTGAACATATTTAAACACAAGTAAGTATCAAACAACATTTTTAATGCATAAAAAAATTTGTGGAGCCTGGGAATCGAACCCAGGACCTCCTGGTGTGAGAACTAGCTGCTGACCAGTCGAACTAGTAGAGAAGACTTGATGTGTATAAGGTCTGGTGGTAGATAACCTGTTGGCTCGGGCAGAAGTAAAAAAAATACTAATGGCGCACCTCGGTGAGGTGCGCCATTAGCATGTATGTACTTATGGCACACCGAGGGGTGGTGCGCCATTAGTATTGTGCCGCCCCTACTTCGTATCGATCCCCTCTCTCTCCCTCGCCCTCGCCCGCGATCCCCTTCCCCTCTCCTCTCCCGACGCCGCCGCCCCGCCGCCCTCGACGCCGCCCCGACACCAGCGCCGCCCCGTCCACACCACACCACGACGCCTCCCTCTCCCCCTCCTCCCCTTCCTCCCCTCCGACCCCACCCCACTCTCGCCGGAGCAGCGCCGCCCCGTCCACACCACACCACCGATGCCTCCCTCTCCCCATCCTCCCCTTCCTCCCCTCCGACCCCACCCCACTCTCGCCGGAGCAGCGCCGCCCCGTCCACACCACACCACCGACGCCTCCCTCTCCCCATCCTCTCCTTCCTCCCCTCCGACCCCACCCCACTCTCACCGGAGCAGCGCCGCAGGGCCGACACCAACCTCGCCCTCGCCCGCGCGCGCCGCAACCTCTGCCTTGCCAAGTCCGGAGCTGCTCGTGGAGGAGACGTGGCTGGAGGCGATCTCCATGACTGGAGGCGATCGCCGGCCCACCGCCGGATCTCCCTGACGCCGGCCGACCGCAGTTGATACCCCTCATCCCCTGATCAAGCCTTCTTCAGAGAGAGATAGTGAGGTACCTCATCCCCTTCTGTATTTTACACTACACATACACATAATTTTGCAGTATATCAATGTGATTTTCCAGTACATCTCCATCCATCTGAATTTGACTCATATGCATAATTTTGCAGTACATTATGATTTCGGCTAGATGCGTATGAGTTCATAATTTTGCAGTACACATTACCGGGCTTCCTTCTCTCACTAGATGTAGTGCACAAGTAGATGAACTGATGAACTCATACACATAATTTTGCATATAATTTGTTCAACTATGTCATTATGATTGATAGAATGTAATTATTGAAGAATTAAGAGGATCGGAACCATTGCTTCTCTTTTTGAGAGACATGCTAACAAGAAAGGGAAGACATGCTAACAGACGCGCTCCACTATGCTGTTAGGGTTAAGATTTTTTAGTCCCCGCCCCCGACTCTGCTGCTGAAATTACCGTTGAAATCGAGGTAAAATCACTGTTGAACTGGGTGTAAAATCACTACTGTTGATATTCAAATTTAAACTTGAAAATGAAAATTGAATTGGAGAATTAAATCACTGTTTTTTAGTCCCCATTTCTGAACCTATGCTAACCTTGCAAGCAGCATAACAGGCAATGTACTCCAAAATACTATAAGAACTGGAGTAAAAGATGACTGCATCTCACAGAATATAAGAAATGGGGACTCTTGGCTAAGTATGGCAATGCCACAGAGTATAAGAAGTACTCCTGCATCTTACACAATGATAGGTCTAATTTATGCTACTCAACGAAAGAAGAAGAAAAATGCACTGGACATACACTGAAGAAAAATGCACTGTATCATCGGGTAATTGTCCATGGTTTATACCTGAAAATAAGTTTATCTCACGGCATGAATGTAAGTATCTGTTCCGCATTCATGGGCTATCTACCCAAGGTAAACCTAGAAAATGAGTTATATCCAGGACAAGCCACTGTCAATTAACACTATATACACTGCCAACTGTATTTAGTTAACATTACACTGCCACTACTATTCAGCACAAACGTTTGATCATCTCACTCTACTTACTGTCAATTGACACTGTATAACTGTCAGCTCCATTCACTAGCAGCAGCCAGCACTTCTGAATCTAATCTTTCTTGGGCAAGCTCGGCTACTTGTTGTTAGTCATTCACTAAAAGATCCTCAACAGACTGCATGCATCTAGTATTAAATTTCTTGGACGGATCATCTCTTTTAGCAAAGGACTGTAATAATTAACTAACTGAAAATTTGACATTCTGGACTATGCTTGGCTCTGGTTTTGTGAAATCTCATCTCTTTTCTAGTGCCATGACTAGTCATGAATTTTATTTTACTTTCCCCACTTTATAACATTCAGAAATTGTTTACTAGCTCAAGCTTCTCCTTTGCACTTTATCACTTCAATCTGCTGCTACCTCAAGCTTCTCGTTTACACTTGTGCCAAGTAGCATTTTTTCCTTGTATAATTATATGGTGGTTGACTGAGCTGCTACTTTTTCCTTGTAGAAGATCGCAGGTCGAGTGGGAGGGATCCAGTTGCGACGACACCGAATCACTAGCAAGGCAGCTGCCTAGAATAATAGGTTGACTCACCTATATATACTACTATCTTGCATCTCTCTCTTGTTTCTTCTTCTATATACTACTATCTTGCATCTCCAATTTTTAAGTAATCTTGCATATGTTAGAAACTACATATATGGTCTCCGGTTTTCTTACCTCTACTCTAAAACACCAACGCATCAACAAAAGAAGATGGTATTTTTGTTACGCTTTCAGTTCGTGTCAGCAGGGAGATATAATGTTTTACAATCTTTCTGGTTATATTGGAGTTAGGTTTTTTGAATATGAGTAGCAGTGACTTGGATATACCTTATGGAGTTGTAACAGTTCCTCTTGGTGCTTAGGTGCATTTTCTTTGTGTAACTTGGTTTAAAAATGTGATTTGGTCTTTTGTGGCATTTGGATGCCTAAATCCCATTTTCTTAATCATATTGCTTGGAAACTTTTGGTTATCTCCTCTCAGTGATGAAATAATTTATATGTACTGCACTTTTTTCATAATTAGGTAATAACGTTGGTTACAGTTTTGGTAGTTCAAACGGAATGTATCTCATTTTGTAGACAGATTATTTTCTGGAATATCATATATTCAAATTTGTAATGAATGATGGCTTCTACCTGAATTGGTAGACTCTGTGGTGTTAGTTTGTTCTAAATACAGTAAGATAATTTTAACAACTGTAGAACATGTTGAGATTTGCAACTTTTTTGTGACATCAACCAACAGTCCTGTCACTGGGTTATCCTATTTTATATTTTTAATTACTAACTTAAGTTTGAGTAAACAGTGGCAGTGAAGTCCTCATAATAATCAGGCGGATGTTAACTTTCTGATGTCCCCAGAAGTTAACTAAGATTGTGGTGCTAGTAGAGGCACATTGTGGCCTTTTCATCCATATGAAAGTAGAGGCACATTGTGGTGCTAGTTTGCTGGGTTTTGTCTCCGACCATCGTGTCGTGATGATATTGCAGGTACCCCGAGAGGCCCTTGAGTTTGCCGGAATGTCGATTAACTTCCGTTCCGGCAAATTCGGGTACTCCATATGTCCTATTTTCAGCAAAGGTCATGCTGAAATTTTCCGTGAATTTTAGCATGACTTTGCTAAAAATAGGACATATGGGGTACTTGTGACTAATGCATGGGCCGGGGTATCTTAGTAGTTAATTAAGTAGGATCAAGTGCCCCGGCGTACTTGTGACTAATGCATGGCTTTTAGGGTGCCTCGGTGTCGATAAAAACCGAAATGATGAAAGGTTAGGCTTTTAGGGTGCCTCGGCGTCGAAAAACCCTCAATGATAAAAGCTTAGATTTTAGGATGCCTCGGTGTCGACAAACCCTAAATGATGAGACCATGATCTTGTTCCTTGACAATAACCAACTTTTTGACCAAACTTTGTTTCTATTTAGAGAGAAACATGGCCCACAACGATGAGGCCGGGGGTTCGGGCGGCAAGGCATTCTGGGAGCTGTCCCAGGAGATGGAGGAACAACCTCACTTGTATGAGGCCGCCGCCTTCCCCACCGATCCTGAGACCACGGATGGTGCCGCCGAGGATGACCACACTGATGCCACCACTGATGGTGCCGCCGAGGATGCCACCACTGATGATGGCGGCGCACGCACAGATGGCAGCCAACCGAAGAGGCAACGGAAGGACCGGCGCCCGATCGTGCTCCGCACCCTCAAGGAGGAAGTTACTGAAGTGGACTCCAACGGGAATCCAACGGCGCCCGAACGAATAGTCAAGGGGTACTCGCTTCAGCTCGGGTGCATTGTCCGGAGCACCGTCTCGATCAACACCGAGAACCTGAGGCATCCTGACCGAGGGAATTTGCGCAACCTCCTCTTCACGAAGCTGCACGAACGATACAAGTTCCCCGCTGAA
The DNA here is from genome assembly GCF_018294505.1 of Triticum aestivum. Lineage (NCBI taxonomy): Eukaryota > Viridiplantae > Streptophyta > Magnoliopsida > Poales > Poaceae > Triticum > Triticum aestivum. The sequence goes on from NC_057801.1 coordinate 658,560,624, forward strand.
TTTGAAAACACAAGCCTCAAAGGGAATAAAGTGAACAATGCTGCCCTCACGAAGATGAGCAAGGCCCTGTCTACTTGGAAAAGCAATGTGAAGAGAATGATCGAGAAAGGTGAGAGTTATCAGAAGATCAAGGAGAAAAATCCTTCGATCACCGAAGATGACTACAACGACTTCAAGATCAATTGCTCGAGCACCGCAAGCTCCCAATCAAGTGAGTGGGGGAAACAAATGCGGGAGCTGAACATAGGGGAACACACACTCGGTCCCGGCGGTTACAGAGTGGCGGAGCCTATATGGGACAAGGAGGAGGCGGACCGTGCCGAGCAAGGCCTACCGCCCCTCTTCGATAAATACGGTGACAAGCAGACCAGGAACTTTGTCAGGGCCCGGTACAAGAAGGACCCGAAAACAAAGGAGCTTACCACGGATCCGAAGACCAGGCAGCTTGAGCTTGTTCTGGTAAGGAATACACCCCCGCGTAATTAGCTCCATATGGTTGCATTCTAATTAATGAAGCCAAATTTCTAAATGGTTCACATTCCTTCCGCAGGCGACTGAAAGCAGTAGCGCGGGGTCGACTAAGAGCAACCCTTGGGACACCACTCTAAATAGGGGGTTGAATGTAATGAAGAACAAGGATAAGCTCAGTAAGCCGACGTCAGCTGGTCGTGTGGCCGGCAAAGGCTTGTCGACAAAATGGGGGTCATACTATACCGCTGGTGTGCGGAAGGAGAAAAAGACCAGCTCGGAAAGCCAGGCGCGAGAGGTTCAAGAACTCAAGGCACAGGTGGCGCGGATTCCGGAGATTGTCCAAGAGCAAGTGGAACAACGACTCGGAGCGACGATCACCGCCATTGTGCCTACCTTGATCTCGGGGTTGAGTGCGTGGATTGCGGGCGGCCAACAGGGGCCGCCCCCGATTCCTAGCTTCACGGCCAGCAACTCGCATAATGCGATGGCGGGGCCATTGGTGCCTCCGGCGGAGGCGACATTGGTGTCTCCGACGCCGGCACGGGAGCTTAATGCACCCGGGTGTACGCCGGCCGGCACCTCTGCAGCAAGCGGCACCTCCGTCAACTGCACGCCCGCCGTTGGCGGTGCGTCGACATTAGCCGAGCTCGACGCCATCATCACGGTAACTAATTAAGCCTCTCTCGGCCGAGGACTTCATCTCCTTGCCTTTGACTGGGCATCCCTGACGCCCTACATGTTTTCGCAGGGCGCCGCCGACGTTCCGTGCACTCTCCTCCACTTCGTGAACAACGAGTTGGTCGATGTCGCCAAGGGAAAAATCGTTCAACCGGGCAACCCCTTGTTCCACGGTACCCAGATGCCACCCAACTTGTTTAGGGTTCAACTGGTTCGGGTGCTGCCAGGCTGCGACGACTTGTTACCTCCGATTCGACCCGTCGGGGCCGACGATGATGACGTGATGACCCTCAGCGCCTGCCTGAGCTGGCCCCTGCTTTGGCCGAAGAGCCAGATTCGTTTGGGGGCGGGGGACACCACCCCAAAGACAACACCGCCAGTCGTGCCGGCGCCAAGTCGGCCCCATGGCAAGACCGCAGCAACGGTGCCGGACATCCCTATGCCACTGGATCCAAACATGCATATGGCACAGGATCAGAACGACGACGACGACGACGATGATACATTTGGCAACGTCGATCAGTACTTTGCCGATCATGGGTACGATGGCGACTTCATGGGGCCTCCTTCTCAAGAACCAAACCCAACAAAAGACGTGTGCGATCTAGCTCGTACCGCGGAGAAGCCAAGTTGCAACAGGCGCCGTCTGGCGTTCAGCTCTCAGGAGACGCCTCCAGCTGCCGACTTCACCGAGCCTCAGATAGGCGAGGTGCGAAATATTATCAGCCCCAACACACTCAAGAAGGCGGTCTGTGAGCAGAACTCGGTCCCATTACAGGAGAAGAAGAAGGCACGCAAAAGAAAGACTAAGAAGGGTGCGAGCCAGCCGGCACCGAGTACGATCCGTGCTCAGGACGGGCCACCTTCACCGCAGGATATCTCGAGGAGGGTGCATGTGGCGGGTAGGGCGATGCTACCGACAAATATGCTCAATGCTGCAACCGGTGCTATGCGGAGTCTGCATGACAGTGTTCTTTCTTTGGAGAAGCGGCGTCTCAGGGAGAAGGATGTGGCATACCCAGTTTTCGCGGCCAAGGTGCCAGAGGGCAAGGGCTTTGTGGATAACTCCATCGGGCGTACGATCGTCCTGCGTTTTGATGACATCCACGCTATGTTGAACCTTCATCCGCTGCACTACACCTTCGTTCGGCTATTTTCGCTGAGTATGGAGATGCGGATCATTCGCGACAAGACCCCGGACATCGTGATAGTCGACCCCTTCTACATGCGTGCCAAGATCTTGGGCAGCGCTGGGGACCGGCAAGTCGCGAGTTCTTACCTCGAAGGCGTCATTCTGGCAAACCAAGATAAGGATAACTTCCTCGTGCCTTACTTTCCCGAGTAAGTCCTCCCCTCAACCGGCCCGTAACATATGAATTCTTACATTTCGATCGTTTTTCTTTTAACATTCCGTGTTTTCTGCAGTGACACACGTTGCACGCTCATCCTCCTAAGCCCCAAATATTCCATGGCCACGTATTTCGACCCGGACCGTCAGTCGAACGTAGACTACACAAATGTCAAGAAGGTTCTTGATGATGTTCTCCCCGGCTACGCCAAATCTGGAGGCACCTTCACCAGGCCTATTCGTAAGTACGGCAAGCACGTGTTCTCCCACAATACGACGTTCTGCTGCGTCAAGCAGCCGCCTGGCGGTCAGAAGGGTGCCTACTACGCCATCCATCACATGCGGGCGATCGTACGGGACCATCATCAACTTCTGCTACCGAGTAAACTCAAAGATTGGGCCGCGAGCGTGTCGGCAATCCAGGACGCGGACCTCCGACAAGAATTCTTTCGCATCCAGTCGGAGTTTGCGGAAATCATCCATCAAGATGTCCTTCGTACCTCGGGGCAGTTCTACCTCAGAAATCAACCGTCCAACAGTGACATCGACACAATGCTACAAATGCAGGCTGACAACGACCGTTATTTCATGACTCCCACGATAGACGGCGGCTTCATCCACGCTCCGGTCCCTTGAGTCGAGTCGAAAGCAGTGATGCTGTGTCTAGTTCTGAAACATCGATTGGCTCATGTTGTAATTAAACTTTAATGAACTTGTAGTATGTCTCTTTGGTTTCGAGAGTCGTTCAACTTAGATGTAATCGATGCTATTAATGTCTTGCTTTTCTCTTCCGATCGTTCTGTTGCATACTTATATATTGCTTATGTATTGTCTGTGAATTGGTACTAACGTTTCGTTTGGCTAGTGCATAGCGATGCCGACGTATGTCGTGTACAAGGGTAAGGTTCCCGGAGTCTACGATGACTGGGAGGAGTGTCGGAGACAGGTTCACCGATTCAGCGGTAACAGTTACAAAGGGTACACCACTAGGGCCGAGGCCGAATCTAGATACGCCCGCTATCTAGCGGGAGAGGGGAGGGAGCGTTGGAGGAACCGGATGAAGACGAGTTTCATCGTGATGATGCTCATCGTGATGACCGCAGCTCTCTTCTATGTGATGGTAGTTTAGATGATCGATATCGACTTGTAATGTGAAGACAAACTCGCTACTCGCGGTCTCGAGACTTGTAATATAATGTTCTATCTTTGTTCGGTCTTTTCAATTCGGAGACTAATATGATGAATTGTATTCGGAGACTAATATGATGAATTGTATTCAAAGACTAATCTTCTATTGTATTCGATGAATCTGTTGTTGATGTGTGCTGTCTATATTTTGTCAAATTATACATTTTGTAACCTGTGCAAAAAACAGAAAATAAAAAAATAAAAAAACCTAATATTCATACTAATGGCGCATCACATGACAGTGCGCCATTAGTATGACAAAGCATACTAATGGCGCATCACTGGTCAGTGCGCCATTAGTATGCCATGGTTACTAATGGCGCATCTCGTGGTTGTGCGCCATTAGTATGCCAAAGCACCTGGGTATACATGGCCCCTGGGAGGCATACTAATGGCGCACCGTAGCCTATACTAATGGCGCACCAGTGGTGCGCCATTAGTATACCAGATACTAATGGCGCACCACTGGTGCGCCATTAGTAAAAATTACTAATGGCGTGCTAGTAATGGCGCACCAGTGATGCGCCATTAATGGCCAAATTAGGTGCGCCATTAGTAGCAGTTTTTCTAGTAGTGAGTGGGAGGATGAGGCACAAGCGATGAAGAGCCAGGGAGGAGAAGCGGTGCTGGAGCATGGCGGGGCGGTGCGGTGTGGTGGCCGGAGGAAGATCGGGCGCGGGCGCGTGCAGTTCTTGTGGGTGGCGGCGTGAGGGAGAGAGACGAGGGGATCGAGCAGGGGGTGACCGGGAGAAGGCTGGGCTAGGGTTAATAGGAGAGGGTGGCTGGGCCTAGCGGGCTGCGACTACTGGGCTGCTGGTTGGAGGCCCAGCTAGGCTAGTCTCTTTCTCTCTCCCTTTACTCTTTTATTTCCCAAAACAGAAAATACCAAAGAGGAAAAGGAGAGTAAAGGAAGTGTTTGGGATAGCATTTGCGCATGGGGATAATTTTTCCGGACTCATAAAAATGAGCTTGATCCAAGAAAACTATAAATGAGTATGTGTGCGAAGATTGGATTCGAACTCGATTGAATTATATTCAAATGAGTTTGAATAAGAAGTGCGCGTTTGAAAGGTCCAAAAATGTTGGGAATTTTTGTGGAGCTTGAGGAAGTGATGAAAGAATTTAGGGCAAAGTTTGGAGACCAAACTTGAAGGATAAAAGGTATGGAATTATTTGCAAGTGTGTTTTGGTTGGATCCAAAAATGGACTATTTGATAATAGCTCCCTAATATTGGGAGGATATGTTATAAAGAGAAATCACCATTGTGAATATCCCTCAATTTAAATGGACCGAAGATCAATACAATTTTATTTAGATGAGTTTTATAAAATTAAATGACATGTTGACATGATGAAATGATGCAATGCAAAATCATGCTAAGAAGAATGCAACAATCAAATACATCGCCCGGCGAAACTCCGAATAGCTGGAAGTCTTCTCGAGGGTCGGTCTTGGGGCGTTACATGAGGAGAGTAAGAAGCCCAAATTTAATCTCCCTCGCGTTGCGGAGGTTCGGCCGTGCGAATGGCCTTGTGATGAGTTCTTGAGAGCAGCCGAGATTTATGATGATTTTTATACTTTGGCTGACAATGCGGGCCTCACCGACTTCCTCCACGACCAGCTCGATCAGTATTTCCTACTCACTAATACTTTCGTGCTAAAAATTTACTTTCATGCTAAGAAATCGCCACCTTCAGTAGAGTTTCATTTATATGATGAGGTTAGGGAGATGCCACTATGTGATTTTTGCGCGGTATGCAAGATACCCTTCGGGGGCAGCATGGAGGAACCACATCGTAGAGATGTGGATGGTTTTATTGATATGATTACTGTAGGGGAAACGAGGAAGGTTTCCGATGCAAGAATTACTAGCATACACTTTCCTGTTCTACGTTAGTTTTCAATATTTGCTAGTAGATGCTTAATTGGTCGCGGGAACTGTGGAAACCTTAGTGTTCCTGATATTGCTATTTTGTGCCATGCTTTATTTCGTGATAACACTATTAGTTTAGGCGCTATTGTTGCTAAACGATTAACTCTGAACCATACAAAGGGGCCCATCTTTGGAGGTATCTATGCTTCATGCCTTGCTAAACACTTTAGGATACCTATTAGGCATTATGAGAAAGAGGAAAAGCTGCTGCCCCCTACTTTTCTAGATTATAACAGTATGGTAGCTCATGAGTTTATTGTTAAAAATGATGAGAAGATTCTTAAGTATAATTTGAGATTTAATAAAACTCACAGTGAGACTATTATCTTGCATGCAGCCTCTTTGTTTGACTTATCTTCAGGCACGTACCTCATCTTGCCGGAGGCCGTTTACGCATACCGGAACCAGACACTAGCTCCAGAGCCTGAGATGGAACCACCACTTGACCCTTATTGACATTCCTTTTATCAGTGGGATCCGGAGGAGATTGCCACCCAGTGGTACTCAGATGACACTCCTCAGTACACCAGTGAGAGTAGCTCTGATCCATGGGAATAGACCAACTTAGGCCAAAAGCCTAATCTTTGGGGAGTACGTATTTCTCACCGACATTACATTCATGTTCACACACTCATTCTAGTTGTCGGTGCTCATACTTTTTCATTGTATTATCCATGCTAGTTTATTTTCTTTTCTTGCTTTCTTCTTGTGTGTTTGAATAACCTTAAGAAAAACAAAAAAATAGTAATAGCTTTTAGCTAGTTTACTTTCCATGCTTGTAGTACTAGTAATCAAAAGAAAACCTAAAAAGAATTCTCGTTCTTATTTTGCTTGTTGGGAGTTTTCCCGTGTAAATAGTTTTATTTCTATTTCTTTTCTATGGGAGTCGAGAGGAGAAGACCATGATGAAATTGTTGAGTGACTCTTTTATGCATTATTGATTGAGTTAACCAAGAGCCCATATTACTTTGTCTTCTCCCTTGAATTGAATGCTTGCAGATTCCACCTTAGTCCAATGCACGTGCACTATTATTATTATCCACATCGTTCGGTCGTGTAAGTGAAAGGCAATAATGACGATATATGATGAATTGATTGAGATGGGAGAAGCTGGTATGAACTCGGCCTATCTTGTTTTTGTAAATATGATTAGTTCATCGTTCTTGATTTAGCTTATTATGAATAAGCATGTTTGCAATGACAATTAGAGATTATAGTTACGTATGCCATGCTTAATTAGCTAGGAGTTTATAATGGTTTACCTTGCGTGCCAACATGCTATTAAAATGGTTGTGATGTGGTATGATAGGGCTGTATCCTCCTTTGGATGATTCGAGTGGCTTGACTTGGCACATGTTCACGCATGTAGTTGAAACAAAATCAACATAGCCTCCACAATATTTATCTTCATGGTGGATTATATCCTACTCATGCTTGCACTCAGTGTCTATTAATTTTAATGCATGTTCATGACTGTTGTCGCTCTCTAGTGGGTCGCTTCCCAGTCTTCTTCTAGCCTTCACTTGTACTAAGCGGGAATATTGCTTGTGCATCCACTTCCATAAAACCCAAAATTATTCCATATGAGTCCACCATACCTTCCTATATGCGGTATGTACCTGTCGTTCCAAGAAAATTTGTATGTGCCAAACTCCAAACCTTCAAATTAAATTTTGTTTTGTATGCTCGAACAACTCATGTATGAACTAGGGTTGTTTGTCTCTTCCATGCTCGGCGGGTTATTCTCAAGAGGAGTGGACTCCGCTCCTCACTCACGAGAAAATGGCTGGTAACCGGGATGCCTAGTTCCATGCTCAAATCAAATCAAAATAATTAAAAACAAAACTCCCCCAGGATTGTTGTTAGTTGGAGGCACCCGTTGTTTCGGGCAAGCCATGGATTGATGCTTGTTGGTGGAGGGGGAGTATAAACTTTACCATTCTGTTTGGGAACCGCCTATAATGTGTGTAGCATGGAAGATATCGAGATCTCTTTGTTGTTATGTTGACAATGAAAGTATACCACCCAAAATATTATCTATCTCTATTTCAAAATCGAGCTCTAGCACTTCTACAAATCCCTGCTTCCCTTTGTGAAGGGTCTATCTATTTACTTTTATGTTGAGTCATCATCATCTTATTAAAAGCACCAGTTGGAGAGCACATCCGTCATTTGCATGAATTACTATTAGTTTATATTGAGTATGATTATGACTATATCTCTTTTACCATGAATTACAATGTTTAGTCAGTCCTTGATCTTCAAAGGTGCTCTGCATTTATGTTTTGCGGTCTCAGAAAGAGCTAGCGAGATACCATCTTGTTATATCATATTATGATTGTTTTGAGAAAGTGTTGTCATCCGAGTTTTATTATTATTGCTCGCTAGTTGATTATGCCATTGATAGGAGTAAACATGAGACCTAAGTGTTATTGTGAATATAGTTAGTTCATAATATTTGTTGAAAACTTGAATGCTGGCTTTCCATATTTACAACAACAAGAGCAAACAGAGTTTGTAAAAGTTTTTCTTTATCACTTTGAGTTTATCAACTGAATTGCTTGAGGACAAGCAAATGTTTAAGCTTGGGGGAGTTGATACGTCTCCGTCGTATCTACTTTTCCAAACACTTTTGCCCTTGTTTTGGACTCTAACTTGCATGATTTGAATGGAACTAACCCGGACAGACCCTGTTTCAGCAGAACTGCCATGGTGTTATTTTTGTGCAAAAATAAAAGTTCTCGAAATGACCTGAAACTCCATGGAAGTTATTTTTGGAATTAATAAAAAATACTGGCGAAAGAATCAAGGCCACGGGGCCCACATCCTGTCCACGAGGGTGGAGGGCGCCCCCCTAGGGCGCGCCCCTGCCTCGTGGCCCCCTAGAGCTCCACAGACGTCAACTCCAACTCCATATATTCACGTTTGGGGAGAAAAAAAATAGAGAGAAGGATTCATCGTGTTTTACGATACAGAGCCGCCGCCAAGCCCTAAACTCTCTCGGGAGGGCTGATCTGGAGCCCGTTCGGGGCTCCGGAGAGGGGAATCTGTCGCCATCGTCATCATCAACCATCCTCCATCACCAATTTCATGATTCTCACCACCGTGCGTGAGTAATTCCATTGTCGGCTTGCTGTACGATGATGGGTTGGATGAGATTTACCATGTAATCGAGTTAGTTTTGTTAGGGTTTGATCCCTAGTATCCACTATGTTCTGAGATTGATGTTGCTATGACTTTGCTATGCTTAATGCTTGTCACTAGGGCCCGAGTGCCATGATTTCAGATCTGAACCTATTATGTTTTTAGGAATATATGTGAGTTCTTGATCCTATCTTGCAAGTCTATAGTCACCTATTATGTGTTATGATCTATTAACCCCGAAGTGACAATAATCGGGATACTTACCGGTGATGACCGTAGTTTGAGGAGTTCATGTATTCACTAAGTGTTAATGCTTTGGTCTGGTACACTATTAAAAGGAGGCCTTAATATCCCTTAATTTCTGTTATGACCCCGCTGATGGTGTCCTGGACTAGGGGGGTACTCACCACATCGTCTCTCGATCAGTTGGATTGGGCCGAGGATCCCCATGGTCGTATACTCGTGGGCTAGTTCGAACAACCCCTGCTGCATACAAGGAAGACTCCACCAGACTTGGCGCCCAACACAAGGACTCTCCTAAACCCTAGGCCTCCGGTGTCTTATATAAACCGAGGCCAGGCTAGTCAATAGACAACCTCATATTCATTACTACAATCTCGTGGTAGATACGTGTACTCTGTACTACACCCATATGAATACAATCAAAAGCAGCATGTAGGGTATTATCTCATCAAGATAGCCCGAAGCTGGGTAAAACCCCGTGTCCATGTTACCATCACTCCAAGACGCCTAGCTTAGGACCCCTACTACGAGATACACCGGATATTGAACCGACATTGGTGCTTTCATTGAGAGCCTGCTAGGTGATCGTCGCGGATCGATGGGATGATCAGGTGATATTTTTATAATCAAATCTATTTTGCACAAGTTAGTTTTTATGAGAATTGTCTCTGGTTTGCAAGCTTCGTCCGCAGATTTGGTCGAGATCAAGGTCTAAAAAATCTGCGACCAATGACGTGCTCCTACATGGTGTTTAGCGCCCTACTCCGGTCCTTTGATCGACAGATGGGGGCGTTTAATGGATTGTCAAACTGGCCCTGACGGTGCACGCGGTTCTTGATCGCGGAGCCGACGACAAATCCACCATGGCGAGCGATCATCAAGGGAGACCCTTTCCCTTATTCTCATTATTTTTCCTTATTTAATTCAGCCTGCCGTCGGTTGTCCACTAGCAGTTTTTTATTTTTGTTAAGGTTTGCATAGTTCTAACGCAATGATGTACTAGTTTTGCAACCGGTCTTCACTTCTTGATGACTACCACTAGTGCACTAAGAGGCGATCAACAGGAAGCGTGGATCCCTTTCCTTTTACTATGTTCTAAGGGATTGTTGCACATAGATTATTTTTTGTTGGTTTGTACTGCATTATATTTTGCAGATACTACGCCATCGAGCTGACCCCGGCGCTCAGGCTATATTTACCAAACTTAATCAACTTCGGTTGCATCACGTGGTCAACTCTGTTGGCCGATGTCGTCGTCCTGCCTGCATCGATCAAGTTGCGGCGTCGCCTCAGCGTGCGTCCCTGCATCAACATGTCCGCGGCCATTCTATCAGGACGACCCCGGTGTTCAGGCCATATTTCTTTAATCATCTACTTTACTTAAGTTAATTAAGTAGAGGATATTTTTATATAAAACTACATATATATTATCATCTCTAGCCTTGCACTATTTTGTCTATGCAGGCACTTGACTTACACCGCGCATTACCTGGCGCAACGACGCCCATTGGGTCCGAAGAGAGTTTGGCTCAGCGCAACCACAGGGAGATTTGACCTCCTTTTTTCCTTTCTCCCTTTATATTATTTAATTAAGCAGGTAATGGACTTCGACTGCGTCACGTTGTCTCTTCGGCAAGCTGACAGCATCGTCCCAATCGGCTCGCATGATCAACTTGTTGGTCGCGTTGCCAAACCGACATGTTTGGTTGCCTCGGGGACTTCAACATCGCCGAAAAAGCTCCACCTCATCGAGTGTTCGGTGCACAGGCCATATTTCTTTTATTACCCACTTTGCATAAATCATTTATTATGCAACATTTTTTTGTTACTATTATCTCCGGTTCACACTATTTTTTGTGCATAGGAAAACGATCCGGGTCGGGCAGTGTTGCCACCTCGGCGTACTGACATACTACATCATCTCGGCTGGACGGGGGACATCATCAACACTTCATTACCCCACGCCGGGGACTTCGACGTCACTCTGTCGGCTTGCATTGGCCGTACTATGTCACCACTTCGGATTGCCGAGCTCTTCGCTCGGCCACCTCGGGACTGGCTTGGGGGCTGGGACCTTGTCCCGCCGTAAGCTCGGACCGTGTCATCAATGCCGAACACATTAACTAGCTAAGTCACTTTCATGCCCCAAGTTTAAAAAAAAAATTGTTCGGCCAAGCATTATACTTTTCTTGTTTGTGACAAACTTCCTTGTCCAAACTTTGTTTGTGACACACAAATTCAAATACCCCGTTTACTTGGGGGCTCCCTTGCTGGAGCTTTTCCTCTTGCATATGATTATTCTTGTACGTCTTCGTTCCTTGTTCGTGTATTACGCCACAATATGCACCATATTGACCTAAGTGATTTGCAAGCTGGGTTGCCTTGCTCCTGTGTTTACCCCTATGTTCCCGATTGTTCGGCTAGGGAGTAAAGGGAGCACCTCTGCGATTGTCACGATCGGGTCACCTGAGCCGGACCTCAGACTAGGTGAAGCCGAAAGCTAGCGCTCTTACTGTTTTCAATAATGGTCGGCACACAACAGAACTCATGAGTACAAAAAATCTATTGCCCAAGTCTCATAGTGAGGAACCGAAGAAAGGTATCGGTGGGGGTACTATTTTCTTCGAAGATGCTTCTTACACTTCGTCGGTAATATAGCATAAGTTCCCTGAGCGCGCTCTGTTACAGCCTTATGGCCTGATTGCCTGGTTATCGGAAACACCGTCGATATTCTCGACAGGTGGAGTACATAACACTTTTCGGCCCTTGGCCAAAGAGGGAGAAGCCGACGGTCGGTTAAGATGCGTTCAAAGTTCGGGCAAACATATATATTATATAAGTACTTCAGTACATACAATCATTATACATAAAATTCTTTTACCCAAGTCACCTGGGGGCTCTTAAATTTATGTGAGCTGTTTTATAATAAGTGTTCTTCTTCTTAGTCGTTGCAAAGTCTTTTTTCTATCACTCCTTTTTTCAACACGAGTGTGCGGTCAATAGCCGGGGAGCCTAATTTCTCTCTCAAAGCCGCTAAAGTTTGCTAAACTGGCCTAACGAGAAGTACTCCCCCTTCGGGATAGGAGGTTGAAGTCGTAGGCTGACCCGCTTGAAGTCTTGAGATAGGATGTGTCATGTTAAAGCACGACAAAAGCACAATTTTTTTTCTAAGACCAATTTTTTGATTGGCAACGAACAATTCATCTAGTTCGGACGTCGAGTTTTTACTGATGTTTTTTGGTTTTCCAATCCTATGGCACTTTTCAACTATTTGTGTGTTTTCCGCATAAGTTTCGCAGTGCAACACCGGACACCTTTAGAGATCCGGCAAAAATCTCAGATATTGCTATATATGCATCAGTTTCGAATTGTGTCTTCGATCAATAGTTTGGTTGCCTGGCTCCCGTGCCTGCCTCCTATGTTACGCTTTTTTCGTCTAGGTGTGCAAAAGGAGAACCACTGCGATTGTGCTTCCAGCTTGCATGGTTAAGCACCACAAGGGAGAAAGCCAAAAACTGACTGTCACAATAAGCGTAAACTGGTCAGCGGTCCGATGACTGTATTAAATGATGGGCCGTTCATAACATTGGCCGAAGTGCTTACGGCTTGACCTCGGCTGTCGCCGAACACTAACCGGGGGGCTACTTGCTGGCCTCCCAACTTTAAGCTCCTATGACTAAGTGAAAGTTATAAAGCCCGCATATCTGATTGCCTCGTTTCCACCAACACAACCGCCTTCGGGCACTGAGACGTCGGCTAAGGGTTGTTTTGTTATTTCGGAAACACCCTGCGTAGCATCTACAAGGGGGTAGAAGCCGACGATGGGCCACTTTCAGATTATAAACGGTTGCAACGGAAGTAAAATTTGGGTTCATTTAGACCATAGAGTTTGGAAGCTTTCCCCGAACTAAATCCTCCGTATTTACCTCCCACGTTGACCGGAGCTGAGGTTTCATGATCATGCTTAGCATGACAACCCAAAGAAAGGAACCGATAACGGGACTATTTTCTTTGGACGATGTTTCTTATGTTAAACAATAATATAACATGTCTCTCCACGTAACTTTGCTTATAAAACCATCTGGCCGGATTGCCTTGTTTGCCGTTAATCTTTGCCCTCATAAAGGCTTTATAAAGTAGGACAAACACCCCTTGGCTGCTGGCCGAGGAGGTTAAAGCCGATGGTCGGTCAACAAAGTTTTGTACAATGCGGATCCGAGCATTAATGACACAAAGTACTTGGATACATAGAGTAATTACACATAATTTGTGATTTACTATGGATACCGATCCTTAATTCGGCCTCCCGTGCCCGCATTAAGGCTTGGGGGCTACTTGGCTTGGTGCTTATTACTTACAAATATTAAAGGGGTACATCTATCCCCTGATCTGGTGTCGCCACCCGACCAGTGTCTTGGGGGCTACTGCATTGACAATCCAATGCAGAAAATTTAAAGTGCAATATAGTTTTCGAGGACATTATTATCCTCAGGTTGGTCGGCCGCACCCAACCTGAGTCTCGAGGACTTTGCACACCGCGTTTCTATTCCTAAGTATGCTGCTGAGCTGGTAATTGATCCTCAGGCTGATTTTATGAATCGACCTGAGTCTCAGGGGCTACTGGGTCAGCGGTTGATTTTTTCCTTCAGGTGCATCCTGGATATTAGGCCAACACGCACCTTGAGGGCTACTGGCTATACATCTCGGCAGAGATTACATTGCATAATTCAGAATTAAATTCATAAAAATTAGCCCATGGCCGAGGTGGTGCACCACCTCAGATATAGTCTGGTGTTGGTGCTCGACTACAATAGACACCCCGGAAGCAGTCCGGCATAAAGCTCGGACGCTAGTGGCTGGCTCCGTAGAGGGCATTTCCGGCATTAAGCTTGGCTAAACTCCTTTAACCTTTTTGAATCAAGCTTATCTATGAGACCTCGAATATAGTCCGGCGTTGGAGCTCGGATAGAGTCCATCGTTGGAGTTTGGACATAGTCCAGCGTTGGAGCTTGGACACAGTCCGGCATTGGAGCTTGGACATAGTCCGGCATTGGAGCTCGAATACATTTCGGTGTTGGATCTCGGAAGTAGTCCGGCATTGGTACTCGGCTGCTAAAGATACCTCAAATGCAGTCCGGCGTTGGAGCTCGGACGCAAGAGGATGTTGCCGCTCAGGAACAACTTCAAACCCGAGGTATGGCATAAAAATAACAAGGCATTGATAAAGGCCGGAAACTTAAAGGGGCTCCTCGGATACTCGACGTGTAAACTCTTCGGATTCACTTTGGCGATCCACAAGATCGAAGATGGAAAGATTTATTGAACCAGTTTTCAAGACCGATGACTGAAGATGAAGAACAGTTCGAAAGAATCGAGGAGCGTCCCCAACTTGAAGACTGGTTCAGGGGGCTACTGACGGTGTCCTGGACTAGGGGGTACTCACCACGTCGTCTCCGGTGCAGTTGGATTGGGCCGAGGACCCCCATGGCCGTATACTCGTGGGCCAGTTCAGACAACCCCTGCCGCATACAAGGAAGACTCCACAAGACTTGGCGCCCAAGACAAGGACTCTCCTAAACCCTAGGCCTCCGGTGTCTTATATAAACCGAGGCCAGGCTAGTCAATAGACAACCTCATATTCATTACTACAAAATCGTGGTAGATACGTGTACTCTGTACTTCACCCATATGAATACAATCAAAAGCAGCATGTAGGGTATTATCTCATCAAGAGAGCCCGAAGCTGGGTAAAACCCCGTGTCCATGTTACCATCGCTCCAAGACGCCTAGCTTAGGACCCCTACTACGAGATACACCGGATATTGAACCGACACCCACTGCCATGGGAGGGTAGGACAAAAGATGTCATGCAAGTTCTTTTCCATAAGCACGTATGACTATATTTGGAATACATGCCTACATTACATTGATGAATTGGAGCTAGTCCTGTGTCACCCTATGTTATAACTATTGCATGAGGAATCGCATCCGACATAATTATCCATCACTGATCCAATGCCTACGAGCTTTTCACATATTGATCTTTGCTTAGTTACTTTACAATTGCCACTGTTACAATCACTACAAAACTACTACTGTTACTTTTGCTACTGTTACCGTTACTTCCATACTACTTTGCTACTAAATACTTTAGAATATTCTTTGGATTGACAACTCAACTGCTAATACTTCAGAATATTCTTTGGCTCCCCTTGTGTCGAATCAATAAATTTGGGTTGAATACTCTACCCTCGAAAACTGTTGCGATCCCCTATACTTGTGGGTTACCACGAGGCAACCTTTTGGTAAGAGAGAGTCCGAGTGACTCAATGCACAAGTTTGGTTTCACTGCATGAGTGTCATTGTTTGCATTTAACTTGATTAAATGTCATGATATTGTTTGTCATTATGGTTCTGATTGCTATGAGCTTGCAAGTACATTCAATGTTCTGACCTGGCGTGTTATGCCAGATTTTAGGAAAGTCTAACTGGATCGGAGTGCTGTTGTTTCTAGATCATGTCCACATTGGTGTCCCTGTGCTATGGAGTCCTGCTAAGTCATTGTTCCGCTGCCGTATAGATGTCGTGCTTGAGGCCCCTTTATGTTCACTAAATAATGTACATATTGTTCAGCCGCACCAAGTGTGTGGCTTGGCCTTGCTACTTGATGTAATGTCACACTATGCTTTCACTAGTTTCAATGAAGCGGTGATTTCTGTACCAAGATGTTGTGTATTGCTAGAAGACATGATCTTTGGGTTGGCAATGCAAGGTAAACCAGTTGCTCTGAGCTGGGGTGCCATAGTAAACAAATTACTGTTGGGCAATTGAAAGAACTTCAAATAATTATGACGATATCCAGGCAGTGATCATTACAAAGGCATCACGTCCAAGATTAGTAGATGGACTCCTGCCTGCATCTACTACTATTACTCCACACATCAACTACTATCCAGCATGCATCTAGTGTATTAAGTTCATGGAAAAACGGAGTAATGCAATAAGAACGTGACATGATGTAGACAAGATCCATTTATCTATTGCGTAGATATAGATCCCATCTTTTTATCCTTAGTAGCAACGATACATACGTGTTCGGTTCCCTTTCTGTCATTGGGATCAAGCACCGTAAGATCGAACCCACTACTGGGCACCTCCTCCCATTGCAAGACAAATAGATCAAGTTGGCCAAACAAAACCCAAATATTGGAGAAGAAATACGAGGCTATAAGAGATCATGCATAGAAGAGATCAAAGAAACTCAAATAACTTTCATGGATATAAAAAGATATAACTAATCATAAACTCGAAGTTCATCGGACCCCAACAAACACACCGCAAAAAGAGTTACATCATATGGATCTCCAAGAGACCATTGTATTGAGAATTCAGCGAGAGAGAGAAAGCCATCTAGCTACTAACTACAGACCTGAAGGTCTACAAAGAACTACTCACGCATCATCGGAGAGGCACCAATGGAAGTGGTGAACCCCTCCGTGATGGTGTCTAGATTGGATCTGGTGGTTCTAGACTCTGCGGCGGCTGGATGAATATTTCGTCAACTCCCCTAGGGTTTCTGGAATATTGGGGTATTTATTGAGCAAAGAGGCGGTCCGAGGGGCACCCAAGGTGGGAACAACCCACCAGGGCGGGCCTGGGCCTCCTGGCGCACTCTGGTGGGTTGTCCCCTCCTCGGGACTCCCCCAGGTGCAGCCAGGGCCCAACTTCTTCCTTTTGATCTATAAAAAATCATCATAAAATTTCGTGGCATTTGTACTCCATGTGATATTGATTTCCTGCGATGTAAAAAACATGCAGAAAACAACAACTGGCACTTGGCACTATGTCAATAGGTTAGTAACAAAAAATGATATAAAATGACAATAAAATAATTATAGAACATCCAAGATTGATAATAAAACCGCATGGAATAATATAAAATTATAGATACGTTGGAGACGTATCAGCATCCCCAAGCTCAACTCCTGCTCGTCCTCGAGTAGGTAAGTGATAAAAACAGAATTTTTGATGTGGAGTGCTACTTATCATGTCATATCATATTATTTTCTTTATAGCATGGACATTTGGCCTTTATGTGATTCAAAGCAATAGTCTAGTTTTGACATAATAATTTAGATACTCAAGCATATCAACAAGCCACCATGTCTTTCAAAATATCAATGCTAAAACAAGTTATCCCTACGCCATCATGCTCAAACATTGATCCATTCATAAAACACACTCGAATATTAGCTACACCCAATACTTAAGTACAATCATATTTCCTCCTAGTTGGTGCTTTTATAAGAGAGGATGGAGACTCAATTTCAAAAATAAAAATTAAAGAAAGTAAAGGAAAGGCCCTTCATAGAGGGAAGTAGGGATTTGTAGAGGTGCGAGAGCTCAAAGCGAAAAAATAGAGATAAAAACATTTTGGGGGTGTATCCATCCCACCATGAAAAAGGACTCAAAGACCCTAACACTTTCCATGCTAGATATATCATAGGCGGTTCCCAAACAGAAAATAAAGTTTATTCCTTTTTCCACCATACTTTCACTCTCCATGGCTAGCCGTATTCATGGTCGCCCTCCATACCAACACTTTTCAAGGAATTTATTATTTGACAACATAAAGTAAATTCATTTTTGCATTTCGGGACTGGGCATCCCTAAAACCTTTGCCTTACTCTCGTGCAATGACCAGTGAATAAACACTCATTATGAGAATAACACATCCAGCATGGAAAATATTAGCCACCTATTACCATTCTGCGAGCGAAACAAACACACAAAAGAGAAGTTTATTTTGAAAATTAGAGATGGCACATGAAAATTTTCTTAGAATGGCAAAAGAATACTGCATATAGGTAGACATAGTGGAGTCATGTGGCAAAACTGGTTTAAAGGATTTTGGATGCACAAGTAGAGGTCATACTTGGTGCAAAATGAAGGCTAGCAAAAAGATTGAGAAGCGACCAACCAAGAAACGAATAATCTCGTAAGTAATCATTAAGCATAATTAACACCGAATAATGCACCACAAGTAGGATATAATTTTCATTGCATGATTATTGACTTTCGTGCATGAATAGGGAATCACAAACCTTAACACCAATATTCTTACTAGAGCACAATACTCATCAACATAACTCACATATCACCTCATCATATCTCAAAACTATAACTGAAAATCAAGTTTATTTTGTCCAATGATCTTCATGACATATATTTTTTCTTTCTTTATCCTTCTTGGATATCTATCACTTTGGGACTAATTTTCATGTGTTGCTTTTCATAAGCTCAAACAAATATAAGTGAAGATCATTAGTATAACATATTTTCTTTATCTCAAAATAATTTAAGTGAAGCAAGATAGAATTTCTTCAAAATTTTACTAACTCTAAAATAAATCTAAGTGAATCGAGAGAGCATTTATTCAAAAAATACTAAGCACATCATGCTCAAAAATATAGAAGTGAAGCACTAGAGCAAGTCCATTGCTCATAAAAATTTAAGTGAAGCATAGAGAGCAATTCTAACAAGTC
This sequence comes from Triticum aestivum, assembly GCF_018294505.1. NCBI lineage: Eukaryota > Viridiplantae > Streptophyta > Magnoliopsida > Poales > Poaceae > Triticum > Triticum aestivum. The sequence continues at coordinate 658,579,175 of NC_057801.1, forward strand.
CAATGATCTTCATGACATAATTTTAGCTCTCTCAAATAGGTGTGTCTAGAAAGGATTGATGACTTAAAACACACAATAAAACAAGCAAAGACACATATCATACAAGACGCTCCAAGCAAAACACATATCATGTGACGAATAAAAATATAGCCTCGAGTGAAATACCGATGGTCGTTAGAAGAAAGAGGGGATGCCACTCGGGGGCATCCCCAAGCTTAGTTGGTTGCCCATTCTTGTATGATAGCTTGGGATGACGGGGCACCCCAAAGCTTAGGCTATTCTATCCTTCTTTCATCCATCGTAAGATAACCCAAAACTTGAAAACTTCAATCACACAAAACTCAACAAAACCCTTGTGAGATCCGTTAGAAAAAGAAACCAAACCACTACTATAAGTGCTGTGTCAAACCAATTCTTATTTTTTTGTATTATATACTATATTCCAACTTTTTTACGGCAAAAACTCATCAAAGAAAACCATAGAGCTTTCAAAATAAGCACACAACACAATGAGAACAGAACAGTATGTAGTAATCTGGAACTTTCGAATACTTCTATAACTCTAAAAATTCTACCAAATTCGGAAGACCAGCATAATTTGTCTATTAATCGTATGCAAAAACGAATCTGCGCAAAAGCTCTTTTCTGTGATTTATAAAAATTATTTTCGTGAGCACAAAGTTTCTGTCTTTTTCAGCCAAATCAAACAACTATCACCCCAGAAGATCCTAATGGCTTTACTTGGCACAAACAAAAAAAAACAATAGTACCAGTAGCATAATTGTGTTAACACACAAGAACAAAAAGCAAAAAGCAGAAATAAATTTTATTCATTGGGTTGGCTCCCAGCAAGCGCGATAGTTTTACGCCCTTAGCTAGGCATAAAGCAAGGATCTAAGTTTTGTCATCTTTGGTGCTAGATCCATAAGATGCCCTCATGATTGATTAATATGGTGTCTTAATTATTGTTCTAGGAAAGTGTTCGATACCCTTCTTCAAAGGAAATTGGAACTTAATATTGCCTTCTTTCATATCAATCACGGCACTGATAGTGCGTAAAAATGGTCTACCAAGAATAATTGGACAAGACGGATTGCAATCAATATCAAGAACAATAAAATCTATGGGCACATAGTTTCTATTTGCAAGAATAAGAACATCATTAATTCTTCCCATATGCTTTTTAATAGTAGAATCCGCCAAGTGCAAATTCAAATAGCATTCTTCAAGATTGGTAAGTGTCGGGGAAACTGATCCACGAACACCTATGGGACCGGCGGACCGAGCCCCTTTCGGTTCGGCGGGGGGCGGAGACCGCACGAAGAGCGGATCGAGGCGAAGCACACGAGCAGTTTACCCAGCTTCGGAGCTCTCCGGAGAGATAACACTCCTACTGCTGCATGTCTGAGTGTATTGAGTTCTTGCTCGGGAGCGCTGAGTGCTACAGTACACACTAGCTGCTAACGAGACCGAGCGTGAGTGTTTTTGTGCCTTCGAACCCCCTTCTACATTGCGCATGGGCCTCCTTTTATATGCTAAAGGGGTCTCCGACAGGTGGCAACGTAGACAAGGGTAAAAATGGAAAAGGACTTGCGGTTGGTACAACTACCTATACTGTGTATCATACCTAACCCTGACGGCAAGGGATAAATGCATTAAATGCCCGTCTGCGTCGCCCAAACAGTGCAGAAAGGAATCGTCAGGGGCGCCACCGTTCGCCACGATGGCAATCTTTTCAGCGTCGCTTGCCACCGCGCACCGCTGGCTGCACAGCCTCTTGCCACGTGCGCCTAGAAAGGTCCCAGGGCGACAGTTGGTGGATGTGCTGGAGCACGGTGCAGAGTGGTAGCTTGCCGCGGCAAGCGCCTTGCCGCGGTAGTTGTCTTGTCGCGTCCGGAAGCTTGTCGCTCACCGGGCCTCGCCGGGACGCGTGGCGCGTCGTGGCAAGTTCCTTGAGATGCCTTGGTTGGCCTTCCCGGCAAGCTCCTCTTGCCGGGGCCTTGTCTTCTTGGCTTGAATACTTTGTTCTTGAATGGCTCCAAAGGAACCACGGAGGACCTTGGCGGTCACCCGGCAAGCCTTGCCGCGGGGTGCTGCAACTGCCCGTGCACAAGTTCGGGATACTAGGGTACCCCTACTCTAGTACACCGACAGGAGCCCCCGGGCCTGGGCCACACACGGTGCCGAGCGCTGTTGGGCCAGGCCCAAAACAGGGCACGGGCTCGCGTGGCCTTGGTTACGCCGTACCTTAATCCGTATCCACCGCGCCCTCCCGAACGGCACGCGTCGAATGCGGCGTCGTGGGAGAGATCGTGGGTGGTTTCTTTATTCGGAAAGACGGAACGTCCGCCCCTCCCTCTTTATAAGCAGGGGAAACAGGGGCAGTTCGCCCATCTCGCCGGTTGCTACTCCAATCTCAAAATCCTCCGCCGCTCCCCCCTTCTTCCCAAAGCTGAAAGAGAGCAGCGCTCCGCCCCCCATCGCCACCGGCACCTCAACGCCGTCAATCTCTCTCACCACCTCCGCCATGGCTCCGAAAGCCGACAAGGGGAAGGTCGTGAAGTCGGCCGAGGCACAGCGGCTCGTGGCGCTGCGAAAGGAGCGGGCAATCTCCCCCCCCCCCAGCTCGCCCCGAAGGAGCTGAGGGAGTACTACTACCTCTTCTGGTCGATGGAGACGCGAGCGCATCCGCGTACGAAGGTACTCCCAGCTGCCGCTTCGGAACTGGCTCCAAATGGATACCCTTTCTTCGCGCTGTTCTTCTACTACGGGCTCTACCCACCTTTCTCTGAATTTTTCTGCGACATTATGAACACCTACGGGTTCCGCCTCCTTGACTTCACCCCCAATGCCGTTTTGACCATGGCAGTTTTCGCACATCTCTGCGAAAACTTTGTCGGAGTCCATCCAAATGTAGCTCTTTTTCTCCACTTCTTTATGCCCCAAGTTGAGAGAGGGGAGCCTTTATCCGGCGGAATCACTTGGATCTCAAGAGCTGGCAAGAAGGAAGCTTATCTGGAGGGAGAGCTTCGCAGCAAGTGGGAGGAATGGAGAGCAGAATGGTGCTGGATTGTCGAGGAGAACCCGCAGCCATTTACCGCCCAGCGCCAAGCCCCAATAGCGCGCGGCAACGATTGGAGCAACGTGGCCCCAGAAGACGATAGGCTGAAGATTGCCGTCACCCGGACCCTACGTCTCAGGCTTGCCGGGCTCACCGTAGGCGCCGTTGGCGCAGATTTTCTTCGCCGCCGCATCGCCCCCCTGCAGGAGAGGAGGAGACCCGCCTGGGAGTTCCAAAACGCGGCGGATATCATGAGGCTGCGCCCGGGCCTCAACTTCAACTTCACTGTCCTGGAACTGGACGCGATGATCCTAGAACTGTTCAAGCGCGATCCTCAGCATCCTGAAGTGTTCATGTTGCCGAGGGGTGTCGTTCTGCTGTGCAACAACTCCTCGCTCGACCGCATCCGTGCAATGATGTCGTTGTGCGATTTGCATGGAATTGTCCCAACTTGGCAAGAGCCTGCAGACGATGTTGTGCAGGAGTTCTTTGACGGCTTGGTAGAAGTGCCGGTCCGCTCCGATGAACAGAAGAGCCTTACTCGCGACACCACCGATGCGGAGATGCAGCGCATCGCCACTAGGCTAGAAGAGGCGGCGGCAGCAGCTGCCGCGGGCGAGTTCGAATTCACCGTGGAGGAGGCAGAGGCAGCAGAGGCGGCAAGCCTTGCCGAGCGAGAGGAGCTCGCCGGCGAGGGAGAGCTTGTCGGGCCTGAAGCTGAGTCGAGCGAGCCGGGCGAGGGAGAACTTGTCGGGCCCGAACCTTCAGACAGCTTGCCGCAAGCGGAGCCCCCAGCTTCGCCAAGAAGGCGTCTCTTCAAGGCCGTGGACGTAGCGGGGTGGCAGATGAGTCAACAGCCGCCGTGCCGCGCGAAACGCTCTACCGCGGCAAGCACTGTTGCCGCGGGAGCGCCTCACGCCGCTGCGGCAACTGGAGCGGGGTCTTCCCGGTCCACCGCTACTGCTCCTGCCAAGCGGACAAGGGAACCTACTCCTCCGCCTCGTCGCACCGGAGGCGAGCCGGACTTCGATCTCTCCGCGCTCAGCTCCGACGAGGAAGAAGAAGAGTAAGATTCTTTGCTGTACTTGTAGTTCTTCAATTCTTGCTGTTTTGTCTTGTATCTGATTTGCTTTACTTCGAACCCATTCCTTTACAGGACTCTAGCCCAGAGAGCGGCGAAGAGAGCCAAGGTCCCGCTGATTGTCATCGAGGACGAACCCACCGCGACAGCAGGGGGCGTGTCCGAGACCACCTTGCCGGACCCGACAACTTTTCCCCAAAGCAGCGCCCAGCGCAGCCCCTAGCGTAAGTATATGGTTTACTTCCTGCTGCCAGGCGCGCATGGGTGCTCTTTCTTTGCTGATATCTGACTGTTGGTTTGTGTAGGAGCAGAGCAGCCTCACCAGGAGTGCCCGGAAGCCGCTCCCGAAATGCCATCTGCTTCGACTGCGCCGCCAAGGGAGGATTCCCCGGCAAGGGAGCGTTCTCCGGCAAGGGAGAATTCTCCGGCAAGGGACAGTTCTCCGGCAAGGGACAGCACTGGCGACCCTCCGGTGGTTGAGACCATGACTGCAGATCCTAGTCAGGGTAATCCTCTTGCTTGAAAACTTCCCTTGGGTTCTTCTTCTTCTGATTTTCTTTTTGGATATTTGCTTGACTTTTCTCCTTTTTCCGTTCGTCAGATCCATCTGCCATGGAGCCGCTGGAAACCAAGGTCGCCGGCGAGGAGAACGTGCGCAGCAACATCAACGACGCCGTTGCCACCGAAGGAGAAGCCAGCGCTGATGATCCGGCCGGCGAAGAGGCCGCCATGGCTGCCGCCGCAGAAGCTAGCGAGGGATCCGGCGATCGCACTGATGGCCCCGAGGCCGCAGGAGCGTCAGGCGCTACACCGACCGTCGGTCCCTCCGCCGCTGCTGCAGCGCCAGGCTCCGAAGAGCCCCAGCCCGGCGCCTATTTGAAGGCCGGCGATGGCATCTTCATCAAGCTCCCCTGGGCGTCAAGCTCCAGGGCGCCGGTCGACGGAGAGATCTTGGATGGAGAGGTGCTCGCCTCCGCTGGGCTAACGCTGGTCGACGCGCCAAGCAGCAGCAGCGACGAGCCTGAGGAGGAGCGGCTGCTGCGGAAGCTGTTGTCGCTTTACCGCGCCCGACAGGCCAAGCTGGAATCCCGAGAAGCGCTTGTCGCGAAGGCGGGAGTGGATATCGAGAAACGCGCGGAGGAGCTCCGGGGTCTTAGGCAGGAAGCTCTCCGATCCTTGGCAGATAAGTGGGAGCAAGTCACCGAAGAGCGGAAACCTTCCTCCTCGAGAAGGCTGAAGTTGAAGAGCAACAGCGGCTCATTGCCGAAAAGCTATCTGCGCAGGAATGCGAGTTGGCGCAGCGCAAGGTCAACCTTGACAGCCACGAGGAGGAGCTTGCCGCGCGCGAGCAAGCAATTGGCGGGGCTCTCAAGGAAGCAGAGGATGCTGCCGCAGCTGCCGAGGCCGCCAAGAAGGAGCTGGAGACGAAGATGGCGCAGCTGGAGGCCGATCTCAAGGCGAGCGGCGAGGAGCTTGCTGCGCTGAAGTGTGAGCGCGAGAAGGACGCCGCCGCTCATGGCGAGCTGCAGGGTCATCTCGATGAGAGGAGCAAAGAGCTTAGCGCCGCCAAGGACTCCAACGCAGATCTTGAGTTGAAGCTGGCTACTTTGACCAAGACGCTGGACGGCGCCAGGGAGCAGGAGGTGGCCTTGAAGGAGAAGATCAAGGCCGACGAGGCGCTGCTGGCGAGTGCTGCTGCCGCCCAGAACGCTTTTAGGGAGAATGTGGAGCACTGGACCGAGGGTCTCGTGGATGTTGCCGCAGCCATCGACGGGGAGCTGGCGCAGCTGGGGATGGAGGATCTCGGGTATTCCTCCGATGAGCACCTCCAACCCAGCGCCAAGCTCAGCTTGTTCTTCAAAGGCGTGGCGACGGCCCTCCAGCGACTCCGGGAGAAGATCCCAAAGCAGCTGGCCGACGAGTCGCGCAAGATCTGCGCGGGAGCTCTTCAAAAGGTGCTGGTGAAGGTGGCCTTCCGCAACCCAGGCCTCAACCTCACCAACGTCCTCAGGTCCTTGCCGCCGGATGCTGATCTGGAAGCGCTCAAGGCCCTTGTCGCACCCATTGTGGACAAGGTGAGCGGGATCAAGAGGGTTGAGGGCGATCGCGTAGATTAGGCCGCCCGTTTTCTCTTTTTCTTGTCGCTGCTGGTCATGTTATGAGAACAATCTGTTAGAGCTGCGACAAGCTATCTTGTAATATGACTCTATTTTGGGTAGCGATTGCTATGTTATTTCCTTTACTTGATTCCTTCCTTTGTATGTTTTTGCCCTACGCTTTTAGGGAACTTGTCGGCGCAGGCACCTTAGCCGCGAGCGCTGAGTGCGGGACGTCAGCAGCCTGCTGGCGGTGCCGCTACCGACAAGAAACCTTGTCGCAACTAGTCGCAGCTCACTTAAGTTGTTGAGCGGACTCGAAACAAAGTAAGGGCGCAACTAGCTACGAGTTGGTTCCTCCGCGCACAGGTTTTCCATACAAAGCACGGTCGTTCGAGGAAGATAACTTAAAAATTTAGAACTGATTGCTCAAACTTTGGCAACTTAGCTTTTCTGTCGTTTGCTTCCCGGCAAGGCGAAACTTCCTTGAACGACGCTTGGTCCACACCATTATCTTCTCCTTTCCCCCCGGCAAACTTGTGGGCGAGGGAACCTTCCTTTCCTTTGAGAAAGAGAAAGAAGAGAAAATAAAGATATGGAGCCTTACGGCTCGTTATTGCTTACCGGGGGTAGGCGCTGCACAAAGTGTCAGATAACGCATGCAAAAAATAAAGTAGATAGCATGATATTGACAAGATGTGCGGAGCACATGAGTTTTACATATGCACGGGTTCTGCGCCCGGCTTTGTACAAAGGATTACATGCAACATCGCAAGACTTGTACATAAGGTGGTTGCCGGAACAGGTTCCGGCAACCGCGCCCTACGGGTAAAACTTACGAAGATGCTCAATGTTCCAGGAGTTGCTCACCGGAATGCCATCTTCGGTCTCAAGGCGGACAGCGCCAGGCCTAGTGACTCGTTTCACCCGGTAAGGGCCTTCCCACTTCGGCGTCAACTTGTTGGAATTCTTGGCGGACTGAACGCGCCGAAGAACAAGGTCGCCTTCCTCGAGACTTCTGGCATTAACTTTGCGGCTATGGTAGCGGCGCAAAGCTTGCTGGTATCGAGCAGCTCGTACAGCAGCCTGAAGACGGTCCTCCTCAAGGAGCAGCGCGTCATCTTGTCGCAGCTGCTCTTGCTCAAGCTCATCATAAGCGAGCACTCGAGGTGACCCGTATACGAGTTCCGTGGGGAGAACTGCCTCTGCTCCATAGACTAGAGCGAAAGGTGTCTGGCCAGTGGCTCGATTTGGCGTCGTCCTGATCGACCAAAGAACCACCGGCAGCTCCTCAATCCAGTTCTTTCCGCACTTGCGCAGCCTGTCGAAAGTCCTGGTCTTGAGCCCGCGCAGCACTTCAGCATTCGCCCTCTCCGCTTGACCGTTGCTTCTCGGATGAGCAACAGAAGCGAAGCAGACCTTGGCGCCAAGATCTTGGACGTACTGCATGAAGGTGCGGCTCGTGAATTGCGTGCCGTTGTCGGTGATGATCCTGTTAGGGATCCCGAAGCGGCAAACAATCGACCTGAAGAACTTGACTGCTGACTGTGCTGTCACCTTCCTCACTGCTTCCACTTCCGGCCACTTTGTGAACTTGTCGATTGCAACGTACAAGTACTCAAAGCCCCCGACAGCTCGGGGAAAGGGGCCGAGGATGTCGAGCCCCCAGACCGAAAATGGCCAGGATAAAGGGATCGTCTGGAGAGCTTGAGCTGGCTGGTGTATCTGCTTGGAATGGAACTGGCACGCTTCACACTTGGTTACTTGTGCAGTTGCATCCTGGAGGGCTGTCGGCCAAAAGAAACCTTGCCGGAACGCTTTGCCGGCAAGTGCTCTTGCGCCAATGTGGTGACCACATATGCCTCCATGTATCTCTGCCAACAGCTTTTGTCCGTCTTCCCGGTGAATACACTTCAATTTCACGCCGTTGAGTCTTCTTCTGTACAGTGTGTTGTCGACAAACTGGTACATACTTGACTGCCGGGCTACTCTTTCCGCTTCTTCTTGCTCTTCGGGAAGTTCTCCTGTCTGAAGGAAACGGACAATCTGCTGTGCCCATGCTGGAGCTTGCGGCTCGACAACAAGGACTAAAGGCACATCTGCTGCTGCGGGAACATCCGCTTCTACGGCGAGAACCTGCGGCTCAGCCGGAGCTTGACGTTCCCCGGCAAGCTTGCCGGAGCAAAACTTGTCGGGAGCGTCTGCTTCAACGGAACAAACCCTAGGGCTTGCCGGAGCAGACTGCTCCTCAGCACCCTTGGTGTTGATCTTGAGGACCTTCTTGGCGGCGGCTTCGGGGAGCTCTGCCGGAAAATAGTCACCAGAAATCAACTTCCTCTTCTTGCTCTGTCCAGTTGATGGCGTTACAGACGGTTGAGTCAGCTTGAGCACAAAGATCCCTGGTTCCACAGGTAACTTAAGTGCGGCGCACTTCGACAGGCCATCGGCAATGTCGTTCTGAGCTCTTGGAACATGTTCCATCTGTAGGCCGTCAAAGTGCTCTTCTAGCTTTCTCACTTCATCAACGTAAGCTTCCATCAACGGACTCTGATAATTCTTGTTCACTTGGCGGACGACAAGCTGTGAGTCACCCCTGACAATGAGCTTCTTGATCCCAAGGTCTGCTGCGATCCTGAGACCGGCAAGCAAACCTTCATACTCTGCGGTATTGTTCGTTGCTTGCTCCTTGGGAAAGTGCATCTGGACTACGTACTTGAGGTGCTCTCCGGTGGGTGCAACAAGTAGCACGCCCGCACCGGCGCCTTGCAGCGAGAAGGCACCATCAAAGTACATCAGCCACTCTTTGCTTGCTTCCTTGACGGGGATGCTCGTTTCTGGAATTTCTTCATCTTGTGTTGGCGTCCACTCTGCTATGAACTCCGCCAATGCTCTGCTTTGGATAGTTGAAGTGCTCTCAAACTTGAGGCCAAAGCTTGACAGTTCCAGTGCCCACTCGACAATCCTGCCTGTTGCTTCTGGATTTTGCAGTATCCTCTTCAGCGGAAAACGAGTGACGACTGTGATCTCATGTGCTTGGAAGTAATGGCGCAGCTTTCTCGAGGCCATGAGAAGGCCGAAAAGCAATTTCTGCACACCAGAGTACCTTGACCTAGCCCCCTGCAGAAGGGAACTGACAAAGTAAACTGGGCGCTGCACCATTCTTTTCTGCATCTTCTCACGCGCCTGCGCAGATCCATCTTTGTCGGGACCAGAGCTTGCCGGTGAAGTCCCCTGCTTGTCGCTGGATGCATCTGCCGTGGTTGCTGGCTCATCATCCGCCTCCCTCTCCGCTACTAACGCAGCACTAACCACTTGATTGGTTGCCGCTATATATAGCAGCAACTTCTCTTGTGGCTTAGGTGCGACAAGTGTTGGAGTGGAGGACAGGTATCTCTTTAAGTCCTGCAGCGCAGCCTCCGCTTCCGGAGTCCATTTCATTGGACCTGCCTTTTTCAATATTTTGAAAAATGGCAGGGCGCGCTCAGCAGACCTAGAGATAAACCTGCTGAGAGCAGCTACGCAACCGGCAAGTCTTCGTACATCCTTGACGCGCTTTGGTGCTTCAATCTGCTCAATGGCCTTGATCTTGTCGGGATTGGCTTCAATTCCCCGCTGAGACACGAAGAACCCGAGAAGCTTGCCGGAGGGGACTCCAAACACACACTTCTCGGGGTTAAGCTTGAGGTTGATCTTGCGCAGATTTGCAAAGGTTTCGTCTAAATCTTGAATCAGAGTCGCCTTGTCCTTGCTCTTGACCACTATGTCATCCATGTAGGCTTCCACATTTCTGTGTATTTGCGGCTCAAAAGCGTCATGGACTACCCTTGCAAATGTTGAACCAGCATTCTTTAAACCGAAAGGCATCCGTACGAAACAGTATGTGCCACATGGGGTGATGAATGCGGTCTTCTCCTCATCCTCTTCTGCCATGAAGATCTGATGGTATCCTGAGTATGCATCAAGAAATGAAAGCAAGTCACATCCGGCCGTGGAGTCAACAATCTGGTCGATGCGCGGCAAGGGAAATGGGTCTTTGGGACAAGCTTTATTGACATCGGTAAAGTCGATACAAAGCCTCCATTTCCCGTTTGCCTTGCGCACGACTACAGGGTTGGCCAACCACGTAGGATGGAGCACTCCTCTGACAAGGCCTGCTGCTTCCAATTTCTTGATTTCTTCTGCGATGAATTCTTGGCGCTCCACTGCCTGTTTCCTGACTTTCTGCTTGACGGGCCGCGCATGAGGACAGACGGCAAGATGGTGCTCGATTACTTTCCTGGGAACACCGGGGATGTCAGACGGTTGCCACGCAAACACGTCGACGTTCGCCCGCAGGAAAGCAACGAGCGCGCTTTCCTATTTAGGGTCGAGAGTGGCACTGATGGTGAAGGTACCACCAGTGCCATCCTCCTTGGCGGACACCTTCTTGGTCTCTGGTGGAGCTGCCATTGTCTTCTTACACTTGCCGGTGGAGCTCGATGGTGCGTCCTCGACGGTAGCGCAGCACTCCGAAGAGGTGCGCTTGCCGGAGTGGGCATCAGAACTCTTGCCGGACTTGGTCTTCTTCTTCGCCCCGGGAGCTTCAACGGCAAGTGACTTGCGATCTGTTGCGGCTGCTGCTTCCCGGTAGATCTTGTCGGCGCAGATAAGAGCATCCTTCTTGTCGCCAGGGACAGAGATGACACTTATCGGGCCTGGCATCTTCAGCATGTTGTATGCATAGTGAGAGGCTGCCATGAATTTGGCGAGTGCTGGACGGCCGAGTATCCCATTGTAAGGCAATGGAAAGTCAGCAACGTCAAAAGTGACCCTCTCAGTCCTGAAGTTCAACTCGCTGCCAAATGTCACCGGCAACGTGATCTTTCCCTTCGGCTTGCTCCTTCCCGGATTGATTCCTTGGAATGTGCCGGTCTCTTCGAGCTCGCCATCAGGGATCTGGAGTTTCTGGAGTACCGCGGAGGAGATCAGGTTCAAGCCGGCCCCGCCGTCAACTAGCATCTTAGTGACCTTGAGGTTGCGGATAGTTGGTGAAACCAACATCGGCAAGCACCCGACCGCAGTTATGCGATCAGGGTGGTCCTCAATATCAAAGATGATAGGCGTGCTGGACCATTTCAGAGGCTTGCGTGACTCGACGGGTGGTTCTGCCGCATTGACTTCCCGCACCCACTGCTTGAGCTGGCGGTGTGAAGTATGCAGAGAAGCACCGCCGTCAACGCACAGGACCTCTGTGGCTTTCTGGAACTCCTGCTCATCGGTCTCGTCATCATCCATATCTTCATCGTCGTCGTCATCTTCATCCTTGTCGCGGCCGCGGGGAGGTCTGTCTCCTTGCCGCTGCTTGGCCTTGCCGCGGCGTCCTCCTCGGCCGGGGCGTTTCTTGCCGGCTCCTCCAGCACCTTCCTGGGCCTTCTCCTTGTCGCGTCGCTCGTATTCAGCCTTTTGCTGCTCGACAAGCTGCTCGACCTTCTTGCAGCTCTGGAGGTCATGGCCCTTGGTGCGGTGGATCTTGCAGTACTGCTTGTTGGTGCCGTCCTGCTTGTCGGCGACCGCCACAGCCTGGTAGTTGGTGCCTGCGGCAATCTCCTTGCCGGAGCTACCAGCTTTGGCTTTCTTGGCGCCACCTCCGTTGCCGGACTGCTCAACGACTAGCACATCTTTGCCTTTCTTCTTCCTGTTGTTCCGCCGCCGGTTTTTCTTTGCCGGGGCAGCTCCTCACTATCAGATCCTCCTGCTTCTGTATTCTCTCCGGGGAGTTTCCTCCCTTCCTCAGCACGTGCACACTTGTCGGCCAGGGCATATAGCTCACTGACGTCTCTGATCTTGCACATCGCCATCTCCTCCCGCATCCTGCGGTTTCGCACGTTCTGATGGAACGCGCTGATTACCGCGGCAGGGTGGACATCTGGGATGTTGTGCTGTACGCGGCTGAATCTCTGAATGTACTTGCGCAGGGGCTCTCCTTCCTTCTGGGCGAGCAGATGAAGGTCGCTCTCTTGGCCATGAGGCTTGTGGCCGCCTGTAAAGGCGCCGACAAACTGATGGCATAGGTCTGCCCAGGAGGATATGGAGTTGTCCGGCAAGTGCATGAGCCAGGATCTGACATTGGGCTTGAGCACCAGCGGGAAGTAGTTGGCAAGGATCTTGTCGTCCCGCCCCCCGGCAGCTTGCACCGCGATGGTGTAGATGCTGAGGAACTCCGACGGATGCGACTTGCCGTCGTACTTCTCTGGTACGTCTGGCTTGAAATTCTTCGTGCTGGGCCACTGGACTTGCCGCAGCTCACGAGTGAACGCAGGGCAACCTACCGCGTACGGCAAGTCGCCTGGTTCCCCTGGCGCATGCATGTCGACAGAGGGCCCAGCGCGCTGGTCCGATTGACGCCGCGCTTCTCTTCGGCGCTCGATGCGAGTACGAGCGTCTTCTTGCTGTCGTTCGTGAAGAACTTGGCGCTGATCGCGACGAGCTCGTGGATCTGATGATGCGGTGGAGTCGCTGTCGAGGTGGATCCGGCGAGTCGGCGATCTTGGCCTTCGGGGTGGAGAGTGCATGGTGGTTGCACCCCCACCGGTTTCGTCGCCATCGGCTCGTGCCTGGCAGTCCTGCCGCGGCAGCGATGTACTCGGCTGCCGCGGAGTGTCGCCGTTGGCGAAGCCGATGAGACTCTGAATGGTGGCCCTCCATTCATCGATCTTGTCTGCCGTTGGAGGGTAATCCAGGAGCAGTTGAGCTCGCGCCAAAGCTTCTGCTGGAGTGGTGGGCGGCAGTGGCGAACGGTGCGAGGAGCGGGATATGCTCGGACTTCTAACTATGTTAGAAGGAGCAGTATCCCGTCCAGGCGACCGTGTCTCGCTCGTGCCAGCATGTTGGCGTGCATGCTGGTCTTGAGCACCCCGAGATCCACCAGCTCGATCTTGGTCCAACAAACGTATGGCACTGCGAATACCATGACGCTGTCGGTCCTGCGCCTCCTGAGATGGGCGCGGTGCATGTACGGACGCCGAGGTCTGCGCAGCCTTGTCCTTGGACCTGGCAGCACCGTGAGCTCCCTCGTCGATGTCCGTTCTTCCGCCGGCGTCTACCCCACCACCCGTTTGCTCCGGTGGTGGTGGGATCGACGTGGACGGAACAGCTGCCGCCGAAGCCTTCTTCTTCGGTGGCATGTCGATGAAGAAGATGAAGATCTAGCTCGTGTGAACGCCGGATCAGGTTCACACAACCTCGACGCCCCCTACCTGGCGCGCCAAAGATGTCGGGGAAACTGATCCACGAACACCTATGGGACCGGCGGACCGAGCCCCTTTCGGTTCGGCGGGGGGCGGAGATCGCACGAAGAGCGGATCGAGGCGAAGCACACGAGCAGTTTACCCAGCTTCGGAGCTCTCCGGAGAGATAACACTCCTACTGCTGCATGTCTGAGTGTATTGAGTTCTTGCTCGGGAGCGCTGAGTGCTACAGTACACACTAGCTGCTAACGAGACCGAGCGTGAGTGTTTTCTGCCTTCGAACCGAACCGAACCTCCTCTACGTTGCGCATGGGCCTCCTTTTATATGCTAAGGGGTCACCGACAGGTGGCAACGTAGACAAGGGTAAAAATGGAAAAGGACATGCGGTTGGTACAATTACCTGTACAGTGTATCATACCTAACCCTGACGGCAGGAGACAAAAGCATTAAATGCCCGTCTGCGTCGCCCAAACAGTGCAAAAAGGGATCGTCAGGGGCGCCACCGTTCGCCACGATGGCAATCTTGTCAGCGTCGCTTGCCACCGCGCACCGCTGGCTGAACAGCCTCTTGCCACGCCCGCCTGGAAAGGTCCCAGGGCGACCCATTGGTGGATGTGCTGGAGCGCGGGTGCAGAGTGGTAGCTTGCCGTGGCAAGCGCCTTGCCGCGGCAAGCGCCTTCCCGCGGTAGTTGTCTTGTCGCGTCCGGAAGCTTGTCGCTCACTGGGCCTCGCCGGGACGCGTGGCGCGTCGCGGCAAGTTCCTTGAGATGCCTTGGTTGGCCTTCCCGGCAAGCTCCTCTTGCCGGGGCCTTGTCTCCTTGGCTTGAATACTTTGTTCTTGAATGGCTCCAAAGGAACCACGGAGGACCTTGGCGGTCACCCGGCAAGCCTTGCCGCGGGGTGCTGCAACTGCCCGTGCACAAGTTCGGGATACTAGGGTACCCCTACTCTAGTACACCGACAGTAAGGCCAAGGACATCACATAAAGATTTCGGAATTGTAGAAACACTAGCACCCAAGTCACAAAACATTTTTAATTGATTCATCGACTTTAGGCACAAAACATTTCCTCTTGAGATTTTCCACATCATGAGCAATTCTATCAACACTTCTAGACAAATCATCAGTCTTATTCAACTTTTCTTCTATGAAAGTGTTGAAAACCTTTTGTGTGTTGATAAATTCTTTAATATTATTCTAAAAATCAGAGGTACTCCTATTATTATCGTAAGATTGATTTCCATAGGAATCACAATAATTATTTGAGGAATTACTAGGAAAAGTCCTAGGATTAAAATTACCTCTATAAGCATTGTTGTTAAAATTATTGCGAGAAATAAAATTCACATCTATGGCATCACTATTTTGCTCAATCAAAGTAGACAAAGGCATATCATTAAAATCAATATGAGCACTTTTACTAGCAACCAATTTCATAAGAGGATCAACTTTTTCACTCAAAGAAGAAATTTCTTCAACCAAATTAACTTTTTTACTCGTAGGAGCTCTTTCGGTATGCCATTGTGAATAATTTGCCATAATATCAAGCAATTTGGTGGCTTCACCCAAGGTAATTTCCATAGAAGTACCACCCGCGGCGGAATCTAAAAGATTATGAGAAACAAAATTCAACCCTCCATAAAAAAATTGTAAGATCATCCAAAGATTTAACCCATGAGTTGGGAAATTCCTTAGCATCATTTTCATCCTTTCCCAAGATTGTGCAACATGCTCATGCTCAAGTTGCTTGAAATTTACGATCTGGGTTCTAAGGGAAATAATTTTTGCGGAAGGAAAATACTTAGTGATAAAAGCATCCTTGAACTTATTCCAAGAATAGATACTATTACGAGGCAGAGAAGAGAACCAACTTTTTGCAGAATCACACAAAGAAAACGGAAATAATTTCATCTTGACCACATCATTGTCCACATATTTTTTTATTTTGCATATCGCATTATTCCACGAAGGTATTAAGATGGGACGCGACATCCTCATTAGGAGTACCGGAAAATTGGTCTTTCATAACAAGATTCAGCAAAGCACTATTAATATCACAAGTCTCCGCACTAGTGGTGGGAGGAGCAAGCGGAGTGCCAATAAAATCATTGTTTTTGGTATTTTATAAGTCACATAGTTTGGTGTTCTCTTGAGTCACGATGACCACACAACAAGATTGCACTCAAAAATAGATCTGTCAAGAAAATGGCGAACGGCAAAAGAGAGGCGAATAAAACGGAATTTTTTTGTGAAGTGGGGGGGGGGAGGAAAACGAGAGGCAAATGGAGAATAATGTAAATTGCAAGGAGATGAGATTTGTGATTAGGAACCTGGTTATGTTCAAGATCCTCCCCGACAACGGCACCAGAAATTCCTTTTGATGTCGCTTGAAGCTACGCCAGTATTTCCCCAAAGAGGAAGGGATGATGCAGCACAGCGATGGTAGGTATTTCCCTTAGATATGAAACCAAGGTTATCGAACCAGTAGGAGAACCGAGCAACACAACGTAAACAGCCCCTGCACACAAATAACAACACCTTGCAACCCGACGTGTTAAAGGGGTTGTCAATCCCTTTTGGGGTACGGCGCCTCAAGATAGGCAAAGGACGTGAGGTAAATTTGTAGTAGATTGATAGATCGAACGCCAAATAAAATAAATAAGAATAAATGGCAGCAAGGTATTTTTGTATTTTTGGTTTAATAGATCTGAAAATAAACACAAGGAAAAAGTAGATCGCAAGGCAAATATATGAGAAAGAAGACCCGGGGGCCGTTGGTTTCACTAGTGGCTTCTCTCAAGAAAGATAGCGAACGGTGGGTAAACAAATTACTGTTGGGCAGTTGATAGAACTTCAAATAATTATGATGATATCTAGGCAATGATCATTACATAGGCATCACGTCCAAGATAAGTAGACCGACTCCTGCCTGCATCTACTACTATTACTCCACACATCGACCGCTATCCAACATGCATCTAGTGTATTAAGTTCATGGAAAAGCGGAGTAATGCAATAACAACGATGACATGATGTAGACAAGATCCGTTTATCTATTGCATAGATATAGATCCCATCTTTTTATCCTTAGTAGCAATGATACATACGTGTCGGTTCCCTTTCTATCACTGGGATCAAGCACCGTAAGATCGAACCCACTACCGGGCACCTCTTCCCATTGCAACATAAATAGATCAAGTTAGCCAAACAAAACCCAAATATCGGAGAAGAAAAACGAGGCTATAAGAGATCATGCATATAAGAGATCAAAGAAACTCAAATAACTTTCATGGATATAAAAGGATATAACTGATCATAAACTCGAACTTCATCGGACCCCAACAAACACACCGCAAAAAGAGTATATCATATGGATCTCCAAGAGACCATTCTACTGAGAATTTAGCGAGAGAGAGAAAGCCATCTAGCTACTAACTACGGACCCTGAAGGTCTACCAAGAACTACGCACGCATCATCGGAGAGGCACCAATGGAAGTGGTGAACCCCTCCGTGATGGTGTCTAGATTGGATCTGGTGGTTCTGGACTCTACGGCGGCTGGATGAATTTTTCGTCGACTCCCCTAGGGTTTCTAGAATGTTGGGCTATTTATAGAGTAAAGAGGCGGTCTAGGGGGCACCCGAGGTGGGCACAACCCACCAGGGCACGCCTGGGCCTCCTGGCGCACCCTCGTGGGTTATCCCCTCCTTGGGACTCCCCACAGGTGCAGCCAGGGCCCAACTTCTTCCTTTTGGTCCATAAAAAATCAACGTAAAGTTTTGTGGCATTTGGACTCCGTCTGATATTGATTTCCTACGATGTAATAAAGATGCAGAAAACAACAACTAGTACCTGGCACTATTTCAATAGGTTAGTACCAAAAATGATATAAAATGACTATAAAATGATTATAAAAGATCCAAGATTGATAATAAAACAACATGGAATAATTAAAAATTATAGATACGTTGGAGATGTATCAGTAATCTTCTATATTGTGGCGAGAATATTCAGATCCATAAGATTCAAAACAAAAGTTTAATATTGACCTAAAAACAATAGTACTTCAAGCATACTAACAAAGCAATCATGTCTTCTCAAAATAACATGGCCAAAGAAAGCTATCCCTACAAAATCATATAGTCTTGCTATGCTCTATTTTCATCACACAAAATATTTAAATCATGCACAATCCTGGTTTCAGCCAAGCAATTGTTTCATACTTTAGTATTTTCAAACTTCTTCAATCTTCACGAAATACATGAGCATGAGCCATGGACATAGAACTATAGGTGGAATAGAATGGTGGTTGTGGAGAAGACAAAAAGGAGAAGATAGTCTCACATCAACTAGGCGTATCAACGGGCTATGGAGCTGCCCATCAATAGATATCAGTGTGAGCGAGTAGGGATTGCCATGCAACGGATGCACTAGAGTTATAAGTGTATGAAAGCTCAAAAGAAAACTAAGTGGGTGTGCATCCAACTCGCTTGCTCACGAAGACCTAGGGCACTTTGAGGAAGCCCATCATTGGGATATACAAGCCAAGTTCTATAATGAAAATTCCCACTAGTATATGCAAGTGACAACATAGGAGACTCTCTATCATGAAGATCATGGTGCTACTTTGAAGCACAAGTGTGGTAGAAGGATAGTAATATTGCCCCTTCTCTCTTTTTCTCTCATTTTTTTATTTTTATTTTTTATTTGGGCCTTCCCACTTTTTATGGTGTCTTTTTAATTATTTTTTTATTTTTCGTCCGGAGTCTCATCCCGACTTGTGGGGGAATCATAGTCTCCATCATTCTTTCCTCACATGGGACAATGCTCTAATAATGAAGATCATCACACTTTTATTTACTTACAACTCAAGAATTACAAGTCGATGGTTAGAAATAACTATGACTCTATATGAAATGACTCCGGCGGTGTACGAGGATGTGCAATGAATCAAGAGTGACATGTATGAAAAAATTATGAACGGTGGCTTTGCCACAAAGATGATGTTAACTACATGATCATGCAAAGCAATATGACAATGATGAAGCGTGTCATAATAAACGAAACGGTGGAAAGTTTCATGGAAATATATCTCGGAATGGCTATGGAAATGCCATAATAGGTAGGTATGGTGGCTGTTTTGAGGAAGGTATATGGTGGGTGTATGGTACCAGCCATTTGCGCGATACTAGAGAGGCTAGCAATGGTGGAAGGGTGAGAGTGCGTATAATCCATGGACTCAACATTAGTCATAAAGAACTCACATACTTATTACAAAAATCTACAAGTCATCAAAACCAAGCACTACATGCATGCTCCTAGGGGAAGGGTTGGTAGGAGTTAACCATCGCGCGATCCCGACCTCCACTCATAAGGAAGTCAATCAATAAATAAATCATGCTCCAACTTCATCACATAACAGTTCACCATACGTGCATGCTACGGGAATCACAAACTTTAACACAAGTATCTCTCAAATTAATAATTACTCCATTAGCATGACTCTCATATCATCATCTGCATATCTCAAAACAATCATAAAGAATCAAACTTCTCATAGTATTCAATGCACTTTATATGAAAGTTTTATTATATCCCTCTTGGATGCCCATCATATTAGGACTAAATTCATAACCTAAGCAAATTACCATGCTGTTTAAGACTCTCAAAATAATATAAGTGAAGCATGAGAGTTCAACAATTTCTTCAAAATAAAACCACTACCATTCTCTAAAAAGATATAATTGAAGCACTAGAGAAAACGACAAACTACTCCAAAAGATATCAGTGAAGACCAATGAGTAGTCGAATAATTATGTAACTATGTGAAGAATCTCTAACATTTAAGAGTTACAGATCTTGGGATATTATTCAAACATCAAGAAAGGCAAAATAAAATAAAATGACACTCCAAGCAAAAGACATATCATGTGGTGAATAAAAATATAGCTCCAAGTAAGGTTACCGATGAACGAAGATGAAAGAGGGGATACCATCCGGGGCATCCCCAACCTTAGGCTCTTGGTTGTCCTTGAATATTACCTTGGGCATCCCCAAGCATATGCTCTTTCTATTCCTTATTCTGTAGTCCATTGAATCTTTACCCAAAACTTGAAAACTTCACAACACAAAACTCAACAGAAATCTCGTAAGCTCCATTAGTATAAGAAAATAAATCACCACTTTTGGTACTGTTGTGAACTCATTATAAATTTATATTGGTGTAATATCTACTGTATTCCAACTTCTCTATGGTTAATACCCTCCGATACTACTCACAGATTCATCAAAATAAGCAAACAACACATAGAAAATAGAATTTGTCAAAAACAGAACAGTTTGTAGTAATCCGTAACTCACGAATACTTATGTAACTCCAAAAATTCTGAAACAATTAGTTCCACCTGATAAAATTGTGCACCAATCCATAGCAAAAATAATAATGTCAAAAGCACGTTTCAATAATATTCTGGAAATTATTTACTGAGCACAAATGTTTCTAATTTTCAGCAGGATCAACACAACTGTCACCACAAGCTATCCTAAAGGTTCTACTTGGCACTTTATTGAAACAAAAGCTAAAAAAACATGATTACAACAGTAGCTTAATCATGTGAACTCACGAAAACAGTATGGGTAAATATTGGGTTGTCTCCTAACAAGATCTTTTCTTTAATGCATTTTTAGCTAGGCATGATGATTTCAATGATGCTCACATAAAAGATAAGAATTGAAACACAAAGAGAGCATCATGAAGAATATGACTAGAAAATTTAAGTCTAACCCACTTCCTATGCATAGGGATTTTGTGAGCAAACAACTTATGGGAACAAGAATCAACTAGCATAGGAAGGCAAAACAAGCATAACTTCAAGATTTTAAACACATAGAGAGGAAAATTGATATTATTGCAATTCCTACTAGCACATATTCGTGCCTCATAATAATTTTCAGTAGCATAATGAATGAATTCAACAATATAACCATCACACAAAGCATTCTTTTCATGAGCCACAAGCATAGAAATTTTATTACTCTCCACATAAGAAAATTTCTTCTCATGAATAGTAGTGGGAGCAAACTCAACAAAATAACTATCATGTGAGGCATAATAGAATTGAAAATTAAAATCAAGATGACAAGGTTCATGGTTATCATTATTCTTTATAGCATACATGTCATCACAATAATCATCGTATATAGCAAATTTGTTCTCATAATCAATTGGAACCTCTTCCGAAATAGTGGATTCATCACTAAATAAAGTCATGACCTCTCCAAATCCACTTCCATAATTATCACAATAAGATTCAACACTCTCCAAAATAGTGGGATCATTACTTCCTAAAGTTGACACTCTTCCAAACCCACTTTCATCAATATAATCATCATAGATAGGAGGCATGCTTTCATCATAATAAATTTGCCATCAAAACTTGGGGGACTAAAAGTATCATCTTCATTAAACATAGCATCCCCAAGCTTGTGGCTTTGCATATCATTAGCATCATGGATATTCAAAGAGTTCATACTAACAACATTGCAATCATGCTTATCATTCAAAGATTTAGTGCCAAACATTTTAATGCATTCTTCTTCAAACACTTTGGCACAATTATAGGAATCCTCATTTTCACGGAAGACATTAAAAAGATGAAGCATATGAGGCACCCTCAATTCCATTTTTTGTAGTTTTATTTTATAAACTGAACTAGTGATAAAACAAGAAACTAAAAGATTCAACTGCAAGATCGAAAGATATACCTAACCTCCCCGGCAATAGTGCCAGAAAAGAGCTTGATGTCTACTACACAACCTTGTTATTGCGCCTCCAAGTGCAGAGGTTTGTAGGACAGTAGCAAATTTTCCTCAAGTGAATGACCTAAGGTTTATCAATCCGTGGGAGGCGTATGATGAAGATGGTCTCTCTCAAACAACCCCGAAACCAACTAACAAAGAGTCTCTTGTGTCCCCAACACACCCAATACAATGGTAAATTGTATAGGTGCGCCAGTTCGGCGAAGAGATGGTGATACGAGTGCAATATGGATGGTAGATATCGGTTTTTGTAATCTAAAAATATAGAAACAACAAGGTAGCAAGTGGTAAAAGTGAGCTAAAACAGTATTGCAATGCTTAGAAACAAGGCCTAGGGTTCATACTTTCACTAGTGCAAGTTCTCTCAACAATAATAACATAATTAAATCATATAATAATCCCTCAACATGCAACAAAGAGTCACTCCAAAGTCACTAATAGAGGAGAACAAACGAAGAGATTATGGTAGGGTATGGAACCACCTCGAAGTTATTCTTTCCGATCAATCCACTGGGCTATTTCTATAAGTGTCACAAATAGCCCTAGAGTTCGTAGTAAAATAACACCTTAAGACAGGAATCAACAAAAACCCTAATGTCACCTGGATACTCCAATGTCACATCAAGTATCCGCGGGTATGATTATACGATATGCATCACACAATCTCAAATTCATCTATTCAACCAACACAAAGAACTTCAAAGAGTGCCCCAAAGTTTCTACCGGAGAGTCAAGATGAAAACGTGTGCCAACCCCTATGCATAGATTCCCAAGGTCACAAAACCCGCAAGTTGATCACCAAAACATGCATCAAGTGAATCAATAGAATACCCCATTGTCACCAGGGGTATCCCACGCAAGACATACATCAAGTGTTCTCAAATACTTAAAGACTCAATGCGATAAGATAACTCCAAAGGGAAAACTCAATCCATTACAAGAGGTAGAGCGGGAAAAACATCATAAGATCCAACTATAATAGCAAAGCTCGCGGCACATCAAGATTGTGCCATATGAAGAACACGAGAGAGAAAGAGAGAGAGAGAGAGAGAGAGAGAGAGAGAGAGAGAGAGAGATCAAACACATAGCTACGGGTACATACCCTCAGCCCCGAGGGTGAACTACTCCCTCCTCTTCATGGAGAGCGCCGGGATGATGAAGATGGCCACCGGTGATGGGTTTCCCTCTCCGGCAGGTTGCCGGAACATGGTCTCTCCTGGTTTTTGTGGCTATAGAGGCTTGCGGTGCTGGAACTCCCGGTCTAGGTTTCATTTTGGGGGTTTCTGTTTTATAGGAATTTTTGGCGTCGGTCTCACGTCAGGGGGGTCATCGAGTCATCCACGAGCTAGGGGGCGCTGAGGGAGTCCTGGACTAAGGGGTCCTCGGGCATCCGAGCTATGTGATATGGGTCGGACTAATGGGTCGTGAAGATATGAGATTAAAGATCTTTCCCCGTGTCTGGATGGGGCTCTCCTTTGCGTGGGTGGCAAGCTTGGTGTTCGGATCATGCACCTTCCTTTCTCTGGAAACCAACTCTATACAACCCTAGATCCCTCTGGTGTCTATATAAACCGGAGGGTTTAGTCCGTAGGGCAAGCACAATCATACAGGCTAGACATCTAGGGTTTAGCCATTACAATCTCGAGGTATATCAACTCTTGTAACCCCTATACTCATCAAAGTCAATCAAGCAAGAAGTAGGGTATTACCTCAATCAAGAGGGCCCGAACCTGGGTAAACATCGTGTCTCCTACCTCCTGTTACCTTCGATCCTTAGACACACAGTTCGGGACCCCCTACCCGAGATTCGCCGGTTTTGACACCGACATTGGTGCTTTCATTGAGAGTTCCACTGTGTCCTCACCAGAAGGCTCGATGGCTCCATCAATCATCCACAACAATACCACCCTGAGGGAGACTTTTGTCCCCGGCCAAATCTTTGTATTCGGCGGCTTCACACTGCGTGCCAATTCGATTAGCCATCTGGTGCAGATCGACAGCTATACCACTGGTCATCAGATCAGTTTTGGAAACCTAAACTACGTCGCTGGTATCCATGGAGACTTGGTCTTCCAAGGGTTCACGGCTTCATCTGCAGCTCCGGCCTTAGATCCGGAACACCTCACTAAGTTTGAAGATGGAAATTTAGAGACCGCCGGACTCTTTGCAGCCGTAGAGCTCAACACCGGAGATACGAAGGGGATCGTTTCATCGGCAGGCCCAGAGTTATACCAGGCTCCCTTCATCAACACAAAGCCAGACTCCTCCCCGAACACAAGATCCGAACTATCGAGGTATGTGTTACGCGAGCTCGGCCTGGGCACTCCTATCCCACCCTGCTCCACAGACTCTCGCTCCCCTGTCCAAACCTCACTCTTAAACGAGGCGTTGGACTTAATGCGATCTCTCGCCATTACAGAAGGATTGCTGCCAAACTACGCCCAGCCCTCACTAGGGGCTAAGAGCCAAGAATTTCACGTCCCACCCACCACCCACTTCATAGCCACTATCGAGGATCTAGCCAACACGCTCGACTACGATTCCGAAGACATCGACGGTATGGATAATGATACCGGAGATCAGAAGAGCCAGAACCCGCCATTTACCGGACGCTGGACGACCACTTCCTCGTATGACGTATACATGGTGGACACACCGAAATAGGATGACAACGACAATGGGAAGAATCTAGAAGATGAATCTTCTGAAGCACCTATGAAGCGTCGACGTTAGCGGCGCCGATCAAAATTGCGTCGCGAAAAAGACAGCAATACCGGCACCGGAGACAATAACACCCCGGATAACACCGAAGACCAAGATGCCCCTGTCGAGCCAGCATCCGAACATGATGATTGGGAAGAGGGGCAAGTCAACCCCGATGATCCTATCGGGAACGAGGGCTCGGAGGATAGTAACTATGTACCAACCTCCAAAGAGGATGAGAGCCTTGGAGACGAAGACTTCATCATACCAGAGGACCCCCTTGAACAAGAGCGCTTTAAGGGCTGGCTAATAGCCACAGCAAGAAGCCTGAAAAAGAAGTGGCAGCAACTTCAAGACGATCGGGATTTACTCAATGACAGATGGACTAATGTCCTGGCAGCCGAGGAATACGGCCTCGAGCGCCTAACTAAGAGTTACCCAAAGCGCAGGTTGCTCTCCCAATGTGATGATGAGGCCCCAGAGCCTATACCGGCAGCGTGCAACATGGCTGACAGGCATGACCGACCACCTTGTGGCCCGGACAGAGCGGCAACCCAAGCTGAACACCAACCTGCGCCACCTCTCCCTAGAGGCAGAGAAACAGCGGTTGAAGGGTAGACGCACGACCTGCGACAGGACCTGGACAATAGATCCGGTCATACGAGATCAATTTATGGATCAAGGGGGCGTGCACCAATGCGAGAAGACAACCATCAGGCCTGGCGCGATAAACACAACCTCACCCGGGACAAAAACCGCATAAGGACTTCATCCGAACTGCATCGTGATGTCGCCCAATACAGAGGAGCCGCACACCCCCTATGCTTCACCGATGAGGTAATGGAGCACCAGTTCCCAGAAGGTTTAAACCCATGAACATTGAATCATACGATTGTCGGATTTCAGGTTCCGGCAAAACCCTTGAGGTTCGAACACTGGGGTCCGCACAAAGATTTCCCCCTACCGAATCTCGCCTCTCAGCCTCGCCGCGATCTCTAAGCTTAGCTTGTTCAACTCACAATACAAGAGACACAAGATTTATACTGGTTCAGGCCACCATTGTGGTGTAATACCCTACTCCAGTGTGGTGGTGGTGGATTGCCTTTTGGGCTGATGATAGATAGTACAGAGGATGAACTAGCCTCGGGAGGTGAGGTGCTCTAGCTGGAACTAGTCGATCTGTTCCCCCCGCCATTTCCAATGGTGGTGGCTACCTATTTATAGAGGCCCTGTTACTCTCCCCAAATATTGAGCAGGAAGGGATCCAACAACGGCCAATTTGAAAGGGGATAAGTAGTACAAGTTATCCTGACTAAAGGTGGTATTCGCCTGTCAAAGGCACTGGTAGTGATGTCGTCTTGGGCTCCACGATGACCCCTGTCCTGCCGTCCTACTGGTCTTGGTCTTGTTGCTCGGATATGGAAACCTTTGCCTGATGCCTCGGTACTCTGCGCCTGTGCTTGCCCCCTTAGCACCAAAGGGTAAACAAGGGCACTACATGCGCTGGCATGCACCTGGCGCCCACCTCTCCTTGGTCATCATGGCTTGCATCACGGGAACCTCGCGAGGTACCACTTTCCTTGATCTCCCCGCCCCCTGGCGAGCCCGCCTAGGGAGGCCGCTCCCGAGGAGGCCTTGCATCGTCCGCCTCACGAGGCTCTTGAGCGCTAACTGATGAAGACGGGCCGCATGGGGCCATTGGTGGAGCCACACCGCGGGCCGCAGGCGGGCAAGTCTGGGAACCCCCGTTCCCAGAACACCGATAGTAGCCCCCTGGCCCAAGGCGCACTCGGACTTTGCTTAGCGGCGAAGCCAAAGGGCAAGTACGGAGCACTGCGGGCCCCAAAAGCCTACGGCCTTGGTCGAGTGTGGCGACTGATTGGACATGGGTGTCTCCGCTTCCCCATGCTGCCTCGGCAACTGCCCAACTGGACGAGTCCCTGCTGCATGCAAAAAAGGGTCATCATTACCTGCGATCATGGAGGTCGACGGTTGGCCTCCCTTGGGCTATAAATGAGGAAGGGGAGAGCCCCCGTCGCCCATCTCTTCCCGTTCCACTCGCTTCTCCTCCCTCGCTCTGCTGCTTGTAGCATCCCCAATGGTGCCTGCGAAGAGGTTTTCGGCCATAGAGAAGGGGAAGGCTCGCCAGGAAGGGCCTGGCTCTCCTCCGCCCAAGCGCGGACGCGGTCGCCCTCGCAAGCACTCCGCGACCCCCGCCGTGGCTCCCCGCGGCCGTGGCGGTGGCCCTTCACATGGTGGGGGCTGCCCATGTCGAGGCAGTCCGGTTTGTGGAGGAAGGCGTGCCGTGGCTGTGCGGCCTCCCCGGGTGTGCTTCCACTCGGTGGAGGTGCAACCGGAATTTGTCGTGTGGTCGGAGAACCCGGCCGGCAACTGGCTTCAGCTCCTGCGCGTCTTCGTCGGCGAGCTGCCTGCCGCTGGCCCAGGCGGTCTCTGGTTGCAGGCGGCGGCTGCTGCAGCAAGGCCTCCTGGGTCGCGGTGGAGGTCTCTGACCCTGGCAACGCAGCCTTGGCTCGAGGCTGGCAGACGTTTGCCCATGCGCGAGGTCTGGGCAGGCGGTGCACCCTCCACTTCAAGTACGGTGGCGATGCAACCCTCTACGTGAGGGTGTTCGGAGAGGATGGTCGCGTGTTGGGTGCTGCCCTGAAGACAACAACGGCAATGAGGTGCTCAGCCTTGGCAACGGTCACGATGTGGGTGAAGGCGAACTTGCTCCCAGCGGCAACCGCGACTCGTCAAGCTATGGCGGCTCTTACTCCGATGATAGCTCCTCAGCAGCGACTACGATCACCTGCCATGCCGTCGTGCCCGCCTCGAGAGGCGGCGGGTCGTCCCATCGCCGCGCTCCGGTGATGCGCGAGGCGGGGTCTGACTGAGCCCATGGGGCCAGCGTAGATTCCTCCTCGCAAACTACCGCAGGGCACATTTTGCTTTTGTTTGAGTTTCCTTCCTTCCTGCATTAAGAGAGACAAGTATGGGTGCCCCGTGGGGGCCTGCAACAACCTATGATTTCCTAGTTAACATGCTGCATTTATTGTTCCTATGCTGTTTTTATGGCATCCTTGTTGTACGTCGGCGTGTAGGAACAACTTAGCTTGGCGCCTTAGGAGCTGCAAAAACTCATTAAGGGATTATCGTTTTTTGAACCCTGGTCGCAAGGGTTGCCCGCCATGGCCCGGCGCTTTGTGTCACGGTACCCGAGGGGCACGGACAGAGAGGGATGCTCCCACTGCAAACTCGAAAGAGAGTGCCTCGCGAAAATCGGGAAAAAGGCTCACGAGAGAACCTGTACAGGCCCCTCGCGAGGCATGCGAGAGAGTAAGTCAGACAAAGATCTGGAGATGCAAAACGAAGGCAGAAAGCAATGGAACAGAACCGGCAAAGAACATTAGAAGCAACTTCAATCAAGGTTCAAACAAGGGAGAGCAAGCCAACTTCGGAAGCAAACGAACGGCCGCGTCTGGCACCTAGTCTAGTCTTCTAGTCTTCTCACCAGCGCGGAGCTAAGTGCTGCCACTGGGCATGGGAGGGAGCCCCTGAGGCCCAAGGGCGGCACTCGTGAGACTCCCGGGCGTGTACAGCCCCACTCATTATTACGTGAGAGTGTCACAAGCGGCGAGCTTCACAGGCACTGGGCCTTCTTCACAGGCACCGGGCCTTGCTTCATGGGTAGAACTTCCGGAGGTGCTGGATGTTCCAGGCGTTCGGGGTGGGCACCCCATTCTAGGTCTCCAGGCGTGCAGCGCCAGGCCTGGAGATGTGGACGACCTTGAATGGGCCATCCCACATGGGTGAGAGCTTATGCAGCCCTTCCCTGGAGAGCACCCGCCTCAGGATGAGGTCACCTACCTCGAGCGTCCTAGGGCGGATGCTTCAACAGTGATACCGCCGCAACGCCTGCTGGTATCTTGCCGCCCGTAGAATAGCTTCATAGCGGTGTTCCTCCCCCAGCACGAGGTCCATCCCCTGCACGACGTCCTGCTGCGCCTCATCAAATGCCAGGACCCATGCGGAGCGACGCTTGACCTCGTGAGCGAGAACCGCTTCTGCTCCGTAGATGAGAAAGAACGGGGTCTCGCCCATTGGCTTGGTGGCCGTGGTGCAGATGGACCATAGCATGGACTAGAGCTCATCGTGCCAGCCCCTGCAGTAGGCCTCCAGCTTCTTCTTGAAGGTCCTGGTCTTGAGGCCCCTCAGGACCTCCGCGTTGGCGCGCTCGGCCTGGCCGTTGCTCCGGGGGTGCACCATCGAAGCGTAACAGATCTGCGTTCCAAGGTTAGCACAATACGTCTTGAAGAGATTGCTAGTGAACTGCGAACCATTGTCGGTGATGATGCGGTTAGTGTCGGTGTCAAAACCGGCGGATCTCGGGTAGGGGGTCCCGAATTCTGTGTCTAAGGCTAATGCTAACAGGAGACTGGGGACATGATGTTTACACAGGTTTGGGCCCTCTCTGTGGAGGTAATACCCTACTTCCTGCTTGATAAATCTTGATGATATGAGCATTACAAGAGTTGATCTACCACGAGATCGTAGAGGCTAAACCCTAGAAGCTAGCCTATGATCATGATTGTTGTTGTCCTATGGACTAAACCCTCCGGTTTATATAGACACCGGAGGGGGCTAGGGTTACACAGAGTCGGTTACAGAGAAGGAGATCTATCATCTGAATCGCCAAGCTTGCCTTCCACGCAAAGGAGAGTCCCATCCGGACATGGGACGAAGTCTTCAATCTTGTATCTTCATAGTCCAATAGTCCGGCCAAAGTATATAGTCCAGCTATCCGGATACCCCCTTATCCAGGACTCCCTCAGTAGCCCCCGAACCAGGATTGAATGACGATGAGTCCTGTACGCAGATTGTCTTCGGCATTGCCAGGCGGGTTCTTCTCCAAATCCAGAGTACCTGTCATAGCGAATGGTGTCCGGCCTCCCATTAATGTTGTACTCCTCGGCCTCTGTGCTTCAATAATGGCCATCTCCACATGTCGAGCGAATACGAGGAGACGGGGCATTTTTATATTTGCCACCCTGACCCTGTAAGTGAACCGTATATTTGAAGAGACGGGGATCGTAAGATCCAATTCTCACCATCTTCTCCCAAGCAAGCATTGAATAGAGTGCATCCAAAAAAATCCATCCCGTCATGGCCGGTCGCCGCAGCTCCTCTTCTTGCTCCCGTAGCTCTACGCCGGGTGACTGGAAAAAGTCTTCTGTCCCCCATAGTCGTTTAGTAGAATTGCAGACCCAAGAGTTTCTTCCACGTGCATACATGGTCCCCATCCGAGCCGGACTAGCCACCTATAACGGCAGGGAGAAAGCGGAGAATTTTCTAAACCCATCTAGAGGGGAGCGGATATGCCTTGTCCCATATTTGCTGAGAGGACTCGGGTTTACAATCCATCCATTCCTCCGCGGGCTCCTGGATTTCTACAGCCTCCAGCTGCATAACTTCACTCCTGCCTCCATACTGCATATCGCAGGTTTCGTCGCCTTCTGCGAGCTATTCCTGGGCTGTGAAGCTCATTTTGGTTTATGGAAGAAGTTATTCTGCCTTGTCCCCCGCAATCACAAGGGATCTATATATCAAGTGGGCGGAGCCGAAATATGGCGCATCGCCTAGACCGGATACCTGTCCGGCACGCCAAAGAAGGCATCTGAAGACTGGCCTTCGGAGTGGTTTTACCTAGATGACGTCCCCCTTCCGGACCCAGTATGACCAGGCCTTCCTAAGTTCAACAGCGCCCCGCTAAAGAAACACCAAACTTGGCACCATCAGAACCCCCAGGAGGAAGACGATAGAGAAGTCCTCTACCTGATGGGCAGGATGCAAATACTGGCCTAATCAGGACTGATAATAATAGAAGTCATGTCAATATTCATAATGCGGGGGGTGCTACCACTTCAATATCGGGGGAAACCCATGTGGCACTTAAACGGAGAAGACGATGCCACCCGCTGCGGTCATAAAGGTCCGGACTCCGCCACCACTCTGGCGAGAATATTATCCGATTTATACACAGGGGAAGAAGAGGAGTTCCTCCGCACTAGGCCACGGGATGGATTTTCCATGTACAACCCCCCAAGCTGGGTAAGCTGTCATTCTTCACTCGACTCTATTCATTCTTGTGTCCTTTGTCACCAATCATTCATCCTGCTATTTTCAAAGCAGGAACTAAGAAGGGCCGTGTAAAACTTCAACAGCCCACCTCCGCAGCCAGAGGATCCTGGCCGGGCTCTCGACCCCAGACTTGAAGAAGATCCGGATATATCTGTGGAGCTTGCCGATGGGACATTCTATCAAGCAAGTCGTGACAGCGCCTTGGTGGCCATCCTTGCTGATTATCCCGGGCTGCTCCCGGTGTCGAATGTAAGTAAAGCCGGAGCCCTAACTTCCAAATTATGCCGTGCCTTACACGGACATGTTGTATTTTTACAAAAACGGCCATCAGGACGCCGTGCCGAGCCCGCGGGGGCTTATAGCAAAGGGCACCTGGGCCGGGCAGGCTGAAGAGGAAGGCGGTTAGGATTGAGACACCGGGGCAGAGGTACAAATTAAACTTGCTCCGTGATCATTTTTGCCGAAATGTGACAGTTTTCATTATGTCCTGGCAGAAAGAGCAGCCGCCAGACTATATCTGGAGACCCTGCTGACCACGCCTCAAGTAGCCGGATTCCGGAACTGGACTTACGGGTGGAGGCTGATGTGGGGGCAACGCCGAATTGCCCTCCCATAGAGGATGCGGACAGGCTTTCCGCTACAAACTCTGAAGTGGAGAGCGCCATGAATCACTAGCGCAGACGGGCCGTACTCCGCAATGATATTTTCTCCGAGGAGGCTTTCAATGCCTTCAACTCCGGAGATGCATATATTCGTGCTGCTCAAGATGGACTTGCCAGAGCGACGGACCAGTATGCGAAGGATATACGGGTAAGAAAATTTGATAAGTATGTGTAGTAGTAGCCCCTGAGACTTGAAACAGTTGGCACAGCTGATTCGAGGATCATTGTATGTATAGGTTCTTATAGATAAGAATACCCATTTATCTCGGGAGCTGGAGGAGTGCAAGACCGAGCTGAAGGCCGCAGTTGCCGGAGCGGAGGAATCCCAAAAGGCCTCTTCTGGTAATACTGACCTTGATAAAGGAATTTAGAAGGACGCATACTAGTTATATATTTGGCGTAGTTGACAAATCTAACAAAAGATTCTGCAAGCAATCCCAGGGAGAATCCGAAGATCGCTAAAGATACTGAGCCACATCTGCGAAGTCAGCTGAAGGCAGGTGAGCGCGTGCTGACACAGGTTATCCGAGAGAAAAATAATCTCCAAGATGCCAATATCCGACTGAGCATCGAACTGGCAGATGTTCGGGCTCAGCTTGCTGACTCCGTAAAGGAGAACACGAGGCTTCGATGCGGCATTTATAGTAAGTGCTTTAAACAAGCTATGAAACAGTTTGGCGAGAAAGCGAATTTAACAGAGTTATGTCTGTAGGTATGCTGACGGGCCGTCCTGGAGAGGAGATGCCTGGATCCGCAGGTGATTTGCTGCAAGATCTTTCACAACTGCACGAGCGAGCTCGGCAGGTGATGCAGGGTCTTGCCCAAGCCTTGTGGCCGTCTTCTTCCTTGCCAGGAGGCATTTGCGAGGTTGTGGAGATGCTCAAAGGAGCATGGTGGCACTTCCGATTTTGGAAGACATTAGCTTGCCAACAAGGTGCGAGGGAACCTTGGGCCATGGTGAAGACGCGATACGCCAAGGCTGACCCGAACCATATGGCCGAAGTCGGACCGGTGGGGTCAGATGGGCAAGAGATACCCGTAAGTCTGCTATATGATCAAGTAGCGTTAGCCGCAAAGTATTCCCAACAGGATTGTAGGCTAGACAGCATGTTGGATGGTATAGAGGAAGAATATAGCCAGTCCAAGTGACAATGTAATTAAATGGACCTATGTAGGCCCTAGCTGGATTGAAAATCATTTGTCATGACGGACCTTTTCGCTTCAGCCCCCGGACCCGACAGTCCGAAGTGTATCCGAATACCCACACAGTTATGAATAACCAGGGTATGCATGGAAACCAGGCGTAGGGGTCATAAGTGCTTGAACAGACAAGTACCCAACTAGTTATGTTATATTACATGGATAGTAAGAAACATCTTCCAGAGAGAATAGTTCCGTTCGGGGTTCCTTTCCCTGGGTGCGCATGCACCGATGTGCATGTCCAAACTGCGAACAGAAGCGTAGGTAACAAAACATCTGGGGATTCACATTGTAATAAATGAAAACATCTTTTGTTCACCGACCGAATATTCCCTTAAGAACACTAGCTTTCGGCTTCACCCAGTCTGAGGTACACATCCGGCTGAACCGGCAGTAACAATCACAGAGGTGCTCCCCTTATGCCCTAGCCAAATTAACGGGAATGTAGGGCATAAACACAAGACCCAGGCAACCCAGCATGGCCAAAACTTAAGTCATATCGATCCATATAATGGTGAAGAAAAGGCACATATGGAAATAAAACGCATATGTGGTTGGCAGGGAGCCATTAGAGTAATTATGTATAGCTTCCGTATAGGAAGCCCCCAGGTATAATGAGCACACGTAGTGTGGCCGGAGCGATCAAAGCATCCGTACATTATTTAAGGATTTATGTGAAAAAGGTAAAGAGGGCGAGAAAGGAAGAAGGAGGACATAATTGAAACTGCGGAGGTAAGGAGACGAACACTGAGTTTGGCACTAGGCATAGAATCTTTGGAGTCTGGCCGCGTTCCATGGGTTCCGCTCGAGTCTGTTATCAGATGCATTGTGCAGACGGTACGCTCCTCCGGTGAGAACTTTATCAATGATGAAGGGACCCTCCCACTTGGGTTTGAGCTTGTCCTTCTTCTCCGGTAGGCGTAGAACTAGTTCGCCAACATTATAAGTTTTGGCCCGTACTTCTCTGCTTTGATACCTTCTAGCCTGCTGCTGATAGAATGCGGAGGGAGCTTTTGCGACGTCACACTCCTCCTCCAGAGCATCTAAGTTGTCTTGCCGATCTAGTTCGGCTTCCTTCTTTTCGTACATGCGCACGCGAGGTGAGTCATGGATTATATCGCAGTGTAGCACTGCTTCTGCACCGTACACCATAAAAAATGGTGTGTATTCGGTGGTACGATTCGGCATGGTCCGCAGCCCCCAGAGTACGAAGTCGAGCTCCTCAACCCAATGTGTGTCTGATTCCTTCAAGGATCGCACTAGTCTGGGTTTGATGCCACTCATGATGAGACCATTTGCACGTTCGACTTGACCGTTTGTTTGGGGGTGATAGACAGAGGCGTAATCGAGCTTGATGCCCATGTTGCCGCACCAAGTTTTCACCTCATCGGCTATGAAATTTGAGCCATTGTCAGTGATGATGGTGTGGGGGACACCATAACGGTGTACAACCCCTGATATGAAGTCTATCACTGGTCCAGATTCGGCCGTTTTAACTGGTTTGGCTTCTATCCATTTGGTGAACTAGTCCACCATGACCAATAAGTATTTTTTCTTATGGCTTCCCCCTTTAAGAGGTCCGACCATGTCCAGCCCCCAGACCGTGAAGGGCCAAGTTATGGGGATTGTTTGTAGAGCGGTAGGGGGCATATGGCTCTGATTGGCGAAGTGTTGGCATCTAACGCAATGTTGGACAAGGTCCTGTGCATTAGCCCGGGCTGTCGGCCAGTAAAAACCTGTACGGAAGGCCTTGCTTAGAAGTGCCCGAGCTGCAGCATGGTGCCCGCCGAGTCCGGAATGGATTTCGGCTAAGAGCTGCAGCCCTTCCTCTTTGGAGATGCATCTTTGGAGCACTCCGGTAGTGCTTTTCTTGTAGAGCTCTCCTTCATGGACTTTGTAGGCCTTAGAACATCGCACAATACAATGTGACTCATTTTGGTCCTCAGGGACCTCTTGCCTATTTAGGTAAGCTAAGAAGGGCCCAGTCCACGGGGCAATGACAACCATGATTTCGTGGGCCGAAGGTGTTGTTTCGAGGGCAGAGCCTCCGATTACATCGGATGATTCAGAATCTGGGGTTGTGTTCGGAGCCGGGCTGGTATTGCTGGACTCCCCTTCCCATACCACGGATGGCTTGAACAGCCTTTCCAAGAAGATATTAGGTGGGACGGGGTCGCATTCACCGCCGATGCGGGCAAGAATATCTGCCGCTTGATTGTTTTCTCGGACCACATGGTGGAATTCGAGCCCCTCGAACCGAGCTGATATTTTGAGGACGGCATTACGGTAGGCCACCATTTTCGGATCCTTGGCATCAAAGTCTCCGTTTACTTGTGATATTGCGAGGTTCAAGTCCCCGCGCACTTCTAGGCGTTGGATGCCCATGGAGACTGCCATCCGAAGACCATGCAACAGAGCCTCATATTCGGCCGCATTGTTGGAATCTATGTATAATATTTGGAGTACGTATTGGACCGTGTCTCCAGTGGGGGATGTCAGGACAACACCTGCTCCCAGCCCGGCAAGCATTTTAGAGCCGTCGAAGTGCATGATCCAATTGGAGTAGGCGTCGTACTCTTTAGGGAGTTCGGCTTCTGTCCATTCGGCGACAAAGTCAGCCAGTACTTGCGACTTGATGGCTCGCCGTGGTTTGTATGTAATGTCGAATGGAAGGAGCGCAATAGCCCATTTGGCAATCCGGACCATAGCGTCGCGGTTATTTATTATGTCATTGAGTGGTACTTTGGACGCCACCGTAATCGAGCACTCTTGAAAGTAGTGTCATAACTTCCGGGATGCCATGAAGACCGCGTATGCTATCTTTTGATAGTGTGGATATCAGGATTTGCATGGAGTGAGGACAGTGGACACGTAATATACCGACTTTTGGAGCGGGAACTTGTGTTCGTCTGCTTCTCGTTCGACGACGAGCACTGCCCTTACAACCTGGGGTGTCGCAGCTATGTATAATAGCATTGGTTAGCCAATATTTGGCACGGTGAGGATTGGATTACTGGCCAATAGGGTCTTTATTTCTTCCAGTCCGGCTGTGGCCGCATCCGCCCACTCGAAGTGTTTGGTGCGCCGAAGAAGGCGATAAAGAGGTAGTGCCTTTTCTCCTAATCGGGAGATAAAGCGGCTTAAGGCAGCCACGCATCTAGTTAGTTTCTAGATCTGCTTGAGGTCTGTTGGGATAGCCAATTGTGATAGAGCTCGGATTTTTGCCGAATTTGCTTCGATTCCTCTATTGGAAACAATGAAGCCGAGCAATTTCCCTGAGGGGACACCAAAGACACATTTTTCCGGGTTGAGCTTGATGTCGTATGTTCGGAGGTTGTCAAACGTTAGTCTCAAGTCATCTATTAGAGTTTCGACGTGTCTTGTTTTGATGACCACATCATCAACATATGCCTCCACTGTTTTGCAGATTTGCTTCTCTAGGCATGTCTGAATCATGTGTTGATAAGTTGCGCCGGCGTTTTTGAGCCTGAAAGGCATAGTCTTGAAACAGAAGGGGCCATATGGTGTTATCAAGGCCGTTGTGGCTTGGTCAGATTCCACCATCTTTATTTGATGGTATCCGGAGTATGCGTCGAGGAAACACAGTGAGTCATGTCCTGCGGTGGCGTCAAAGATTTGGTCAATGTGAGGGAGGGGGAAGGGATCCTTAGGGCAAGCCTTATTGAGGTCCTTGAAATCGACACATAGGCACCAGGATTTGTCCTTCTTTGGTACCATTACTAGGTTTGCTAGCCAACCCAGATATTTTATATCTCTGATGAATCCGGCCTCGAGTAGCTTGGCTAGCTCTTCTCCCATGGCTTGCCGCTTAGGCTCTAAGAAACGCCCAAGAGTCTACTTGACTGGCTTGTATCCTTTCAGTATATTGAGGCTGTGCTCGGCCAGCCTACGTGGGATGCCCGGCATGTCTGAAGGATGCCAGGTGAAAATGTCCCAATTCTCACGTAGGAAATCTCGCAGTGCAGCGTCCATTGTGGGGTTCAACTGTGTCCCAATGGCAGCTGTCTTTGTGGGGTCCATTGGGTGAACCTGGAATTTGACTATCTCGTCTGCGGGCTTGAAAGAGGTGGACTTGGGTCGCTTGTCAAGTATCGTGTCATCTTTGTCCACTGTGGCGCGCAGTGTTGTTACTTGTTCGGCCGCAAGGTCTTCGGATAATGCCTCCAGGGCTAGTGTGGCAGTTTTATTTTCGGCTCGGAGTGCGATGTCTGGGTCACTAGCTAGAGTGATGATTCCATTGGGTCTGGGCATTTTGAGCTTCATGTACCTGTAATGGGGTATAGCTTGAAAGCTCGTGAATGCGTCCCGCCATAAGAGGGCGCGGTATCCACTGCTAAACGGGGCCACTTGGAACGTGATTTCTTCAGACCTGTAATTTTCTGGCATGCCGAATACCACATCCAGTGTAATTTTTCCCACACACCATGCCTCCCGACTAGGGATGATTCCCCTGAAGGTCGTGCTGCTTTGCTCGATGCGGCTTTTGTCAATTTCCATCGTGTTGAGGGTTTCCTCGTAGATGAGGTTTAATCCACTTCCGCCGTCCATGAGCACCTTAGTGAGCCGGAAACTGTCCACGATTGGACTAAGGAACAAGGCGGCTGGTGCCCAAATTGTTCGGAATTGAGGTTCGTCACTGGCATTGAAAGTTATGGTCATGTCGTTCCATGGATTTATTGTTGCCATGTGGCAAACTTCGGCGAGACTGTGTTGAGCTTGCTTGCGCCTATTATTTGAGGCGAAAGTCTCGAAGACTGTCAATACCATATTGTTATTTCCGGCGGGATGTTGCTCTGCTGTATGATTTATGAGGAGATCCTCGCTTCTCTTTGCTACCTGCCCGAGTATCCAACATGCTCTAAGGCTATGTGTTGGCGTGGTATCCAGTGTGCTGTGAATTTTGCATGGCCCATTGAGCCATTCCTCCAATATGGTTCCACGCCTTGCATCGGGCTTTGGTTTTTTGGTAAGTGAATCGGGTAACTTACGAGAGTTTGCCCTTTTAGTTTGGACGAAGGGTTTAATGAGAGCCAGATTATCCCAGATGTTTGCTTGGGTTTTCCAGGCGCTTTCCATCGCGCTGTATTTTTGCACTATGGCCGCTAAGTCAGCGAAGTGTACTATGTCACAGCGACTTATAGCATTGAGGATTCCTTTGTCCGTGCAATTTTTGCAAAAGAGGGAGATTGCATCTTCCTCGTGACAGTCCTTGACCCTGTTTATCACAAGGGGGAATCTGGCCTAGTAATGATGTACTGTCTCTTGGGGATCTTGTCTGATATGCGAAATATTGAATAAGTCTGGGTGGGTGGATGGTTTTGAATCCGAATCCTAACCCAATCTGAGACCCAGGGGCAAAGAAGCTTCCGAGCTTAACGGCTCGGACTCCGGGATGTTTCCTAATTTCTTCGGCCCGCTGCCTTATTCTGAA
Organism: Triticum aestivum; assembly: GCF_018294505.1. Classification (NCBI taxonomy): domain Eukaryota; kingdom Viridiplantae; phylum Streptophyta; class Magnoliopsida; order Poales; family Poaceae; genus Triticum; species Triticum aestivum. Next base: position 658,616,612 of record NC_057801.1, read on the forward strand.
ATCGGGGTTTGGGTCATGTCCTCCCGCGAGCGGGTGTGCGGCTCAGAGAGCTCGGAAATCCGGACATAGTTCGTCCTCAAAATAGAGGGAGAATTCGTATGATGCTCTTCCACTACCGCTATCTCATGGGTGACCGGCGGAGAGTAAATCTCCCTTTGGTTGGGTTTAAGCCCGATCCGGTCATAGTCCGTAGCGATGCCCAGGGCGGCGATACGATCCAAGAGCTCATTAAGGGAGGAGAGCTCCATTGGGTCCATCTATTCGGCGAGTTCCGAATCGACGTGGAGGCTATTTTTGATGACCTGAGAAGTCATCGTCGGTGCGACAGCCGATCGGGCAGTTATGATGAAGCCGTCCAGCCAGAGAGTTTGGCCTAGGGCCAGGGCTCCCCCCGAGGTGATGTTGTCCTTGACAACGAGACGAGCCATCAAACATTATCGCGACGACACAGTGGAACTCTCAATGAAAGCACCAATGTCAGTGTCAAAACCGGCGGATCTCGGGTAGGGGTTCCCGAACTGTGCGTCTAAGGCTAGTGGTAACAGGAGACTGGGGACACGATGTTTACCAAGGTGGGGCCCTCTCAATGGAGGTAATACCCTACTTCCTGCTTGATTGATCTTGATGATATGAGTATTACAAGAGTTGATCTACCACGAGATCGTAGAGGCTAAACCCTAGAAGCTAGCCTATGATCATGATTGTTGCTGTCCTACGGACTAAACCCTCTGGTTTATATAGACACTAGAGGGGGCTAGGGTTACACAGAGTCAGTTACTGAGAAGGAGATCTATCATCCGAACGCCAAGCTTGCCTTCCACGCAAAGGAGAGTCCCATCCGGACACGGGACGAAGTCTTCAATCTTGTATCTTCATAGTCCAACAGTTCGGCCAAAGTATATAGTCTGGCTGTCCGGATACCCCCTTATCCAGGACTCCCTCAGTTAGGGACCCCAAACCAAGTCACGAGGCCTTTGATGAACTTGACTGCAGAGCCGGTCGGGATGGTGCGGACGGCTTCCACCTCCGCCCACTTGGTGAATTTGTCAATGGCGACGTAGAGGTAGTGGTAGCCCCCAGGCGCTCGAGGGAATGGGCCCAAGATATACAGCCCCCAGACCGCGAACAGCCATGAGAGCGGGATGGTCTGTAGGCCTTGAGCTGGCTGATGGATCTGCTTGGTGTGGAATTGGCAGGCTTCACAGGACATCACCAGCTCGGTCGCGTCGTTGAGTGTCGTAGGCCAATAGAATCCGCTATGAAACGCCTTGCCGACGAGGGTCCACGACGACGAGTGGTGCCCGCAATCTCCATCGTGTATGTCATCCAGCACCTCTTTCCCTTGTTCCTTGGAGATGCAACGTAGAGAGACATCATTCAACCGCTTCTGATATAACTAACAGTCTTGGATGCAGTAGGCCGTGGCCTGCCGGGCCACGCGCTCCACGTCCACTTCTTTATCCGGCAGCGTCCCTTGTGTCAGGTATTCCTTGAATTCCTAGGTCCAGCATCCCTCCCGAGGCTCCAGTGCCAAGAGTAAGCGCGCTCCTGAGATCGGGCCACAGGCCGAGGCTCCTGTGGCAGCTGGCTGAGGGAGCTCTTCCCGAGGCTGAGCCGTCCTTGAAAATGGTGGTGCCGCCGACGGCTTGAAGAGTTGTTCCTCGAAAATGCCAGGCTCCTGGGGCAGGCGTTTGGATGCCCTCCTGGCGATGTCATAAGCCTCTTGGTTGGTGTCGCGGGGCACATGCTACAACTCCAGTCCCCAGAACTACTTCTCCATCTTGCATACTTCCGCGAGATATGCTTCCATGTGCTCGTCCTTCGGCTCATACACCTTGTTGGAAAAGTTGACGAGGAATTGCGAATTGCCCTTGATGACGAGGCGCTTCACTCCCAGTGTTGCCGCCGCTTTCAGGCCTGCTGTGAGGCCCTCATATTCTGCTATGCTGTTGGAGACCTTCTCGCCCTACTGGAAACAGAGTTGTACGGCGTAGTAGAGCTTGTCCTGAGTGGGTTATTTAAGCACCGCACCAGCCCCTGCGCCCTGCCGCGACAAGGCACCATCGAAGTACATGACCCAGCCATCTGGTGCCTCACTTCCTGGGGAGAGGGACCGATCCTCGCCCACCTTGAGCTCTGGTACGTCCATCCATTCAGCCACAAAATCAGCGACTGGGGCTCCCTTGATGACCCTGGTTGTGCTGAATTCCAACTGAAATGCCTTCAACTTGATGTTCCATTTGGCGACTCTCCCAACGGAGTTGGGGCTCCTGAGTACCCTTTCCAACGGGTAGGCCGAGACGACTTTGATGGGGTGACCATGAAAGTAGTGTCGCAGCTTACGCAAGGCCACCAAGAGCACAAGTAAGAACTTCTGAGGCATTGGGTACCTTACCCTGGCATCCCGCAACACTGTGCTGACGAAGTACACTGGGTGCTCGGCGAGGGTGGGTGTGCTGATGTGGCATGCGTCTTCCGAAGGTTGAGGCGCCTCCTGAGATAACAGAGCCCCTAGCGCCTGATCGCTTGGTGGGACCTCTTCAGCCCCGGGGGCATCATCCTGCTAAGCTTGGTCCCTTGTTGCTGCTGTCGTCACCCTCGCGAGGCTTTCCTGGTCTTGTGCTATCCCGGCTGAGGCCGTGGCTGAGTGGATGCGGCCTTAGCCTAGTGCTCCTCCCGAAGTGCCACCAGGGATGCGCTGGCGCAGTAGGGAGTGGCAGCAGGTAGAGCACCAGGGGCTCGAGACACTACAAAAAAAATACACTTCCGTGATGATACGTGTTTGTCACAGTAGGTCGCGTTTTCTGTCATGCATGTACATCCATGAAAAATTTATGACAGAATCAAGATAGTCTTACCTATGATGTCGTAGAAGTGTTCCATGACATTACCAAAATTATCATCACGGAAGTGTCCACTTCCATGACAATAAATTGCGCGTCACAGAAGTGCTTTCGTCAAGGGTGACCGACACATGGCATCCACCGTAACGGAACGCCGTTAAGCTATTGGGTCCGGTTTTCGATCCGATAACCCGTTAACGCTCGGGCCAATGGGGATTTTCCACGTGTAAAATCATCATTGGCTGCAGGAAACACGTGTTGCCCCACCGTTGGGACAGATGTCATCCACTCATTTGACAGGAGGCGCCTATGACAGGTCGACACATGGCATAACCCAACAGTGGCCCATTCCGGTGAAAAAGGCCGGCCCAGTAAACATTAGCAGGCTGGCCCATATAAGGCCTACTTGTGTTAGGTCCATTTAAGCCCACGGCCCATACGAGATGTGCCAATTTGGCCCGTCAACGCCCCGTTAAAGATTTGACACCATTGCATCCCATCGTCAGTTCGATCCCGTTAACAGCCCGCTATATATTTGGGCTCAATATCGGCCCGATGAGATTTCGGCCTGTTAACGGCCCATTTAATGGATGGGCCAATTTTCAGGATTTACATCTTTCAGCCTTTTAGCGACCCATTTAAATGTTGGGCTAATTTCCGGCCCGGTGTGTCTTTCAGCCTATTGACAGCCCATAAATCTAATGGGCCATTTGTAGTCGGACCTGAGTTTCGGCCTTTTAGTGGCCCATTTAAGTGTTGGGCCAATTTCTGGCCCGGTGTCACTTTCAGCCTGTTGACGGGCCATAAATCAGTTGGGCCATTTGTAGTCGGACCTGAGTTTTGGACTTTTAGCGACCCATTTAAGTGTTGGGCCAATTCCCGGTCATGTGTGCCTTTCAGCCTGTTAATGGACCATAAATGAGTTGGGCCATTTGTAGTCGGACCTTACTTTTGGCCTTTTAACGGCCCATGCCCGTCACGGTCCAATACCAGCCCGGTTTCTCTTTCGGCCTGCTAAAGGCCCACAACACAGTTAGGACATTTACAAATACGACCCGACTTTCGGCCTCTTAGCGGCCCATGCTCTTCATGGTTCAGTACAAGCCCGTTGTCTCTTTCGGCGTGCTAAAGGCCTACAGTATAGTTGGGCCATATGTAGCCCAAACTTAGTTACGGCCTGTTAACGGCCCGTGAAATAAATTGGGGCCACTTGTTGCCCGCTTTGATGTCGGCATGTTAACGACCCAAGAGGTAAGAGGGCCGACCATTAACTTTCAACCTAGTAACGGCCCATTAACTTAATGGGCCCACTAAAATTCGTACATGTCTTTAGGCCAAATTATATAATTTGAGCCCATTACGACGAGCAATTATGCACAGGACCAAAACCGATTTAGCAAAGGTACGACATACAGGGAATAACGTTTCACATCCAGCATATATTACAGGAAATTACATCCACTGGGCAATCAAAGATTGATGCCACTGCATATAAATGAGCAGAACCTAACCATCTACAACGTCACAATGTGCAACCTCGGCGCAGATGATGCCCATAAGCATGTGGGCAAGTTCTTGCTGCTTTGCCACACTGTCTATGAAAACATTGATTAGTTGTTGTGTCGCATGACTCTGCACCTCTGATTGATCCACCATTTCCATCATTGCTTCAGCCATTAATTGGTTCACAAACATACATTTATTCCGTTGCATTCGAGACAGAGGATACTGAACAGATTCAGATGGCGATCTTGGCAGGCTTGCATTATTGATAGTGGAGAGTGTCTCGACCACTTCATCATAACATAAATTAGGACGGGAACCAAATAGATTAATCATGAGTTATTGCCATATTACCTGGCCTAGATTTACTAGAAAGAAACAATGGGGTTGCCTTGCTGTTTTCAAAGTTTGTCTTCTTATCTTCAGCAGCCTGCACAAAATTAACACACTAGCATTTCTATCATTGGCCAAGTCAGATAATAGGAAAGCAACATTGACACAACGAACGTTTGGGCAACTAGCCTACAGCAAATTAACACAATATGGCACAGAGATCATCAGCCAGGTAAGGTAGTATGAAAGCAACATTGACACAATGAATGAATGGGCAACCAGAGAAGCACTACAATTCAGTAATGTGCGTGATATGAGATAGTACATTCATGCAGCTCAGTATGCAAAACTACCAGGCAGTTTTCCTTACAAAAATCAACATTGGCGCCTTTAAAATTTTGCTACAACTAATTTTAGATCAGATAAAGGTTAGATTCACGCCGATTAACAAAATACATGTTGATGTAAAAATATAGTGATATACAACAGGTACTTCTATTGTTTAACCTTATTTTCTAAAAGAGAGATGGGTTTGAAATATGTAGAAAATATGATCGGAATGCTATAAAATTTCATGATGTGAGGATACGCACACGCTTCTTAGAATGGAGTTGACATTCTTTTGCTGGACTTGAGCGGACTAGTTCTTTGGCCACTTGAATCTGCTTATTATCAGTGGGAGTTGGGTTTCTCTGTGCTGGAGCAGGATCTATGAAAAATGGAGTTGGTTTATTATCTCCTAGCATTTGGATCTTTTGCAAAGACCTGGTTTGTAACCCTTCAGATTCTAACATAGTCGTCTTCCCCTTGCATGCCTTATATAGAAGAATGGTGATTGAGTTATAAAACATGCTATAACAGAGATGGAATAGGTACTGAAGAATAGAAAGGCATGACATATTGACATGTATTCCCTCCATCCGGAAAGAAATGGATGGGTCTAGGCGTATTTCAGTTCTAGATTCATCCAGTTTTATCCATTTCTGCGACATTTAATCCGGACGGAGGGAGTATGATGTAAGAGCTAGGGATACGACAGGACAACACAGTAAAGAAAAACATTGTAAAACCCACTTTAGAACCAAAGTATTCAAACCCACTGATATGAGATAGTACACTCATGCAGCTCAGGATGCAAAACTACCAGGCAGTTTTCATTACAAAAATCAACATTGTGGCCTTTAATCATACATTTTGCTACAACTAAATTTAGATCAGATAAAGGTTGGATTCATGCCAATTAACAAAATACATGCTGATGTAAAAATATAGTGATATACAAAATGTACTTACATCTACATTGGAGCACAGAGAATTCCTGCAAGAATCTTTCCTCATAAACGATACCATTGCAGAAATTCTTCTATCTATTAAGCTTATTTTCTAAAAGAGAGATGGGTAAGAAACATGTAGAAAATATGATCAGCATGCTACAAAATTTCATGATGCAAGGATACGCACACACTTCTAAGAATTGAGTTGACATATTTTTGCTGGACTGGAGCGGACTAGTTCTTTGGCCACAGGAATCTGCTTATTATCAGTAGGAGTTGGGTTTGTCTGTGCTGGAGCAGTATCTATAAAAACTGGAGTTGGTTTATTATCTCCTGGCGTTTGGATCTTTTGCAAAGGCCTTGTTTGTAACCCTTCAGATTCTAACATAGTCGTCTTCCCCTTGCATGCCTTGTATAGAAGAATGGTGCTTTAATTATAAAACATGCTGACAACAGTGAGATGGAATAGGTGCTGAAGAATAGAAAGGCATGACATATTGACATGTATTCCCTCCATCCAGAAAAAAATGGATGGGTCTAGGCGTATTCTAGTTCTAGATACATCCTTTTTTATCCATTTCGACAACATGTAAACCGGACGGAGGGAGTATGGTGTAAGAGCTAGGGATACGACAGGACAACACAGCAAAAAACACTAGCTGAATGTAAAACTATATGCTAGCGGAATACATACACAAATAACTAAGGCAACATACACGTGTATGATTGGGAAAATAAGATGGCATTGCAACAGAGCACTAGAACATCACTTCAATGTAAAAAAACATGGTATGGCAGACAGCTGAATTACATACTGATGAATAACAATGCATAAGATATTTAGAAGCATGATGTCCAAATTAAGCAGATGGCATTGTGATAGAGTAGAATGACAGTACTTGAATTTGAAAACATGTTATCATGAATGGAATAGGTACTGAAAAACAGGAAGGCATGACATATTTACATGCATGATCAGCATGCTAAGCACATGGCATCGCAACAGAGTAGATACACTCCAGGACATTATATGCATGCTGTACCCATATCACAGTCCAAGTTAGAGTAAGGACCTTGTGGGGTGAAGCGGATTCATCATCTTTCTGCAAGTCTTCTGAAGAACTGCCTTTACATGTTCCATCATATTGGGTATCATTGACATCAAGTTTATTGGACTTTACATTGCTCCGTGAGGTTCTTGTGGATATATCAGTGTGTGCAATTATATCTGACATGCATGGAAGACAACTAGTAGTTAGATTTATGTAATGAGTGCCTGTAGGGGACGACATAAATAGTATGACTGGGGTTAACTAGCAGCAACATGTCTCATAAACTAAAGGGAGAACACAGATGAAAGCTACAAAATATGTATCGTTTCTACTCGAGATTAACTAGATGGCACACAAAAGTGTTAAAGAACAACATAGGTAATACTAGAAGTGGTATAATACTATAATCACCAGCCTGTGGGATAGCATTGGCTGATGGATGATAACTATGGAACAGCGTTACCTAAAGAACAAGTATCTTAGCTGAACTATGGAACAGCGTGAACTCCTGAACAAGACCCGTAAGAAATCAGCATGAATATACAGTGAAATGTGATGATCTATTTTCCATGCTTAGATGAATAACAACACCATAAATGTTGCACACAAGTAAGATGAGGGTACAACCTATCTGGCTGCCATCCATAGGAGTGAGCATCATGTGCTCACTTGCCGATGGCCCTACAGTTGTCGTGGTTGTCCATGTCGGGCACGCGCATTTGATGCAGGGAACTGTTGAGTGGGTACTATAGCTCCCTTCTGGTGTATGCTTCCCTTGTTGGAGCAGCTGCGGTGAGTCGGAAGACGGTGTGTCTGAAGATGCAGATAACACATAATGTTAAGAACGACATATCTCTTTGATCTGAAGAAATACACTAAGAGATCAACAGCAAGGTACGAGAGTGGTCACACGTCTGTTGACTGAAGACTAAATTGGGGAAACATGATTTTATTTTATTTTGGTACTATCCGATCTACGCCGGATGACTTGATGGTCATCTTGTGCTCCTGGCTGACACTGTTCGGAATCTTCCCAGAAGAGCCAGCGACCAATGGCAGAGCAGCCTGCCTCCGCCGTCCGTGGCCCCAGAAAAACCCCGCTCCCCGCCCCACCGCACTGCCATGGTTGCGCTGCCCCTGGGCCAATCCACAGAGACTCCCCGTCATCCATATCCGGCGGCGGTAGTACGTTCAACCCACGCAACTCTAGAAGATAGCCATCTAAGCGTTGCTTCCGCGGCGAACTTGCCTCCCCGCACCCTTACGTTAGACACCAGCCAACGGGCATCCTAGGAGCTCCGCCGCCTCGAGGGGTGCTGCTTCCCATTGGGAATTGATTGGCCCAAAATAAAAATTCAGACAACTGATGCCTAAATAAAGTGATTTGAGATGAGGGTGCAACCTATTTGGCGGCATGGTGAAGTAGGCAGGTCCAGTTGCCGAGTCGGTGAGGCCGGCGCGGTTGCGGTGGCGACCGGCGGTAGGGAAAGAGCGATGTCGCGATGGTCGACGGCTACGCGGAAGCAGCGCCAGGACTCTGGACGGATCCGAAGTTGGAGCCGCTCCGGCGCCATGAACAACGGCGGGGGTGAATCGGCTCCATTACGGTTCACGTAGTCGTCGTCGAGGCAGCACCAGTAGCACGGAGTAAGAGGCACACGACCCAGTGCACGACGGCGAATGGACAGCGTCTCCGGCATTAGGGAGGAGGGCGGCTGTGAAATTGGTGCGGTGGGGGTGCCATGGAGGTGGGGCTGAGGTTTCGCGGCTTGGGAGAAGGGAGCTTCCCGGGGAGAAGGTGATTTGGTGCCCATGAGGTATGAATGGGGGCCGGCGGGGCAGGCGAGGAATTGGGAGCGGAGTGTAACCATGTCTTACGGACGCATTTGTCTGAAATGTGAGGGGGAGTTACAGTTCTACCCTTGCCTATAGGCTTCTCGACTTGGGTTTGTGTACTGAGGGTCGGGGATAGCAGAGTAACTTTGCTTCTCCCCAAATAGTGGGCGGGACCGATTTTGGGCGAGGAGGGCGTGTTTTGAACTATAGTGGGTGCAAGCGATTCCGGGCGAGGAGAGCAGGTTTTGAAATAGTGGGCGCGAGCTATTTCAGGTGAGGAGAGCGTGTTTTGCCGACCATGGTTTATGAATTATTCGGCACATGTCATTTTGGCCGAGGAGAAGGCGCGCTTGGATGAAGTTACGAACCTACCCTTGATGTACAACGGGCCAATTGATGCGTGTCCCACATAGGACGGTAATTCCGCGTCTCCCATTTATTTGCTCGGGCGAATTCCACATAGCAGCGAGGATGTTTAAGGGTTCGTTTAAATTTTGGGAGAACGAGCATCCATGTCTACCTTACCAAGTCGATTCGAATCAAATTTTGAAACATTAGCTTGCACTTCTTTTTTAGATGGAGAGATGATGCTTGGGAGTAATGTGTTTTTACATGCTCGTTGCTAGCGATTTACTATATGACAAATAGTTGACCCACTCAAAAACACGAATCAAACCCAAAATGAAATATCTTGATTCAATGAAATAGCTCGTTCAATAGGTCAAAATAGTGAACTAAATAAAAAAATTAACACCTCAGTCAAGTAGCATGTTGTACAGTATTATAGTACTCCATGAACATGTTGAAAGTCAAATTAATGAACTTGTTTGTTATACGCATATATCCGTTCATGTGTGGATTGCAGACAACATGTTCTCCAATTTAAATATTTTAATGCAAGTTTATATCGAAACATGGTTTATATCAGTCTTTGATGCATAAAACGCGACCTCCCCCTCTCTCGGACTCCTGTTCTCTCTCTCTCTCTCTCTCTCTCTCTCTCTCTCTCTCTCTCTCTCTCTCTCTCTCTCTCTCGCCGACAATCTTCAATTCTGTCGCACGCATCCGACAGAAAAACCTTGTTGCTCCCTCTCCCTTTCTATCCATCTCTCTCTCTCTCTCTCTCTCTTTGTGTGTGTGTGTGGCGGGGGGGGGTCTTTCTAGTTCGCATGCATATATACACCATCTATAGGTCTCTCTCGCACACTTTGTATGATACTCTAGCTAGTCCAAGCTAGATATCTTGGGTGCACTCATCGTACGCACATAAATTCCTTGGCTCTTTGCCCGTAACTCTCTCACGCACCACTATGTTGTCTCGGAGCTCTTCCCCCCCCCTCTGTTAAACTCTCCATCCACCTGGGCCACACATACACATGCATATCTCACTCGCACTTGATAGGCCCATCTAAAACTCTATCTCTCTCCCTCATTCTCTCTCCATATCACACGCACACACACAATCTCATGCCTAGCTAGTCAAGTGTGATGGTCTCTCACTCAATTGTAGGCACACGCAGTCCCCCCTATATGTATATGACTAGCTAATCTTAGTCTCCATCACAAACATGTGCATGGTCTCTCTCGATTTCTCTCGGGGCATCTTTCTATCGTGCACGCACTCCCTCGATCTCCCACCCATATAGTCCCCTCACGATCTCGAGGGGATCTCTCTATCACAAACACACCCTCTCTCCCTCCCCATGCGTCCATGCCATCCATGTGTCCCTCTTGACCTTTTTTCCTTGTTGGCCAGACCTCTATTGGACATGTGCTACAGGGGTGTCACTCTCCATTGCAAACAATCACACACTAGCTATCTTCGTGTATCTCCTCGCCTCGCTTTTCCATCTCGGAGATGCATGCGTGATATGTTCGCATAAGAAACAAAAAAACACACTCTCTCTAATTTATCGTTTGTTGTCACTTTCTCTTCACACATAATCTTTTTGCACACTTACTCATTCTCCTTCACACGCACTTGATCTGTCTCGACTGAGGCACTCTCCTCGGTCCATAGCATATAGATTTATTGAAAAGTCAAACATCACAAAGTTTGACCATGTACGTGGAGAAAAAGAATTACATCTAGTACGGCAAACATATACCATTAGATTCACCATGAGATGTAGTTTTGTATGATGTATCTTTGGTATTGTAGATATAAATAACATGTGTGATATGTTTGCATAAGACACGCACGCTTTTTCTCTACTTTTATCGTGTGTCGTCCATGTCTCTTTCACACACGCACACACACTTTTTTCACTCTCTCTCTCACTCACTCTCTCTCTCTCTCTAGTTAGGGACTCTGTCACATCCATAAGCATATGGATGTTTTGAAACGTCAAACCTCAGAAAAGTTTGACCAGGTATATGTGGAGAAAAACATTTACATCTGGAACGATCATTAGATTCATCACAACATGTACTTACTTCATACTATCATTTATCTTTGGTATTGTAGATATAAGTAATTTGTTTATAAACTTGGTTAAAGTTTCAAAAGTTTGACTTAAAAAAATGTTAGAACTACATTATCGAATGGAGGGAGTAGCTCTTTCTCTCTCTCTGCTATCTCTCACGTGCCTCCCCTCTCACTCGAACTCTCTATACTGACGGATTATACGCTCACTGTGTCAGTGTATAGCTCCGTATATTGTTTAGTTGACTGGTCAACCAATCCACATGCTGCCTTGTCAGCTCGTGTTCTGTATCTTCGTGTGCTGGCCCATGTGGCAGTGGGTGAAAATAAGTAAACTAGAGGCCCATCTGACACGCGGTGAAGTAAACAAAGTTGCAACCACTCGGGGTAGCACCCCGCACACTAGTAAATTGTGGGCACATTGAGGACAAACTTCTTGCGCGCGAAGGATGCACTCGCGCACAATTCACCACTGCGCGGCGGCATGCACAGAAGGACGCACTTGCGCACACACAACACGCAACACACACCAGCACACGTGTACATCGGCATCGCCGCCGGTTGAGATGGATGGCGAGGCAGTCAACAAGCGGAGGCGGCTCGAGCCAAAACCGCATCCAGCGAGCCTGGACTTCATCAGCATCCTCCCCAACGACATGCTGCTCGTCATCATCGGCCTCCTCCCCACCAAATCTGCCGTGCGGACTGAGGAGTCCTGGATAAGGGGGTATCCGGACAGCTGAACTATATTCATCGTCCGGACTATAGAAGCGTCAAGATACAAGATTCAAGATTTAGGCTCGTGTCCGGATGGGACTCTCCTTTGCGTGGAGGATAAGCTTGGCGATCCGGATATTATGTTTCCTTCCTTGTAACCGACTCCATGTAAACCCTAGCTCTCCGGTGTCTATATAAACCGGAGAGGATGGTCCTTAGAAGGCCGATCACAATTACAATCATACCATCATAGGCTAGCTCTTAGGGTTTAGCCTCTATGATCTCGTGGTAGATCTACTCTTGTACTACTCATATCTTCAATATTAATCAAGCAGGAAGTAGGGTTTACCTCCATCGAGAGAGCCCGAACTTGGGTAAACATTGTGTCCCTTGCTTCCTATTACCATCAGCCTAAGACGCACAGATCGGGACCCCCTACCCGAGATCCGCTAGTTTTGACACCGACATTGGTGCTTTCATTGAGAGTTCCTCTGTGTCGTCGCTTCGAGGCTTGATGGCGAATTCAATCGTCAACAACATGGTCCAGGGTGAGACTTTTCTCCCCGGACAGATCTTTGTGTTTGGCGGCTTCGCACTGTGGGCCAATTCGCTTGGCCATCTGGAGCAGATCGACAGCCACACCCCTGGCCACCAGATCAGGTTCGGAAACTTGAACTACACGACGGATATTCATGGAGACTTGATCTTCGGCGGATTTGGCCCTGTGCCAGGAGCACCGGACATACACGGCGAGCACGGCCTAGACCTGTTGTCGGACAATGCTCGAAACACTATCCCTGCAATAGCCCTGAATCTAAATCCTGAACAGGTTGCGTTGCCCAAGGATGGAGGGGGAGACCCCGCTCCGAAAGCCGCATACCCATCGGTGTTGGAGCCGAACAGGCCTCGCCTTTGCGGAGGCTTGTATCCCCGGGCCCCCGGACTCGTACCCGGTCGTTGATCCCGGTCCGCACGCTCTCGAGTCAGCCGAGCTAGTTTGGGCTCCGGTAATGGAGTTTACCGCTGCGGACATCTTTTAGCACTCGCCCTTTGGCGACATGTTGAACTCATTAAAGTCTCTCTCTTTGTCATGAGGCTCTGGGCCGAACTATGTCCGGCTTGAGTGGGAAGTAGGCGACGAAGAAATTCGCCGCCCACCCACCACCCACTTCATTGCCACGATAAACGATTTAACCGACGTGCTTGACTTCGACTTCGAAGACATCGATGGTACGGACGACGATGTAGGAGACATACAGGAGCCACCGCCCACAGGGCAGTGGACAGCCACCCCTTTACACGATATACATATGGAGGATACTCTAGAAGAAAGCAATGGCGATGAGGCAGTAAAAGATAACCCCTCCGGAGGAAAAGCAAAGCATGGGCGCCCTCCGCGCTGCTCCAAGCCCCGCCACATCAATACCGGCCCCAGAGGTAGAATCAGCCCGGATGGTGCCGAAGAGGAATACAGCCTCGATCAGCCTACCTTCAAGCAGGCCGGACCGGCTACGGTGGGATATTTGGAAAGGGACGACTATACACCCCCTCTGAAGACGAGGTAAGCCTCGGCAAGGACGAATTCAGCGTGCCTGAAGACCCAGTGGAACAAGTTTGCTTTAAGAGACGACTCATAGCCATGGCAAAGAGTCTGCAAAGGAAGCAAGAGCAGCTTCAAGCTGACTGAGATTTGCTAGCGGATAGGTGGACCAAGATCCTGGCCGCCGAAACATACGGATTTGACAGCCCTAGTGTCGGTGTCAAAACCAGCGGATCTCGGGTAGGGGGTCCCGAACTGTGCGTCTAGGCGGATGGTAACAGGAGACAAGGGACACGATGTTTTTACCCAGGTTCGGGCCCTCTCGATGGAGGTAAAACCCTACTCCTGCTTGATTAATATTGATGATATGGGTAGTACAAGAGTAGATCTACCACGAGATCGGAGTGGCTAAACCCTAGAATCTAGCCTATGGTATGATTGTTGTTCGTCCTACGGAGTAAAACTCTCCGGTTTATATAGACACCGGAGAGGGCTAGGGTTACACAGAGTCGCTTACAATGGGAGGAGATCTTCATATCGTATCGCCAAGCTTGCCTTCCACGCCAAGGAAAGTCCCATCCAGACACGGGACGGAGTCTTCAATCTTGTATCTTCATAGTCCAGGAGTCCGGCCAAAGGTCATAGTCCGGCCATCCGGACACCCACTAATCCAGGACTCCCTCGGTAGCCCCTGAACCAGGCTTCAATGACGACGAGTCCGGCGCGCAAGTTGTCTTCGGCATTGCAAGGCGGGTTCCTCCTCTGAATATTTCATAGAAGATGTTGAACACCAGGGTAGTGTCCGGCTCTGCAAAATAAGTTCCACATTCCTTCGTAGAGAGAATAATATTTGCGTCAATCGGATCTGCTGACATATTCCGTGGCGTGACATCATGCCACAGCCAGGCTCTTTATTCATTTTATTGTTCCACCTCAGCGCGTTTAGCGAGGCGGTTTCCCTAGCACGTCTTGTCAAAGCAGAGATCGTGTCCCCTTATTCCGGGATTCTCATCAATATGGGTGTGGGTAACCCAATTGCGCCATTAACCGCGGCGCTTGGGAGATAAGCGAGTTTTATTAGGCCGGTGGGGGGCTCGTAGTTTTGGCCGCCCATATAAGGGGATAAGAATCCGCCCTTTCCATTTGCGCCCTCTTCCTCCTCTGCTTATCCGTCCGTGCGCACTCGAACTCCAGCGCCCAAGCCCACACTTCCCACCTCAACCTTCTCCAACCATGTCAGGAGCGGGAGGTAGATGGATGGCCTCCTCCGTCACGGAGGGACAAATCAAAAACCTGAGGAAGGTCGGATACTTGTCTAACGACATCGCGCATCGGCTCCCAGATGCGGGGCAACTCATCCCCACCCCCAGGCCCCATGAGAGGGTTGTTTTTCTTCCCCATTTCCTCCGTGGACTGGGTTTTCCTCTTCACCCGTTCGTCCGGGGGCTCATGTTCTACTACGGCCTGGACTTCCACGACCTGGCCCCAAACTTCATCCTCAATATCTCGGCGTTTATCGTCGTGTGCGAGGCCTTCTTCCGCATCCAGCCCCACTTTGGCCTATGGCTGAAGATCTTCAGCGTCAAGCCGAAGGTCGTGCAAGGCCGACGGGCGAAATGCGGAGGCGCCATGGTGGGCAAGATAGCCAACGTCACCTGGCTCGAGGGTGCCTTCGTGGAAACCATCAAAGGGTGGCAATCTGGGTGGTTTTATATTACCGAGCCGCGTGACCCTAAATGGGCAGCGACCCCTGAATTTCGATCCGGAATCCCCACCCGGCTCACATCTTGGAAAGAGACGGGCCTGTCGTGGGGCAATCCGGAAGAGGTGACCGGACTCCAAACCTGCGTCCAAGACCTGGTGTCCAAGAAGGTCAAACTTGTCAACATGGTCCAGGTCATGCTCTTCCGCCGGATCCTCCCGTGTCAACGACGGGACTTCAATTTGTGGGAGTTCGACCCGTCACGGCACCAGACTCTATCCCGGCTCTTCGAAACGAAGGACGAGGACGCCTGGAAGGTGCTTTTCAAAAGCTCTAAGGTCTCCCCTCCCGTCACCAAGGATCGCGGGTTCTGCGCCAAAGGTCAGGCCTCCGACGTAAGCTTACCTTTAGCCCCTTACGGGATATCCGCATTTCATAGTATGACCTTATGTGGGATCTAAACTCCCGTTCCTTTGACAGGATTGGAAGAGGACATCCAGACAGTTTGACTGCCTGGCCCCTTTGCCCGAAGGCCCAGTAGACGCACACTTACTGAAGCAACTGGTTCCGGCACCCCATGTGGTGCCGGAGAAGAAGGCCAAGGAGAAGGCCACGGGGACCCGAAAGAGTTCCCGACGCCCGGTGTCGTTGGATTTGCCTGACGGCTCCAACGCACCCTCCGCCTCCGAAGATGAGGAGGAGGAAGAAGAAGATGCCTCTCCCCCTCCAACGGGGGGAGGAAAGAAGAGAAAGGCCTCCGCAACTGGGGAAGCCGGAGGGTCCAAGAAGGGGAAGCCCCTTCTGCCGGACTACGCCCCCGATGCCGAAGACGGCGAGGAGGACTGGCCCTCCAGGGTCAAGCCCCTGGCAAAATCGTAAGTGTCCGGCTACCCGAATGACTTATTGCACTCCTTTATTATTTGATAGCTTCTAACACCGAAGCTAATCATACAGTCCGTCCAGAGCTCAGCTTGGCGATTCGTCGAGCGGATCTCTGAATTCGTCGGATGTGAATAGCGCTTCACTTCTGATGGCCTCCTCCCCTCTTCCTACAGACGGCGCGGAGGTGGAGTCCCGTAGGGGACAAAACCAGGAGGAGGTGGTCCTGGAAGCGCCACAAGCCGACCTTCCAGACTCCCAACCCAAAGGGGGTAAAACCCCGGAGGGATCTAAGTCCGGCCCTGGGCCGGACACTGCTCCGGAACCATCAGTGGTTCCAGAGCCCGACAGGCGGCGCCTTCACAAGAAGGGTGAGTCCTCGACGTCGGCGACTTCCGTCCACTCGGAGGCGCCGGACAATTTGCTGGAGGCGCTCAACGGCGCCTCTATCGACGAAGAACACCACACTGTTATGAGTGCGGTGATTCAGAAGGTTCAGTCTGCTAAGAGCGGGCTGACGGAAGCCTGCACAAGCCTGTTAACGGGCTTTGAGGTATGTGTTCAAAAATATATATAAAAAATGTTACCGCATAGACAATAGCCCCAGATGCTTAGTTCGGTGTTTGGAAAGAAAAGCCGAACTGAGGATCTTAAAAGATATACGCAGGAGTCTAATAGAAATGTGTCAATATGGGAATGCAGGTTGCGCTGCTGACCTCTGCCGCACTGACTGCGGAGGTCAATGCCTTGAAGGAAAGCCTCGAGCGATCCGAGAACGAGCTCGCCGTGCCAAGAAGCAGCTCGAGGATAAAGAGGGTATGTAGCACCTCCTGAAAATGTATATAGAAATACTTGGTTGCATAATAATAACAGGACCAACGTTAATGTTGCAGGAGCCGCAACCAAGGTGGCGACCCTGAAAGAGGCGGTTTCGAGGGCCAAAAAGAGTGCGGCCTTGGAGCGCACCGAGCGAGAGAAGCAGGAGGCGTGGGTGACGGAGGTGCGGCAAGAGCTCCAGGCTCTCGTGGAAAAACACGAGAGTTTGGAGCGTGACTCGAAGACTCGAGAGTCCGAGCTTGCCTTGGCTCTTGAGAGTGCCAAGACCGCTAAGGCCGAAGCCCAGAGGACCCTTTAGGAGATCGAGGCGATGAAGAAGATAGCGGCGGGTAAGGCATTCTTTATGCAAAGCAAAAATATAAAAGTTAATTATCTGCTACTTACCCGAATCCGGAGCTCTCCAGGAGCGTTCGCCGATCTGCCCTGTAGTGTGTCTGATGCCGCCGCATACTACCGAGCCGAAGAGGGGAGCTCGACAGAAAAAGTGTTCTGGTCTCAGTATGCTGAGGCCGGACATCCGTTGCCCCTGAGCAACCAACTGAAGCAGCTGGTTGAGCTCCACAAGGTGGGCGAACAGGCCATGAATGGCCTCATAGCTCGGCTGTGGCCTGGAGAAGCCATGCCTGGGAGCTACTTCGGTATGGTCCAGCGGCTGGTGGACGCGTGTCCGTGGATTGAGGTCGTCAAGCGCTCCGCTTGAATTGAAGGTGCCCGTCAGGCCCTTGCCTGTGCTAAGGTGCACTGGGGCAAGCTAGATGCGGAGAAGCTATTGACGGACGCGCCACCACCGGGCAAGGAGTATCGTACGCCCGAGATGTATTACAATGGCGTTCTGAAGGGTGCCCGCCGCTTAGCGGATGAGTGCTCCAAAGATGTAATTTTTGAGTGAACTCGTATTTGTTATCCTGTACGTTGAAGCTTTGTTCATATGCGTTAAGCAACGCTTGTTAATTTAAAATATTACCTTATGTGCGACCATTTATCAAGTCTGAGAGATGCAAGTCGTCGGCTTCGACCCCCATGCCACGAGTGCTGGGGTGTTCGGGATAAATCTGAGCGCTCTTGTTCCCATTCTTGGGTCCATCTAGGGAGGCGTTCAGCATAGCGAACCAGGCCGTCGGACTTATAATGCTTTATCACTCTCACTTAGCCATAGAATTCTATAATTTTAAATTTCGGCGAAACCCCTAGTAATCAGAAGACCGAGTTCGGGGCGCTATCCACGCCTAGGCCGAATAAGTCCGGTTCCTCGCTTGAAGTGGCATAAGTCTTTAAGGACTCGAAAAAACCTCGCAAACAGCGACCAGTCTCTCGCACTATCATGACAGTCAGTTTTAGCTTTCTCTACTGAGGTGTTAACCCAGCTCAACTGGGGCACAATCGCAGTAGTTCTCCCAGCGCTACCGTAGCCAACAATGCGGAACGTAAGGTACCAAAACATGGGAGCCCGGCAAACCAAACTATTGACCAAAGACATGATTCGGAGCTGATGCATATAGTGCTATAAGTTCGGGGTGCCGCCCTTGTTAGAGTGTTCGGTCTTCTCACACCGCATTATGGTTGCAAAATAATAACAGGACCAACGTTAATGTTGCAGGAGCCACGACCGAGGTGGCGACCCTGAAAGAGGCGGTCTCCAAGGCTGAAAAGAGTGCATCCATGGAGCGCACCGAGCGAGAGAAGAAGGAGGCACGGGTAGTGAAGGTGCGGCAGGAGCTCCAGGCTCTCGTGGAAAAACACGAGAGTTTGGAGCGTGACTTGGAGACTCGAGAGGCCGAGCTTGCCTTGGCTCTTGAGAGTGCCAAGACCGCTAAGGCTGAAGCCCAGAAGGCCCTTCAGGAGATTGAGGTGATGAAGAAGATAGCGGCAGGTAAGGCATTCTTTTTGCAAAGCAAAAATATAAAAG
Source organism: Triticum aestivum (assembly GCF_018294505.1). Lineage (NCBI taxonomy): Eukaryota > Viridiplantae > Streptophyta > Magnoliopsida > Poales > Poaceae > Triticum > Triticum aestivum. Next base: position 658,635,459 of record NC_057801.1, read on the forward strand.
TTAATTATCTGCTACTTACCCGAATCCGGAGCTCTCCAGGAGCATTCGCCAATCTGCCCCGTAGTGTGTCTGATGCCGCCGCATACTACCAAGCCGAAGAGGGGAGCTCGACGGAAAAAGTGTTCTGGTCTCAGTATGCTGAGGCCAAACAGCCGGTGCCCCTGAGCGACCAACTGAAGCAGCTGGTCGAGCTCCACAAGGTGGCCGAACAGGCCATGAAGGGCATCATAGCTCGGCTGTGGCCTGGAGAAGGCATGCCCGGGAGCTATTTCGGTCTGGTGCGGCGGCTGGTGGATGCTTGTCCGTGGATTGTGGTCGTCAAGCGCTCTGTTTGTATTGATGGTGCCCGTCGGGCCCTTGCCCGTGCTAAGGTGCACTCGAGCAAGCTAGATGCGGAGAAGCTGTTGACGGACGCGCCACCACCGGGCAAGGAGTATCGTACGCCCAAGATGTATTATAATGGCGTTCTGAAGGGTGCCCACCGCATAGCGGATGAGCGCTCCAAAGCTGTAATTTTTGAGTAAACTCGCATTTGTTATCCTGTACGCTGAAGCTTTGTTCATATGCGTTAAGCAATGCTTGTTAATTTAAAATATTACCTTCTGTGCGGTCGTTTATCAAAATCTGAGAGATGCAAGTCGTCGGCTTCGACCCCCATGCCACGAATGCTGGGGTGTTCGGGATAAACCTGAGCGCTCTTGTTCCCATTCTTGGGTCCATCTAGGGAGGCGTTCAGCACAATGAACCAGGCCATCGGACTTATCATGCTTTATCACTCTCACTTAGCCATAGAATTCTATAATTTTAAATTTCGGCGAAGCCCCTAGTATTCGGAAGACCGAGTTCGGGGCGCTATCCACGCCTAGGCCAGATAAGTCCGGTTCCTCGCTCGAAGCGGCATAAGTCTTTAAGGACTCGAAGAAACCTCTCAACAGCGACCGGTCTCTTGCACTATCATGACAGTCAGTTTTAGCTTTCTCTACTGAGGTGTTAACCCAGCTCAACTAGGGCACAATCGCAGTAGTTCTCCAGCGCTACCTTAGCCAACAATGCGGAACGTAAGGTACCAAAACATGGGAGCCGGGCAAACCCAACTATTGACCAAAGACATGATTCGGAGCCGATGCATATAGTGCTATAAGTTCGGGGTGCCGCACTTGTTAGAGTGTTCGGTCTTCTCACATCGCATTATGGGGTGTTGTAAGCCCCTGGTGTATTATCCGTGCCAAAGTGTACGGTTGCATAGTGTCATGACTGAACATGTTTGCATATAAAAATAGATAAGTACAATAATAGGTAAGAGCTATGTATTGTTTATTAAAAAAGGGCCGCTGCGAGAGCAGAACGATACAAAAAGTGCGGTAAGCAAGAGATGGGAGTATTTGACATATTCCCCTTCAGGGGCAAGCTGCAGGATTGTAAGAGAAACAGGTATTAAACTCGTTATAGACACCACCTTGACTTTTGACGTATCTTGCTTCCTCCCTTGCTATTGCATCTTTTGTTCGGCGATAGTATTGCCGGACAGGCCTTCCGAATAGTTGGGTCCTGAAAGTGTGTAAAAAAGGAAAACAGCGAAATAGGGAGCCCCCTAGTGCGGTTAAGCTGCATTCTAGGTGTGCCGTTGTTGTGCCCCTCCCCTTATGCCCATGGTATCTCTAAGGCGTAATTATGTACGCGTGGTACCAGCATTGCCGTTTGGCGGGGGCTGGGGTCGGGGCCACACTGCTATGCTTGCTCGGAACGTGCCATACGAATTTGTTGTAGGTTACTTCGGGCTCGCTTGACGTTGTCCGGACGTTTGGCACCTGGATTGGAGAACTGCCTTGAGAGGCTACTCTATACTTCCGCCGCTAGGGCTGCCGTGTGCTCCTCCGTTCGGAGAGAGCGTTCTGTGTTTCCATTTACCGTGATGACTCCGCGAGGTCTTGGCATCTTGAGCTTGAGATATGCGTAGTGCAGCACCGCATCGAATTTTGCAAATGCGGTTCGTCCGAGCAGGGCGAGATAGCCGCTACGGAATGGGACTATGTTGAAGATTAAGTCCTTGCTCCGGAAGTTATCTAGTGATCCGAAGACCACCTCTAGTGTGACCGAGCCTGTACAGCTGGCTTCGACCCCTGGTATGACACCTTTGAAGGTTGTCTTTGTGGGTTTAATCCTTGAAGGATCTATGCCCATTTTTCACACTGTGTCCTGGTAAAGCAGGTTCAGGCTACTGCCGCCGTCCAATAGGACTCTGGTAAGGTGAAATCCGTTGATAATTGGGTCTAGGACCAGTGCGGCGAATCCGCCGTGACGGATGCTGATGGGATGGTCCCGTCGATCGAAAGTGATCGGGCAAGAGGACCATGGGTTGATCTTTGGGGCGACTGGCTCCAGCGCATAGACGTCCTTGAGAGCATGCTTCCGCTCCCTTTTGGGGAAGTGGGTTGCGTATATCATATTCACCATCCGAACTTGCGGGGGAAATCCCTTCTGTCCTTTGTTATTCGGCGGTCGGGGCCCCTCCTCGTCATCGCTATGTAGCCCCTTGTCTCTGGTCTCGGCACTTATCTTGCCTGCCTGCTTGAACACCCAACAATCCCTGTTGGTGTGATTGGCTGGCTGTTCGGGGGTGCCGTGTATCTGGCATGAGGCGATCAATTATCTGGTCTAAGCTGGATTGGCCCTGAGGGTTTCGTTTGAATGGCTTCTTCCGCTGACCCGTTTAGAGCCTCTGAATCCGGCATTGACTGCCGTATCTTCAGTATTGTCACCGTTAATGCGGTGCTTATGCTTGTTGCGGTGTGACCTGCTGTTGTTATCCTTGTTATCCGAATTGCCGGGGCTCTTGCTTATGTTATTGCTACGAGCCAGCCAACTATCTTCTCCCGCGCAGAAACGGGTCATGAGTGTCGTGAGGGCTGCCATAGACTTCGCTTTTCCTGTCCTAGGTGCCGGCAAGCCATTCGTCTCGGATGTTGTGCCTGAAGGCTGCGAGGGCCTCGGTGTCCGGACAATCGACTATTTGGTTTTTCTTTGTCAGGAACCATGCCCAGAATTGTCTGGCCGATTCCTCTGGTTGCTGGATTATGTGGCTTAGGTCATCGGTGTCTGGTGGTCGCACATACGTGCCCTGGAAGTTGTCAAGGAATGCGGATTCCAGGTCCTCCCAACAACTGATTGACTCTACTGGCATGCTATTAAGCCAATGTCGAGCTGGTCCTTTAAGCTTGAGTGGGAGGTATTTGATGGCGTGTAGATCATCGCCATGGGCCATGTGGATGTGAAGGAGATAATCCTCGATCCATACCGCAGGATCTGTTGTGCCATCGTATGATTCGATGTTTACGGGTTTGAAGCCCTCGGGGATTAGATGATCTATTACTTCATCTCTGAAGCATAGTGGGTGTGCGGCGCCCCTGTACTGAGCTATATCGCGACGCAGCTCGGACGAGCTTGGTCTGTTGTATTCGGCCGGGCCATACTTATTATGTCTGACGTGACGGCTAGCGTCACGTGACGCGGGGCGCCCATGCGATCCGTAGATCGATCTTGTTTGCCTTGCCTTATTCTCCAAGATGTCTCGCAGGTCTGTTGCGTCTCCCCGTACTCTGGATGTTTTGAGCGGTGTGGGGGTGCGGTTTGGGTCGAGGGCCTGAAGGCCTCTCTATCGCGGCCACAGGGTGGCCGATCGGGCGCATCGTACGCTGGTGATGTAGGTTTAATTGCTTCCTCCTCAAGTTGGGGAGAAGCAGCCTGCGCTTCGGGTAGCTCTTGGATGGGCGTTCTAGTTTATACTCTTCGGCCGTCAGGACTTCGGTCCATCTGTCGGCTAGCAACTCTTGGTCAGCTCTAAGCTGCTGTTGTTTCTTCTTGGGGCTGCTTGCTGTGGCTACGAGTCTGCATTTGAAAAGCTCTTGCTCGACGGGATCCTCTGGCACGACGAATTCATCGTCATCGAGGCTTGCCTCGTCTTCGGAGGGAAGCATGTAATTGTCGTCCTCATCCTCTTTGTCGGCCGCTCTCTCAAGAGGGCTGGCTCCTTCGTTCTCCTGCACTGAATCCTGCTGGAGGGGGTTGTCTTCGGCACTATCCGGCATATTGTTATCACTGGTGCCGGAATCGCCGTTTTTTCTTTGGCGGGACTTAGAGCAGCGCCGCTGACGTCGGTGCTTGGGTTGCTTCTTGGAGGGGTCATCCTCCGTTTTCTCCTCGCCATCCCCCGCTTTAGGAGTGTCCACCATGTATATGTCATATGACAAGGTGGCTTTCCAGTGCCCTATAGGCACTGGTTCTTGTTCATCTCCTTCATCGGCGTCCATGCCGTCGATGCCTTCGGAGTCGAAGTCGAGCATGTCGGTTAAATCGTCGACAGTGGCTACAAAGTGGGTGGTGGGTGGGCTACAAATTTCTTCGTCGTCCGCGTCCCAACCGTGTTGGCCGTAGTCCGGCCAGGGCTTTCCTGACAAAGAGAGAGACTTTAACGAATTCAGGATGTTGCTGAAAGGTGAGTGCTGAAAGATATCCGCGGCTGTGAACTCCATGACCGGAGCCCAATCGGGCTTAACCGGGAGAGGTGCGGGATTTACGGAGTCCGGATCGGAGTCCGGCACCTCGGAGTCACGGGCCTTGCGAGGGATTAGGCTGGTATCCGGCTCTATCGCCGTAGAGAATGCAGTTTCCGGGGTGGCGTCTAACCGTCCGTCCCCGACTGGCATAGTCGGCTCCAAGCTAATGGTCGGAGCGGACACCTGAGCGACGCTCTGGGCGTTGTCCGATGACAGAGCTAAATCGTGCCCATCATGACAGTGCGGCACGCCCGGTTGTGGCTTAAATCCGTCGAATATCAAGTCCTCCCGGATGTCGGCTGTGTAGTTCAAGCTTCTAAACCTGACCTGATGGCTAGGGGCGTAGCTATCGATCTGCTCCAGATGGTTGAACGAGTCAGCCCGCAGTGCGAAGCCGCCAAATATGAAGATCTGTCCGGGGAGAAAAGTCTCATCCCGGACCGCGTCACGGTTGACGAGCGAAGAAGCCATCGGGCCTAAAAGGCGACGACACAGAGGAACTCTCAATGAGAGCACCAATGTCGGTGTCAAAACCGGCAGATCTTGGGTAGGGGGTCCCGAACTGTGCGTCTAGGCGGATGGTAACAGGAGACAAGGGACACGATGTTTTTACCCAGGTTCGGGCCCTCTCGATGGAGGTAAAACCCTACTCCCGCTTGATTAATATTGATGATATGGGTAGTACAAGAGTAGATCTACCACGAGATCGGAGTGGCTAAACCAAGCAGGAGTAGGGTTTTACCTCCATCGAGAGGGCCCGAACCTGGGTAAAAATATCGTGTCCCTTGTGTCCTGTTACCATCCGCCTAGACGCACAGTTCGGGACCCCCTACCCGAGATCCGCTGGTTTGGACACCGGCATTGGTGCTTTCATTGAGAGTTCCTCTGTGTCGTCGCCTTTTAGGCCCGATGGCTTCTTCGCTCGTCAACCGTGACGCGGTCCAGGATGAGACTTTTCTCCCCGGACAGATCTTCATATTCGGCGGCTTCGCACTGCGGGCTGACTCGTTCGGCCATCTGGAGCAGATCGAGAGCTACGCCCCTGGCCATCAGGTCAGGTTAGGAAGCTTGAACTACACAGACGACATCCGCGGGGACTTGATCTTCGACGGATTTAAGCCACAACTAGGCGCGCCGCACTATCATGATGGGCACGATTTAGCTCTGTCATCGGACAACGCCCAGAGCGTCGCTCAGGTGTCCGCTCCGACCATTAGCTTGGAGCCCACTATGCTAGTCAGGGATGGACGGTTAGACGCCACCCCATAAACTGCAATCTCTACGGCGATAGAGCCGGATACCAGCCTAATCCCTCGCAAGGCCCGTGACTCCGAGGTGCGGGACTCCGATCCGGAGTCCGTAAATCCCGCACCTCTCCCGGTTAAGCCCGATTGGGATCCGGTCATGGATTTCACCGCCGCAGATGTCTTTCAGCACTCACCTTTCGGCAACATCCTGAATTCATTAAAGTCTCTCTCTTTGTCAGGAGAGCCCTGGCCGGACTACGGCCAACATGGTTGGGACGCGGACGACGAAGGAATTTGTAGCCCACCCACCACCCACTTTGTAGCCACTGTCGATGATTTAACCGACATGCTCGACTTCGACTCCGAAGACATCAACGGCATGGACGCCGATGAAGGAGACGAACAAGAACCAGTGCCTATAGGGAACTGGAAAGCCACCTCGTCATATGACATATACATGGTGTACACCCCTAAAGCGGGGGATGGCGAGGAGAAAACGGAGGATGACCCCTCCAAGAAGCAACCCAAGCGCCGATGTCAACGGCACCGCTCTAAGTCCCGCCAAAGCAAAAATGGTGATTCCGGCACCGGAGATAACAATACGCCGGACAGTGCCGAAGACAACCCCCTCCAGCAGGATTCAGTGGAGGAGAACGAAGGAGCCAGCCCTCGTGAGAGAGCGGCCGACAAAGAGGATGAGGATGACAATTACATGCCTCCCTCTGAAGACGAGGCAAGCCTCGACAACAATGAATTCGTCGTGCCAGAGGATCCCGTCGAGCAAGAGCGTTTCAAACGCAGACTTGTAGCCATAGCAAGCAGCCTCAAGAAGAAACAGCAATAGCTTAAAGCTGACCAAGACTTGCTAGTCGACAGATGGACCGAAGTCCTGGCGGCCGAAGAGTATAAACTAGAACGCCCATCCAAGAGCTACCCGAAGCGCAGGATGCTTCCCCCACTTGAGGAGGAAGCAATTAAACCTACATCACCAGCGTACGATGCGCTCGATCGGCCACCCCGTGGCCGCGATAGAGAGGCCTTCAGGCCCTCGACCCAAACCGCACCCCGACACCGCTCAAAACATACCAGGGTACGGGGAGACGCAACAGACCTACGAGACATCTTGGAGAATAAGGCAAGGCAAACAAGATCAATCTACGGATCGCATGGGCGCCCCGCGTCACGTGACGCTAGCCGTCACGCCGGACATAATAAGTATGGCCCGGCCGAATACAACAGACCAAGCTCATCCAAGCTACGTCGCGATATAGCTCAGTACAGGGGCGCCGCACACCCACTATGCTTCACAGACGAAGTAATGGATCATCAAATCCCCGAGGGCTTCAAACCCGTAAACATCGAATCATACGATGGCACAACAGATCCTGCGGTATAGATCAAGGATTATCTCCTTCACATCCACATGGCCCGTGGCGATGATCTACACACCATCAAATACCTTCCGCTCAAGCTTAAAGGACCAGCTCAACATTGGCTTAATAGCCTGCCAGCAGAGTCAATCAGTTGTTGGGAGGACCTGGAATCCGCATTCCTTGACAACTTCCAGGGCACGTATGTGTGACCACCAGACGCCGATGACCTAAGCCACATAATCCAGCAACCAGAGGAATCGGTCAGACAATTCTGGACACGGTTCCTGACAAAGAAAAACCAAATAGTCGATTGTCCGGACGCCGAGGCCCTCGCAGCCTTCAGGCACAACATCCGAGACAAATGGCTTGCCCGGCACCTAGGACAAGAAAAGCCGAAGTCTATGGCAGCCCTAACGACACTCATGACCCGCTTCTGGGCGGAAGAAGACAGCTGGCTGGCTCGTAGCAATAACATAAGCAAGAGCCCCGGCAATTCGGGTAACAAGGATAACAACGGCAGGTCACGCCGCAACAAGCATAAGCGCCGCATTAACGGTGACAATACTGAAGATACGGCAGTCAATGCCGAATTTAGAGGCTCTAAACCAGGTCAGTGGAAGAAGCCATTCAAACGAAACCCTCAGGGCCCATCCAGCTTAGACCAGATACTTGATCGCTTGTGCCAGATACACGGCACGCCCGAACAGCCAGCCAATCACACCAACAGGGAATGTTGGGTGTTCAAGCAGGCAGGCAAGATAAGTGCCGAGACCAGAGACAAGGGGCTACGTAGCGATGACGAGGAGGGGCCCCGGCCGCCGAACAACAAAGGACAGAAGGGATTTCCCCCGCAAGTTCAGACGGTGAATATGATATACGCAACCCATGTCCCCAAAAGGGAGCGGAAGCGTGCTCTCAAGGACGTCTACGCGCTGGAGCCAGTCGCCCCAAAGTTCAACCATGGTCTTCCTACCCGATCACTTTCGATCGACGGGACCATCCCACCAGCATCCGTCACGGCGGATTCGCCGCACTGGTCCTAGACCCAATTATCGACGGATTTCACTTTACCAGAGTCCTAATGGACGGCGGCAGTAGCCTGAACCTGCTTTACCAGGACACAGTGCGAAAAATGGGCATCGATCCTTCAAGGATTAAACCCACAAAGACAACCTTTAAAGGTGTCATACCAGGGGTCGAAGCCAGCTGTACAGGCTCGGTCACACTCGAGGTGGTCTTCGGATCACCGGATAACTTCCGGAGTGAGGACTTAATCTTCGACATAGTCCCATTCAGCAGCGGCTATCACGCCCTGCTCGGACGAACCGCATTTGCAAAATTCAATGCGGTGCCGCACTATGCATATCTCAAGCTCAAGATGCCAGGACCTCGCGGAGTCATCACGGTAAGTGGAAACACAGAACACTCTCTCCGAACGGAGGAGCACACGGCGGCCCTGGCGGCGGAAGTACAGAGTAGCCTCTCAAGGCAGTTCTCCAATCCAGGCGCCAAACGTCCGGACAACGTCAAGCGAACCCGAAGTAACCTACAACAAATCCGGCTGGCACGTTCTGAGCAAGCATAGCAGTGCGGCCCCGACCCCAGCCCCCGCCAAACGGCAATGCTGGTACCATGCGTACATAATTACGCCTTAGAGATACCATGGGCATAAGGGGAGGGGCACAACAACGGCACGCCCAGAATGCGGCTTAACCGCACTAGGGGGCTCCCTATCCAGCAATACTATCGCCGAACATACGATGCAATAGCCAGGGAGTAAGCAAGCTACGTTAAAAGTCAAGGTGGTCTCTATAACGAGTTTAATAGATGTTTCTCTTACAATCCTGCAGCTTGCCCCTGAAGGGGAATATGTCAAATACTCCCATCTCTTGCATACCGCACGTTTTCTATCGTTCTGCTCTCACAGCAGCCCTTTTTTAATAAACAATACATAGCTCTTACCTATTATTGTACTTATCTATTTTTATATGCAAACATGTTCAGTCATGACACTATGCAACCGTACACTTTGGCACGGATAATACACCAGGGGCTTACAACACCCCATAACGTGGTGCGAGAAGACCGAACACTCTAAGAAGTGCGGCACCCCGAACTTATAGCACTATATGCATCGGCTCCGAATCATGTCTTTGGTCAATAGTTGGGTTTGCCCAGCTCCCATGTTTTGGTACCTTACGTTCCGCATTGTTGGCTAAGGTAGCGCTGGGAGAACTACTGCGATTGTGCCCTAGTTGAGCTGGGTTAACACCTCAGTAGAGAAAGCTAAAACTGATTGTCATGATAGTGTGAGAGACCGGTCGCTATTCGAGAGGTTTCTTCGAGTCCTTAAAGACTTATGCCGCTTCGAGCGAGGAACCGGACTTATCCGGCCTAGGCCTGGATAGCGCCCCGAACTCGGTCTTCCGAATACTAGGGGCTTCGCCGAAATTTAAAATTATAGAATTCTATGGCTAAGTGAGAGTGATAAAGCATGATAAGTCCGTTGGCCTGGTTCGTTGTGCTGAACGCCTCCCTAGATGGACCCAAGAATGGGAAGAAGAGCGCTCAGGTTTATCCCGAACACCCCAGCATTCGTGGCATGGGGGTCGAAGCCGACGACTTGCATCTCTCAGATTTTGATAAACGGCCGCACAGAAGGTAATATTTTAAATTAACAAGCTTTGCTTAACGCATATGAACAAAGCTTCAGCGTAGAGGATAACAAATGCGAGTTTACTCAAAAATTACATCTTTGGAGCGCTCATCCGCTATGCGGCGGGCACCCTTCAGAACGCCATTATAATACATCTTGGGCGTACGATACACCTTGCCCGGTGGTGGTGCGTCCGTCAACAGCTTCTGCGCGTCTAGCTTGCCCTAGTGCACCTTAGCACGGGCAAGGGCCCGATGGGCACCATCAATACAAACAGAGCACTTGACGACCACAATCCACGGACACGCATCCACCAGCCGCCGCACCAGACCGAAATAGCTCCCAGGCATGCCTTCTCCAGGCCACAGCCGAGCTATGATGCCCTTCATGGCCTGTTCGGCCACCTTGTGGAGCTCGACCAGCTGCTTCAGTTGGTCGCTCAGGGGCACCGGCTGTTTGGCCTCAGCATACTGAGACCAGAACACTTTTTCCGTCGAGCTCCCCTCTTCGGCTTGATAGTATGCGGCGGCATCAGACACACTACGGGGCAGATTGGCGAATGCTCCTGGAGAGCTCCGGATTTGGGTAAGTAGCAGATAATTAACTTTTATATGTTTGCTTTGCAAAAAGAATGCCTTACCCGCAGCTATCTTCTTCATCGCCTCGATCTCCTGAAGGGCCTTCTGGGCTTCGGCCTTAGCGGTCTTGGCACTCTCAAGAGCCAAGGCAAGCTCGGCCTCTTGAGTCTCCGAGTCACGCTCCAAACTCTCGTGTTTTTCCACGAGAGCCTGGAGCTCTTGCCGCACCTTCGCCACTCGCGCCTCCTTCTTCTCTCGCTCGGTGCGCTCCATGGACACACTCTTTTCGGCCTTGGAGACCGCCTCTTTCAGGGTCGCCACCTCGGTCGTGGCTCCTGCAACATTAATGTTGGTCCTGTTATTATTTTGCAACCAAGTATTTCTATATACATTTACAGGAGGTACTATGTACCCTCTTTATCCTCGAGCTGCTTCTTGGCACGGCCGAGCTCGCTCTCGGACCGCTCGAGGCTTTCCTTCAAGGCATTGACCTCCGCAGTCAATGCGGCAGAGGTCAGCAGCGCAGCCTGCATTCCCATATTGACATATTCCTATTAGACTCCTGCGTATATCTTTTTAGATCCTCAGCTCGATTTTTCTTTCCGAACACCAAACTGAGCATCAGGGGCTACTGTCTATGCGGTAATATTTTATATATATATGTTTTTGCACACATACCTCAAAGCCCGTTAACAGGCTTATACAGGCTTCCGTCAGCCTGCCCTCGGCGGACTGAACTTTCTGAATCACCGCACTCATAACAGTGCGGTGTTCCTCGTTGATGGAGGCGCCGTTAAGTGCCTCCAACAAATTGTCCGGCGCCTCCGGGTGGATGGAAGTAGCCGGCATCGCAGGCTTGCCCTACTTATGAAGGCACTGCCTGTCAGACTCCGGAACCGCTGATGGTACCGGAACAGTGTCCGGTCCGGGGCCGGACTTAAATCCCTCCGGAGCTTTACCCCCTTTGGGCCTGGAGTCCGAAAGGTCGCATTGTGGCACCTCTAGGACTACCTTGTCCTGGTTTAGTCCCTTTTGGGACTCCACCTCGGCGTTGTCCGTAGGGAGAGGGGAGGAGGCCATTGGAAGTGAAGCGCTATTCACATCCGACGAATCCAAGGAGCCGCTCGTCGAATCATCGAGCTGGGCCTTGGGCAGACTACGTGATCAAATTCGGTGTCAGAAAATGCCAAATAATGGAGGGGCGTCATAAGTTATTCGGATGACCGGATACTTACGATTTTGCCAGGGGCTTGACCCTGGATGGCCGTCTTCGGTGTTGGAGGTGTAGTCCGGCAGAAGGGTTCTCCCATTCTTGGACCCTCCGGCCTCCCCAGTTGGGGCGGCTTTCCTTTTCTTTCCTTCCCCCGTTGGAGGGGGAGAAACTTGTTCTTCTTCCTCCTCCTCGTCCTTAGAGGCGGAGGGTGCTTCGGGGCTGTCGGGCGATGAATCCGACACCACCAGACGCCGGGAACTCTTTCGAGTCCCTGTGGCCTTCTTCTTGGCCTTCTTCTCTGGCACCACGTGAGGTGCCGGGACCAGCAGCTTCGTCAAGTGGGCACCCGCTGGGTCTTCGGGCAAGGGAGCCGGACAGTTGATCTGTCCGGCCTTTTTCTGCCAGTCCTGTTAAGGAGATGGGAGTTTAGATCCCGCATAGAATCAAATCTATGAAAAATAAATACCCCGTAAAGGGAAAATTAAGCTCACCGCACTGGCTTGGCGCTCGGCGCAGAATCCACGATCCTCGGTGATGGGAGGGGAGACCTCGGAGCTCTTGAATAGCACCTTCCAGGCGTCCCCATGCTTTGTGTCGAAGAGCCGGGACAGAGTCTGGTGCTGGGCTGGGTCGAACTCCCACAAGCTAAAAGCCCGTCGTTGACACGGGAGAATCCGGCGGAAGAGCATGACCTGGACAACATTAATGAGTTTAACCTTCCTGCCGATCAGGTCTTTGATGCAGGTTTGAAGTCTGGTCAATTCCGCCGAACTACCCCACGACAGGCCCGTCTCCTTCCAAGATGGGAGCCGTGTGGGGATACCAGATCGGAACTCGGGGGCCGCTGCCCATTTAGGGTCGCACGGCTCGGTGATAGAGAACCATCCTAATTGCCACCTTTTGATGATCTCTACGAAGGCGCCCTCGAGCCATGGCGCCTCCGCACTCTGCTTGGCTCCCGCCCACTACCTTTGGCTTGACGCTGAAGATCTTCAGCCATAGGCCAAAGTGAGGCTGGATGCGGAGGAAGGCCTCGCACACGACGATAAACGCCGAGATGTTGAGGATGAAGTTCGGGGCCAGATCGTGGAAGTCCAGGCCGTAGTATAACATGAGCCGCCGGACGAACGGGTGACGAGGAAAACCTAGTCCGTGGAGGAAATGGGGAAGAAAAACAACCCTCTCATGGGGCCCAGGGGTGGGGATGAGTTGCCCCTCATCTGGAAACCGGTGCACGATGTCACCGGGCAAGTATCCGGCCTTCCTCAGCTTTTTGATTTGCCCCTCCATGATGGAGGAAGCCATCCATCTACCTCCCGCTCCGGACATGACTGGAGAAGGTTGAGGTGGGAAGTGCAGGCTTGGGCGTTGGAGCTCGAGCGTGCAGGGACAAATAAGTGAAGGAGGAAGAAGGCATGAATGGAAAAGGCGGATTCTTGTCCCCTTATATGGGCGGCCAAAATTATGAGCCCCCCCCCCCACCGGCCTAATGAAACTCACTTATCTCCCAAGCGCGGCGGTTAATGGTGCGGTTGGGTTACCCACACCCGTATTGATGAGAATCCCGGAATAAGGGGACACGATCTCTGCTTTGACAAGACGTGCCAGGGAAACCGCCTCGCTAAACACGCTGAGGTGGAACAATAAAATGAATAAAAAGCCTGGCTGTGGCATGATGTCACACCACGGAATACGTCAGCAGATCCGATTGACACAAATATTATTCTCTCTACGAAGGAATGTGGAACTTATTTTGCAGAGGCGGACACTACCCTCGTGTTCAACATCTTCTATGAAATATTCCGAGGAGGAACCCGCCTTGCAATGCCGAAGACAACTTGCACGCCGGACTCGTCATCATTGAAGCCTGGTTCAGGGGCTACTGAGGGAGTCCTGGATTAGGGGGTGTCCGGATGGCCGGACTACGACCTTTGGCCGGACTCCTAGACTATGAAGATACAAGATTGAAGACTTCGTCCCGTATCCGGATGGGACTTTCCTTGGCGTGGAAGGTAAGCTTGGCGATATGATATGAAGACCTCCTCCCATTGTAACTGACTCTGTGTAACCCTAGCCCTCTCCGGTGCCTATATAAACCAGAGAGTTTTAGTCCGTAGGACGAATAACAATCATACCCTAGGCTAGATTCTAGGGTTTATCCACTCCAATCTCGTGGTAGATCTACTCTTGTACTACCCATATCATCAATATTAATCAAGCAAGAGTAGGGTTTTACCTCCATCGAGAGGGCCCGAATCTGGGTAAAAACATCATGTCCCTTGTCTCCTGTTACCATCCGCCTAGACGCACAGTTCAGGACCCCCTACCCGAGATCTGCCGATTTTGACACCGACACCTTGCTTCTCCTCCAATTGCTTCTTCACACGGCCAAGTTCTTCTTCGGCCCGTTCCACACTCTGCTTCAGTTCGGACACTTATGCATCATGAGCGGTCGTCCTCTCCGCAGACGCTAGTTTTCAGACAAATGGGTAAATACATGTTCCCATTACAATAGAGGGTTTGATCCCCTGCTTGGCTCTGTTTTTTCGGACAGTGTATCAGGGGCTACTCCTCATATCATAATTATTCTTCAAAGGTTCCTTAGAAACCATACCTCAAAGGCCTTTATAAGGTCAAGACAGGACTCATTCAGCCCGTTTTCGGCAGCCTGAATCTTTCCAACCACCGTACCCATAAGGGTCCGATGTTCATCGATGACGGACGCGTTCTGTAATGCTATTAATAGACCACCCGGCAGCTCTACATAGACAGAGGTTGCCGGCAGAGTAGTCAAACCTCCCTCCATGGAAGGTGGCCGCTCGCCCGATCTTGGAGTCTTAGAAGCCTCCAGAACCTTATCCGGCTCTGAGTCTCTTTGAGACGACACCTCGGTGTCGCGCCCGGACTTCGGAAAAGGAGTCCCCGGAGGCGTCTCGCTAGCCACGGCGTTTGAGCTCAATGGATCCTCCGATGAGGACCGTCCAGCAGGAGACCCCGCCGGGCTGTATGAAATGTGGCGATAGTTAAAACTACTATGCCCAGACGACCCTAGATACATAGGCGTATTCGGATTTCGATTACTTACGATTTTCCCAGGGGCTGGGCCTCAGGATCCCACTCCGGGCTGTTATCGGCAGCCGGGGTGGATGCCTCTGGAGGGGAACCTCGCCCTCTCTTGGGCAATTCGGCCTCCAGGGACGGGGAGGTTGCACGCTTCTTCCCGCCTGCAGAGCGAGGCCCGTCCTCCTCTACCTCCTCCTCTTCATCTTTGGAAGAAGGAGCATCGCTGGAGCCTTCGGATCTGGCGTCCGAAGCCTCACGACAGTGGAGGCCACTCCGGGTCTTCTTCACCTTCTTGGAGGCCTCCTTCTTGGGCGCCTTGTAAGGCGCAGGGACCAGCATCTTTGTTAGAAGAGGTCCGGCCAGTTCCTCCGGCAGTGGGGCCAGACATTGTATCCGCTCCACCTTCTTTATCCATCCCTGAGGACACGACGAGACACGATTAGAATTGTCCCTCAGTACATGCCAACTGACGCATGGATGGACAGGGCGTGGCTGTAACTTACTGGGCCTGGAGAATGGGATAATTGATACCCCCGATCCTCGATGGAATCCGGCCATTTGCCGGACTTGAAGAGCACCTTCTAGATATCCTCGTGGGAGGAATCATAAAGCCCTCGGAGGGTTTGGTGCTCGGCTGGGTCGAACTCCCACAAAGTGCAGGCTCGATGCTGGCAAGGGAGAACCAGGCGAACTAGCATCACCTGGACCATGTCAACAAGTTTGACGTCCTTGTTAACCATGCTCTGAATGCGCGTCTGGAGCAGTGACAGCTCATCGGATGAGCACCAGTTTGGACCCTTCTTGGGCCAGGACGTGAGCCGCACTGGAGCTCCGGATCTGAACTAAGGAGCTGCAGTCCAGTTTTCGCCGCGTGGTTCGGTGATATAAAACCACTGCTGCTGCCACTCCTTGACGGAGTCGTTGAAGGTGCCCTTCGGCCAAACTACCTTGGGCATCTTGCTCACCATGGCGCCGCCGCACTCGGCGTGTTCGCCACTCACCACCTTGGGCTTCACATTGAAAATCTTCAGCCACAGGCCGAAGTGAGGCGGAATCCGGAGGAAGGCCTCGCATGCGACGATGAACGTCGAGATATTGAGAAAAGAGTTGGGGGGAAAGATCATGAAAATCAACCCCATAGTAGTACATGACTCCACGTACAAATGGGTGGAGGGGAAACCCGAGCCCACGGACAAAATGAGGAAGTAACACGACTCTCTCGTGAGGCTCCGGAGTAGGGATAACATGTCCCGCCGGTGGGAGACGGTGGCCAATCTTCTTGTCCAAATACTCGGCTTCCCGGAGCCTCTTGATATCCTTCTCCCGGACGGTAGAGGCCATCCATTTGCCTCCTGCTTCGGATCCGGACATCTTTGGAAAACCTTTCTTCGATGGAGAAGTAGCGCGCTTGGGCGTTAGGGCTCGAGCAGAGGGGAAGGCGTGGGTAAAAGAGGAGGAGACCTTGTCTCTTTATAAGAGAAGGTGAGAGTTCTTTGCGCCTCCCCATTTGCCTGGTGGAACCCTCTCACCTCCCACTCGCCGTGATTAGCGGTGCGGTTGGATTACCCGTACCCATATTGATGAGAATCCCGTGATAAGGGGACACGATCTTCGCTTTGACAAAGACGTGCTGAGGAAACTGCCTTGCAATATACGCTGAGGCTGGGCGTGGGAAAATGGCTCGGATAGTGACCTGACCGGAATGGCATGTCACGTCGTCTAAAAGTTGTCAGCTGAAGTATCATTCTCTCTATGGTGGTATGTGAAGATCATTTTGCAGATCCGGACACGGCCTACGTGTTCGATAATAACCTTGGAGTATTCGGAGGAGGAACCCGCCTTGCAATGCCGAAGACAAGACTGCGTGTCGGACTCATCGTCATTGAAGCCTGGTTCAGGGGCTACTGAGGGAGTCCTGGATAAGGGGGTATCCGAACAGCCGGACTATATTCATCATCCGGATTATAGAAGCGTCAAGATACAAGATTCAAGACTTCGGCTCGTGTCTGGATGGGACTCTCCCTTGCGTGGAGGATAAGCTTGGCGATCCGGATATTATGTTTCCTTCCTTGTAACCGACTCCATGTAAACCCTAGCTCTCTGGTGTCTATATAAACCAGAGAGGATGGTCCTTAGAAGGCCGATCACAATTACAATCATACCATCATAGGTTAGCTCTTAGGGTTTAGCCTCTACGATCTCGTGGTAGATCTACTCTTGTACTACTCATATCTTCAATATTAATCAAGTAGGAAGTAGGGTTTTACCTCCATCAAGAGGGCCCGAACCTGGGTAAACATTGTGTCCCTTGCTTCCTGTTACCATCATCCTAAGACACACAGATTGGGACCCCCTACCCGAGATCCGCCGGTTTTGACACCGACACGGACCGCCCTGCTCTCCCGGCGGTTGCGCCCCCTCTGGCGCTGCGTCCCCCTCATCCTCACTCTCGACAGGTGCCTCTGCGATGGGGATTGCAAACGCATGGCCGAAGTCTCCAAGATCCTTTCATTGCACGCTGGGCCAGCCAGACGCCTTGACATCCGCATGTTCAGTACCAACTGCAAGGTCCAACCCAAGTTCGACGAGTGATTCTTATCCCCCGCCCTAGATTAGCTCGAGGAGCTCAGCTTTGAAGCTGGACGATGTCACTCTCTGCCACTGTCCGTGCTCCGCCTCACGCCAATGTTGCGCCGCGCCAGCTTCAGCTCCTGCTATCTTCCCCAGATTAATGTCGCGCCCGCCCTTCTTCTCCCTCAACTCAAGCAGCTCGACCTCTTCGATGTTGTCATCTCTAAGAAGGCTATGGAGCACCTGCTCCGCAGCTGTACTGCGCTCAAGTACCTTCGTCTTGAGCAGATCCACGGGTTCATTAGCCTCCACATCGCCTCGACAAATCTCTGATGGATTTATGTGTCTTGCTGGCCCTGCAACAAGACATCAATTGGGAAGAGATCACTCCAGCTGTTCCACGTTATGGTCATTGAGAATGCGCCTTTCCTTGAGAGATTGCTTGTATCGGATCTAGAAGGTCCAACAAAAATCAGGGTCATTGACGAGCCAAAATTGACAGTGTTGGTGTACTCGTCTGCCAAATTCTCCGAACTCTATATTGGATCCATAATCGTTCAGGTACATCACTCATCTTCTTCTCCGTCCTCTTGAAATTCACATTTTTAAATTTCTTCTTGATGTATTTACGACCGTCTTCTAGAAAATGATTCCCAAAAGCTTGACCCAGTCCATGTGCACAGTGAAGATCTTAGCACTAAAATCTATCGGCCCTAATCTCGATCAAGCTGTTGGATTCCTTACATGCTTTCCGTGCACGGAGAAGCTACTCATCGAGGTGAAACTTCATTCTTATAAGTAAACGGTAATCACAACGTAGCTCAATTTTTTCGTAATTTTCGCAAATTACGATGACAAGTGTAGTGTTCAAAACTGGATCTACGCACTACACCGAAAGAAATGTTTTTAGTATTTTTTCTCATGTGATCACCTGCATCATTTTTATGCTGTACTACTATAGTAGCCTAGGCTAGTCATAGTGGAAAGTAACTTAGACTACTCCAGTAACTCTATGGTTACCCTAAGAGCAAGTACCACCTCCGTCCTGGTTTACTCTTCCAATTTTGTAGTACCAAAATTTGACCATACATTTAATTGACAAAATGTTAATGCATGTCACTAAGAACTATATAGTTGGATTCGTATTTGAACATAATTTCAAGTGGTGTAATTTTTAGTGACATGCATTGGAATTTTCTTAGGTAAATCTATGGTCAAAATTTTATACTAAATACGAGGTAGTATTCCCTCTGTCCCAAAATTCTTGTCTTACATTTGTTTAGATACGGATGTATCTAACACTAAAATGTAACTAGATACATCCGTATTTAGACAGATTTAAGACAAGAATTTTGGGACGGAGGGAGTACAAAAGTGGGCTATGTAGGCCAAAACATGTGCCAAATTCACTTGTGATGCATTTGGCATTGATGCCCCTCCATTGCTCACCTGGTGCCCCAATCTGGAGCACCTACTTTGCTCCGGTGCCAAATTAACTCACGCAATGAAAAAACACTGCATGCGAGAGAGAGAGGACTGAGGCAATAAAAAACACTTGTTTGGGAGAGTGAGAGGATGGTGTAGTTGGTTTAGTTGATTTGTTTATACATGTGGGTCTGTGTGCACAGCGGTGCCAACTCTCTCACATCGCGAGAGCGGGGCCAAAATCTTTTGATTTGACATCGATGCGTACTATGTGGCATACTTTTGCGAAATATGGCATCGGCCACATAGTGGAAGGCAACAAAAGCCCAAGCTCTTCACGTGCTCCTAGTTATAAGAGAGGAAACAGAAAGGGAGAGATAGAGATAGAGAGAGAGAGAGTGAGTGAAAAAATATCACTAGCCAGCCAACCCTATCGTATGAGTGAATGATATTGGTACCTCTTGATGACACGGCAATCTTATGCAGCCAGCTGCTCTCATATGTTCTCTTATTTTGTAGATAAAAAAAGACCCGAAAGTGAAAAATGTGCTACACTATAACAATCTCATCGAATGCCTTGATCTCCATCTTACAGAAATGGATTTGATCGACTACCGAGGCAGCACATCTGAGATTAAATTGGCCAGGTTCTTTGTTCTGGAGGCAAGTGTGCTCAAGGTAATGAGGTTTGGCGTTCTCTGGCACAACAATGAATGGCGTGCTGATCACCGCAAGCGTCTAAGCCTAAATGACAAAGTCTCTGCAGAAGCTGAATTTGTTTTTGAAACATCAAGTGGCCAGAGACTCGAAAACTTATTTGCCCATTAGTGACTTGTTAGGGCGGTGAATTTTAGTTTGTACGATAATGCTGTGTCGGGGAAGCTGATCCACGAACACCTATGGGACCGGCGGACCGAGCCCCTTTCGGTTCGGCGGGGGGCGGGGATCGCACGAAGAGAGGATCGAGGCGAAGCACACGAGCAAGTTACCCAGCTTCGGAGCTCTCCGGAGAGATAACACTCCTACTGCTGCATGTCTGAGTGTATTGGGTTCTTGCTCGGGAGCGCTGAGTGCTACAGTACACACTAGCTGCTAACGAGACCGGGCGTGAGTGTTTTTCTGTCTTCGAACCGAACCCTTTCTACGTTGTGCATGGGCCTCCTTTTATAAGCTAAAGGGGTCACCGACAGGTGGCAATGTAGACAAGGGTAAAAATGGAAAAGGAATTGCGGTTGGTACAACTACATGTACAGTGTATCATACCTAACCCTGACAGCAGGGGACAAAAGCATTAAATGCCCGTCTGCGTCGCCCAAACAGTGCAGAAAGGGACCGACAAGGGTGCCACCATTCGCCACGATGGCAATCTTGTCAGCGTCGCTTGCCACTGCGCACCGCTGGCTGCACAGCCTCTTGCCACGCGCACCTGGAAAGGTCCCAGGTCGACATGTTGGTGGATGTGCTGGAGCGCGGGTGCAGAGTGGTAGCTTGCCGCGGCAAGCGCCTTGCCGCGGTCGTTGTCTTGTCGCGTCCGGAAGCTTGTCGCTCACCGGGCCTTGCCGGGATGCGTGGCGCGTCGCGGCAAGGTCCTTGAGATGCCTTGGTTGGCCTTCCCGGCAAGCTCCTCTACCGGGGCCTTGTCTCCTTGGCTTGAATACTTTGTTCTTGAATGGCTCCAAAGGAACCACGGAGGACCTTGGCGGTCACACGGCAAGCCTTGCCGTGGGGTGCTGCAACTTCCCGTGCACAAGTTCGGGATACTAGGGTACCCCTACTCTAGTACACCGACAGGAGCCCCTGGGCCTGGGCCACACACGGTGCCGAGCGCTGTTGGGCCAGGCCCAAAACAGGGCACGGGCATGTGCGGCCTGGGTTACGCCGTATCTTACTCCGTATCCACCGCGCCCTCCCCGAACAGCACGCGTCGAATGCGGCATCGTGGGAGAGATCGTGGGTGGTTTCTTTATTCGGAAAAGTGGAACGTACGCCCCCTCCCTCTTTATAAGCAGGGGAAACAAGGGCAGTTCGCCCATCTCGCCGGTTGCTACTCCAATCTCACAAATCTCCGCCGCTCCCCCCTTCTTCCCGAAGCTGAAAGAGAGCAGCGCTCCGCCCCCCATCGCCACCGCTACCACCAACGCCGTTGATCTCCCCCACCACCTCCACCATGGCTCCGAAAGCCGACAAGGGGAAGGGCGTGAAGTCGGCCGAGGCGCAGCGGCTCGCGGCGCTGCGAAAGGAGCGGGCAATCTTCCCCCTCAGCTTGCCGCGAAGGAGCTGAGGGAGTACTACTACCTCTTCTGGTCGACGGAGACGCGAGCGCATCCACGCACGAAGGTACTCTCAGCTGCCGCTTCGGAACTGGCTCCGAATGGATATCCCTTCTTCGCGTTGTTCTTATACTACGGGCTCTGCCTGCCTTTCTCTGAGTTTTTCTGCGATATTATGAACACCTACGGGTTCCGCCTCCTTGACTTCACCCCCAACGCCGTTCTGACCATGGCAGTTTTCGCACATCTCTGCGAAAACTTTGTCAGAGTCCATCCAAATGTAGCTCTTTTTCGCCATTTCTTTATGCCCCGAGTTGAGAGAGGTGAGCCTTTATCCGGCGGAATCGCCAGGATTTCGAGAGTTGGCAAGAAGGAAGCTTATTTGGAGGGAGAGCTCCGCAGCAAGTGGGAGGAATGGAGAGCAGAGTGGTGCTGGATTGTCGAGGAGAACCCGCAGCCATTTACCGCCCTGCAAAAAACCCCAGTAGCGCGCGGCAACGATTGGAGCAACGTGGCACCGGAAGATGATAGGCTGAAGATTGCCGTCACCCGGATCTTACGCCTCAGGCTTGCCGGGCTCACTGTAGGCGCCGTTGGCGCAGATTTTCTTCGCCGCCGCATCGCCCCCCTGCAGGAGAGGAGGAGACCCGCCTGGGAGTTCCAGAACGCGGCGGATATCATGAGGCTGCGCCCGGGCCTCAACTTCAACTTCACTGTCCTGGAACTGGACGCGATGCTCCTGGAACTGTTCAAGCGCGATCCTCAACATCCATTCATGTTGTGGAGGGGTGTCATTCCGTTGTGCAACAACTCCTCGCTCGACCGCATCCGTGCAATGATGCCGCTGTGCGATTCACATGGAATTGTCCCAACTTGGCAAGAGCCTGCAGACGATGTCGTGCAGGAGTTCTTTGATGGCTTGGTAGAAGTGTCGGTCCGCCCCGATGAACAGAAGAGCCTTACTTGCGACACCACCAACGCGGAGATGCAGCGCATCGCCACTAGGCTGGAAGAGGCGGCGGCAGCAGCTGCCGCGGGCGAGTTCGGATTCACCATGGAGGAGGCCGAGGCAGCAGAGGCGGCAAGCCTTGCCGAGCGAGAGGAGCTTGTCGGGCCTGAAGCTGAGTCGAGCGAGCCCGGCAAGGGAGAGCTTGTCGGGCCTGAACCTTCAGACAGCTCACCGCAAGCGGAGCCCCCAGCTCCGCCAAAAAGGCGTCTCCGCAAGGCCGTGGACGTAGAGGGGCGGCAGACGAGTCAACAGCCGCCGTGCAGCGCGACACGCTCTACCGCGGCAAGCACTGTTGCCGCGGGAGCACCTCACGCCACTGTGGCAACTGGAGCGGGGTCTTCCCGGTCCACCGCTACTGCTCCTGCCAAGCGGACAAGGGAGCCTACTCCTCCGCCTCGTCGCGCCAGAGGCGAGCCAGACTTTGATCTCTCCGCGCTCAGCTCCGACGAGGAAGAAGAAGAGTAAGATACTTTGTTGTACTTGTAATTCTTCAATTCTTGCTGTTTTGTCTTGTATCTGATTTGCTTTACTCCGAACCCATTCCTTTTCAGGACTCTGGCCCAGAGAGCGGCAAAGACAGCTAAGGTCCCGGTGATTTTCATTGAGGACGAACCCACCGCAATAGTAGGGGACGTGTCTGAGACCACCTTGCCGGACCCGGCAACTTTTCTCCAAAGCAGCCCCCAGCGCAGCCCCCAGCGTAAGTATATAGTTTACTTCCTGCTGTCAGGCGCGCATGGGTGCTCTTTCTATGCTGATATCTGACTGTTGGTTTGTGTAGGAGCAGAGCAGCCTCACCAGGAGTGCCCGGAAGCCGCTCCCGAAACGCCATCTGCTTCGACTACACTGCCAAGGGACGATTCCCCGGCAAGGGAGCGTTCTCCGGCAAGGGAGAATTCTCTGGCAAGGGACAGTTCTCCGGCAAGGGATAGCACCAGTGACCCCCCGGTGGCGGAGACCGCGGCGGCAGATCCTAGTACAGGTAATCCTCTTGCTTGAAAACTTCCCTTGGTTCTTCTTCTTCCGATTTTCTTTTTGAATATTTGCTTGACTTTTCTCCCCTCTTCGGTCATTAGATCCATCTGTCACGGAGCCAATGGAAACCGAGGTCGCCGGCGAGGAGAACGCGCGCGGCAACAACGACGACGCCGCTGCCACCGAAGAAGACGCCAGCGCTGATGATCCCGCCGGCGAAGAGGCCGCCAAAGCTGCCGCCGCAGAAGCTGGCGAGGGATCCGGTGATCGCACTGACGGCCCTGAGGCCGCAGGAGCGTCAGGCGCTACGCCGACCGCCGATCCCTCCGCCGCTGCTGCAGCGCCAGGCTCCGAAGAGCCCCAGCCCGGCGCCTATTTGAAGGCCGGCGGCGGTATCTTCATCAAGCTCCCCTGGGCGTCAAGCTCCAGGGCGCCGGTCGAAGGAGAGGTCTTGGATGGAGAGGTGCTCGCCTCCGCTGGGCTGACGCTGGTCGACGCGCCAAGCAGCAGCAGCGATGAGCCTGAGGAGGAGCGGCTGCTGCGGAAGCTGTTATCGCTTTACCGCGCCCGACAGGCCAAGCTGGAATCCCGAGAAGCGCTTGTCGCTAAGGCGGGAGTGGACATCGAGAAGCATGCGGAGGAGCTCCGGGGTCTCAGGCAGGAAGCTCTCCGATCCCTGGCAGAGGAGCGGGAGCAACTCGCCGAAGAGCGGAAAGCCTTCCTCCTCAAGAAGGCTGAAGTTGAAGAGCAACAGCGGCTTGTTGCCGAAAAAGCTATCTGCGCAGGAAGGCGAGTTGGCGCAGCGCAAGGTCAACCTTGATAGCCACGAGGAGGAGCTTGCCGCGCGTGAGCAAGCAATTGGCGGGGCTCTCAAGGAAGCAGAGGATGCTGCCACAGCTGCCGAGGCCGCCAAGAAGGAGCTGGAGACGAAGATGGCGCAGCTGGAGGCCGATCTCAAGGCGAGCGGCGAGGAGCTTGCTGCGCTCAAGCGTGAGCGCGAGAAGGACGCCGCCGCTCATGGTGAGCTGCAGGGTCATCTCGCTGAGAGGAGCAAAGAGCTTAGCGCCGCCAAGGACTCCAACGCAGATCTCGAGTTGAAGCTGGTTACTTTGACTCAGACGCTGGACGGCGCCAGGGAGTAGGAGGTGTCCTTGAAGGAGAAGATCAAGGCCGACGAGGTGCTGCTGGCGAGTGCTGTTGCCGCCCAGAACGCTTTTAGGGAGAATGTGGAGCACTGGACCGAGGGTCTCGTGGATGTTGCCGCAGCCATCGACGGGGAGCTGGCGCAGCTGGGGATGGAGGATCTCGGGTACTCCTCCGACGAGCACCTCCAACCCAGCGCCAAGCTCAGCTTGTTCTTCAAAGGCGTGGCGACGGCCCTCCAGCGACTCCGGGAGAAGATCCCAAAGCAGCTGGCCGACGAGTCGCGCAAGATCTGCGCGGGAGCTCTTCAAAAGGTGCTGGTGAAGGTGGCCTTCCACAACCCAGGCCTCAACCTCAGCAACGTCCTCAGGACCCTTCCGCCGGATGCTGATCTGGAAGCGCTCAAGGCCCTTGTCGCACCCATTGTGGACAAGGTGAGCGGGATCAAGAGGGTTGAGGGCGATCGCGTAGATTAGGCCGCCCGTCTTCTATTTTTCTTTGTCGCTGCTGGTCATGTCATGAGAACAATCTGTTAGAGCTGCGACAAGCTATCTTGTAATATAACTCTATTTTGGGTAGAGACTGCTGTGTTATTTCCTTTACTTGATTCCTTCCTTTGTATGTTTTTACCCTGCGCTTTTAGGGAACTTGTCGGCGCAGGCACATTAGCCGCGAGCGCTGAGTGTGGGACGTCAGCAGCCTGCTGGCGGTGCCGATACTGACAAGAAACCTTGCCGCAACTAGTCGCAGCTCACTTAAGTTGTTGAGCAAACTCGAAACAAAATAAGGGCGCAACTAGCTATGAGTTGGTTCCTTCGCGCACAGGTTTTCCAGACAAAGCACGGTCGTTCGAGGAAGATAACTTAAAAATTTTAAAACTGATTGCTCAAACTTTGGCAACTTAGCTTTTCTGTCGTTTGCTTCCCGGTAAGGCGAAACTTCTTCGAGCGATGCTTGGTCCACACCACTATCTTCTCCTTTCCCCCCGGCAAATTTGTGGGCGAGGGAACCTACCTTTCTATCAGAAAGAGAAAGAAGAGAAAATAAAGATATGGAGCCTTACGGCTCGTTATTGCTTACCGGGGGTAGGTGCTGCACAAAGTGTTAGATAACGCATGCAAAAATAAGTAGAAAGCATGAAATTGACAAGATGTGCGGAGCACATGAGCTTTACTTATGCACGGGGTCTGCGCCAGACTTTGTACAAAGGATTATATGCAACATCGGCATGACTTGTACAAAAGTGGTTGCCGGAACAGGTTCCGGCAACCACGCCCTACGGGTAAAACTTACGAAGATGCTCAATGTTCCAGGAGTTGCTCACCGGAATGCCATCTCCAGGCCTAGTGACTCGTTTCACCCGGTAAGGGCCTTCCCACTTTGGCGTCAACTTGTTGGAATTCTTGGTGGACTGAACGCGCCGAAGAACAAGGTTGCCTTCCTCGAGACTTCTGGCATTAACTTTGCGGCAATGGTAGCGGCGCAAAGCTTGCTGGTATCGAGCAGCTCGTACAGCAGCCTGAAGACGGTCCTCCTCAAGGAGCAGCGCGTCATCTTGTCGCAGCTGCTCTTGCTCAAGCTCATCATAAGCGAGCACTCGAGGTGACCCGTATACGAGTTCTGTGGGGAGAACTGCCTCTGCTCCATAGACTAGAGCGAAAGGTGTCTGGCCAGTGCCTCGATTTGGCATCGTCTTGATCGACCAAAGAACCACCGGCAGCTCCTCAATCCAGTTCTTTCCGCACTTGCGCAGCCTGTCGAAAGTCCTGGTCTTGAACCCGCGCAGCACTTCAGCATTCACCCTCTCCGCTTGACCGTCGCTTCTCGGATGAGCAACAGAAGCGAAGCAGACCTTGGCGCCAAGATCTTGGACGTACTGCATGAAGGTGCGGCTCGTGAATTGCGTGCCGTTGTCGGTGATGATCCTATTAGGGATCCCGAAGCGGCAAACGATCGACCTGAAGAACTTGACTGCTGACTGTGCTGTCACCTTCCTCACTGCTTCCACTTCCGGCCACTTTGTGAACTTGTCGATTGCAACGTACAAGTACTCAAAGCCCCCGACAGCTCGGGTAAAGGGGCCGAGGATATCGAGCCCCCAGACCGAAAATGGCCAGGATAAAGGGATCGTCTGGAGAGCTTGAGCTGGCTGGTGTATCTGCTTGGAATGGAACTGGCAAGCTTCACACTTGGTTACTTGTGCAGTTGCATCCTGAGGGCTGTCGGTCAAAAGAAACCTTGCCGGAACGCTTTGCCGGCAAGTGCTCTTGCGCCAATGTGGTGACCACATATGCCTCCATGTATCTCTGCCAACAGCTTTTGTCCGTCTTCCCGGTGAATACACTTCAATTTCACGCCGTTGAGTCTTCTTCTGTACAGTGTGTTGTCGACAAACTGGTACATACTTGACTGTCGGGCTACTCTTTCTGCTTCTTCTTGCTCTTCGGGAAGTTCTCCTGTCTGAAGGTAATGGACAATCTGCTGTGCCCATGCTGGAGCTTGCGG
This sequence comes from Triticum aestivum, assembly GCF_018294505.1. Taxonomy (NCBI): domain Eukaryota; kingdom Viridiplantae; phylum Streptophyta; class Magnoliopsida; order Poales; family Poaceae; genus Triticum; species Triticum aestivum. The sequence continues at coordinate 658,662,040 of NC_057801.1, forward strand.
CTCGACAACAAGGACTAAAGGCACATCTGCTGCTGCGGGAACATCCGCTTCTACGGCGAGAATCTGCGGCTCAGCCGGAGCTTGACGTTCCCCGGCAAGCTTGCCGGAGCAAAACTTGTCGGGAGCGTCTGCTTCAACGGAACAAACTCTAGGGCTTGTCGGAGCAGACTGCTCCTCAGCACCCTTGGTGTTGATCTTGAGGACCTTCTTGGCGGTGGCTTCGGGGAGCTCGGCCAGAAAATAGTCACCAGAAATCAACTTTCTCTTCTTGCTCTGTCCAGTTGATGGTGTTACAGACGGTTGAGTCAGTTTGAGCACAAAGATCCCTGGTTCCACAGGTAACTTAAGTGTAGCGCACTTCGACAGGCCATCGGCGATGTCGTTCTGAGCTCTTGGAACATGTTCCATCTGTAGGCCATCAAAGCGCTCTTGTAGCTTTCTCACTTCATCAACGTAAGCTTCCATCAACGGACTCTGATAATTCTTGTTCACTTGGCGGACGACAAGCTGTAAGTCACCCCTGACAATGAGCTTCTTGATCCCAAGGTCTGCTGCGATCCTGAGACCGGCAAGCAAACCTTCATACTCTGCAGTATTGTTCATTGCTTGCTCCTTGGGAAAGTGCATCTGGACTACGTACTTGAGGTGCTCTCCGGTGGGTGCAACAAGTAGCACGCCCGCACCGGCGCCTTGCAGCGAGAAGGCACCATCAAAGTACATCAGCCACTCTTTGCTTTCTTCCTTGACGGGGATGCTTGTTTCTGGAATTTCTTCATCTTGTGTTGGCGTCCACTCTGCTATGAACTCCGCCAATGCTCTGCTTTGGATAGTTGAAGTGCGCTCAAACTTGAGGCCAAAGCTGGACAGTTCCAGTGCCCACTCGACAATCCTGCCTGTTGCTTCTGGATTTTGCAGTACCCTCTTCAGCGGAAAACGAGTGACGACTGTGATCTCATGTTCTTGGAAGTAATGGCGCAGCTTTCTCGAGGCCATGAGAAGGCCGAAAAGCAATTTATGCACACCAGAGTACCTTGACCTAGCCCCCTGCAAAAGGGAACTGACAAAGTAAACTGGGCGCTGCACCATTCTTTTCTGAATCTTCTCACGCGCCTGCGCAGATCAATCTTTGTCGGGACCAGAGCTTGCCGGTGAAGTCCCCTGCTTGTCGCTGGATGCATTTGCCGTGGTTGCTGGCTCATCATCCGCCTCCCTCTCCGCTACTAACGCATCACTAACCACTTGATTGGTTGCCGCTATATATAGCAGCATCTTCTCTTGTGGCTTAGGTGCGACAAGTGTCGGAGTGGAGGACAGGTATCTCTTCAAGTCCTGCAGCGCAGCCTCCGCTTCCGGAGTCCATTTCATTGGACCTGCCTTTTTCAATATTTTGAAAAATGGCAGGGCGCGCTCAGCAGACCTAGAGATAAACCTGCTGAGAGCAGCTACGCAACCGGCAAGTCTTCGTACACCTTGATGTGCTTTGGTGCTTCAATCTGCTCGATGGCCTTGATCTTGTTGGGATTGGCTTCAATTCCCCGCTGAGACACGAAGAACCCGAGAAGCTTGCCGGAGGGGACTCCAAACACACACTTCTCGGGCTTAAGCTTGAGGTTGATCTTGCGCAGATTTGCAAAAGTTTCGTCTAAATCTTGAATCAGAGTCGCCTTGTCCTTGCTCTTGACCACTATGTCATCCATGTAGGCTTCCACATTTCTGTGTATTTGTGGCTCGAAAGCGTCATGGACTACCCTTGCAAATGTTGAACTAGCATTCTTTAAGCCGAAAGGCATCCGTACAAAACAGTATGTGCCACATGGGGTGATGAATGTGGTCTTCTCCTCATCCTCTTCTGCCATGAAGATCTGATGGTATCCTGAGTATGCATCAAGAAATGAAAGCAAGTCATATCCGGCTGTGGAGTCAACAATCTGGTCTATGCGCGGCAAGGGAAATGGATCTTTGGGACAAGCTTTATTGACATCGGTAAAGTCGATACAAAGCCTCCATTTCCCGTTTGCCTTGCGCACGACTACAGGATTGGCCAACCAAGTAGGATGGAGCACTCCTCTGACAAGGCCTGTTGCTTCCAATTTCTTGATTTCTTCTGCGATGAACTCTTGGCGCTCCACTGCCTGTTTCCTGACTTTCTGCTTGACGGGCCGCGCATGAGGACAGACGGCAAGATGGTGCTCGATTACTTTCCTGGGAACACCGTGGATGTCAGACGGTTGCCATGCAAACACGTCGACGTTCGCCTGCAGGAAAGCAACGAGCGCGCTTTCCTATTTAGGGTCGAGAGTGGCACTGATGGTGAAGGTACCACCAGTGTCGTCCTCCTTTGCGGACACCTTCTTGGTCTCTGGTGGAGCTGCCATTGTCTTCTTACACTTGCCGGTGGAGCTCGATGGTGCATCCTCGACGGTAGCGCAGCACTCCGAAGAGGTGCGCTTGCCGGAGTGGGCATCAGAACTCTTGCCGGACTTGGTCTTCTTCTTCCCCCCGAGAGCTTCAACGGCAAGTGACTTGCGATCTGTTGCGGCTGCTGCTTCCCGGTAGATCTTGTCGGTGCAGATAAGAGCATCCTTCTTGTCGCCAGGGACAGAGATGACACTTATCGGGCCTGGCATCTTTAGCATGTTGTATGCATAGTGTGAGGCTGCCATGAATTTGGCGAGTGCTGGACGGCCGAGTATCCCATTGTAAGGCAATGGAAAATCAGCAACGTCAAAAGTGACCCTCTCAGTCCTGAAGTTTAACTCGCTGCCAAATGTCACCGGCAACATGATCTTTCCCTTCGGCTTGCTCCTTCCCGGATTGATTCCTTGGAACGTGCCAGTCTCTTCGAGCTCACCATCAGGGATCTGGAGTTTCTGGATTACCGCGGAGGAGATCAGGTTCAAGCCGGCCCCGCCGTCAACTAGCATTTTGTGACCTTGAGGTTGCGGATAGTTGGTGAAACCAACATCGGCAAGCACCCGACCGCAGTTATGCGATCAGGGTGGTCCTCAATATCAAAGATGATAGGCGTGCTGGACCATTTCGGAGGCTTGCGTGACTCGACGGGTGGTTCTGTCGCATTGACTTCCCGCACCTACTGCTTGAGCTGGCGATGTGAAGTATGCAGAGAAGCACCGCCGTCAACGCACAAGACCTCTGTGGCTTTCTGGAACTCCTGCTCATCGGTCTCGTCATCATCCATATCTTCATCGTCGTAGTCATCTTCATCCTTGTCGCGGCCGCGAGGAGGTCTGTCTCCTTGCCACTGCTTAGCCTTGCCGCGGCGCCCCCCTCGGCCGGGGCGTTTCTTGCCGGCTCCTCCAGCACCTTCCTGGGCCTTCCCCTTGTCGCGTCGCTCGTATTCAGCCTTTTGCTGCTCGACAACCTGCTCGACCTTCTTGCAGCTCTGGAGGTCATGGCCCTTGGTGCGGTGGATCTTGCAGTACTGCTTGTTGGTGCTGTCCTGCTTGTCGGCGACCGCCATAGCCTGGTAGTTGGTGCCTGCGGCAATCTCCTTGCCGGAGCTACCAGCTTTGCCTTTCTTGGCGCCACCTCCATTGCCGGACTGCTCAACAACTAGCATATCTTTGCCTTTCTTCTTCCTGTTTTTCCGCCGCCGGTTTTTCTTTGCCGGGGCAGTATCCTCACTATCAGATCCTCCAGCTTCTGTATTCTCTCCGGGGAGTTTCCTCCCTTCCTCAGCACGTGCACACTTGTCGGCCAGGGCATATAGCTCACTGACGTCTCTGATCTTGCACATCGCCATCTCCTCCCGCATCCTGCGGTTTCGCACGTTCTGTTGGAACACGCTGATTACCGCGGCAGGGTGGACATCTGGGATGTTGTGCTGTACGCGGCTGAATCTCTGAATGTACTTGCGCAGGGGCTCTCCTTCCTTCTGGGCGAGCAGATGCAGGTCGCTCTCTTGGCCATGAGGCTTCTGGCCGCCTGTAAAGGCGCCAACAAACTGATGGCATAGGTCTGCCCAGGAGGATATGGAGTTGTCCGGCAAGTGCATGAGCCAGGATCTGACATTAGGCTTGAGCACCAGCGGGAAGTAGTTGGCAAGGATCTTGTCGTCCCGCCCCCCGGCAGCTTGCACCGCGATGGTGTAGATGCTGAGGAACTCCGACGGATGCGACTTGCCGTCGTACTTCTCTGGTATGTCTGGCTTGAAATTCTTCGTGCTGGGCCACTGGACTTGCCGCAGCTCACGAGTGAACGCAGGGCAACCTACCGCGTACGGCAAGTCGCCTGGTTCCCCTGGTGCATGCATGTCGACAGAGGGCCCAGCGCGCTGGTCCGATTGACGCCGCACTTCTCTTCGGCGCTCGATGCGAGCACGAGCGTCTTCTTGCTGTCGTTCGTGAAGAACTTGGCGCTGATCGCGACGAGCTCGTGGATCCGATGATGCGGTGGAGTCGCTGTCGAGGTGGATCCGGCGAGTCGGCGATCTTGGCCTTCGGGGTGGAGAGTGCACGGTGGTTGCACCCCCACCGGTTTTGTCGCCATCGGCTCGTGCCTGGCAGTCCTGCCGCGGCAGCGACGTACTCGGCTGCCGCGTAGTGTCGCTGTTGGCGAAGCCGATGAGACTCTGAATGGTGGCCCTCCATTCGTCGATCTTGTCTACCGTTGGAGGGTAATCCAGGAGCAGTTGAGCTCGCACCAAAGCTTCTGCTTGAGTGGTGGGCGGCAGTGGCGAACGGTGCGAGGAGCGGGATATGCTCGGACTTCTAACTAAGTTAGAAGGAGCAGTATCTCGTCCGGGCGACCGTGTCTCGCTCGTGCTAGCATGTTGGCGTGCATGCTGGTCTTGAGCACTCCGAGATCCACCAGCTCGATCTTGGTCCAACAAATGTATGGTACTGCGAATGCCATGACGCTGTCAGTCTTGCGCCTCCTGAGATGGGCGCGGTGCATGTACGGACGCCGAGGTCTGCGCAGCCTTGTCCTTGGACCTGGCAGCACCGTGAGCTGCCTCGTCGATGTCCGTTCTTCCGACGGCGTCTACCCCACCACCCGTTTGCTCCGGTGGTGGTGGGATCGACGTGGACGGAACAGTTGCCCCCAAAGTCTTCTTCTTCGGTGGCATGTCGATGGAGAAGATGAAGATCTAGCTCGTGTGAACGCCGGATCAGGTTCACACAACCTCGACGCCCCCTACCTGGCGCGCCAAAGATGTCGGGGAAGCTGATCCACAAACACCTATGGGACCGGCGGACCGAGCCCCTTTCGGTTCGGCGGGGGGCGGGGATCGCACGAAGAGCGGATCGAGGCGAAGCACACGAGCAAGTTACCCAGCTTCGGATCTCTCCGGAGAAATAACACTCCTACTGCTGCATGTCTGTGTGCATTGAGTTCTTGCTCGGGAGCGCTGAGTGCTATAGTACACACTAGCTGCTAACGAGACCGAGCGTGAGTGTTTTTCTGTCTTCGAACCGAACCCTTTCTACGTTGCGCATGGGCCTCCTTTTATAAGCTAAAGGGGTCACCGACAGGTGGCAATTTAGACAAGGGTAAAAATGGAAAAGGAATTGCGGTTGGTACAACTACCTGTACAGTGTATCATACCTAACCCTGACGGTAGGGTACAAAAGCATTAAATGCCCGTCTGCGTCGCCCAAACAGTGCAGAAAGGGACCGTCAGGGGTGCCACCGTTCGCCACGATGGCAATCTTGTCAGCGTCGCTTGCCACTGCGCACCGCTGGCTGCACATCCTCTTGCCACGCGCGCCTGGAAAGGTCCCAGGGCGACACGTTGGTGGATGTGCTGGAGCGCGGGTGCAGAGTGGTAGCTTGCCGCGGCAAGCACCTTGCCGCGGTCGTTGTCTTGTCGCGTCCGGAAGCTTGTCGCTCACCGGGCCTTGCCGGGACGCGTGGCGCGTCACGGCAAGTTCCTTGAGATGCCTTGGTTGGCCTTCCCGGCAAGCTCCTCTTGCCGGGGCCTTGTCTCCTTGGCTTGAATACTTTGTTCTTGAATGGCTCCAAAGGAACCACGGAGGACCTTGGCGGTCACCCAGCAAGCCTTGCCGCGGGGTGCTGCAACTGCCCGTGCACAAGTTCGGGATACTAGGGTACCCCTACTCTAGTACACCGACATGCTGTATCCACCTAAAGTAACGAAAGTTCTTACGTAAACTTCCTAGTAATTCCCTCTTCATAGGTGCAACATTACTCCTAACATTTGTAATATCAGTTTGAAACTTGTGATATTGCCGTGTCCTATTCCTGTGTTTTCAAAATGCTGCGAATCAAACAGGTCCTGAGTTGATGATGATGTTGTGCCTCCCATCTTTCACCAATAGCCGTCGGATCTAGATCGGACGCATACAAACCAAGCTTCTCCATTTTTGCAAAAAGATGCCCGCACTTGTTCCCTATTTACAAACAACTCCTTGTCTCTCACAATCAGCCTTATCTCCTCCCCACCACATCTAGAAGGCTGTGGAAAAATCTGGCGCGATGGCCGCAGCCGGAACCGTCCACCCCCAATCTTGGCGTTCCGTGCAATGCACGGGCATCTATGCACGGGAAATTATGTCGAACAGGGCTAGTTGTAAGCAGGCTAGCTCTACAGCCATGATGATAGTGACTGCAGATGGTGAGGCTGACTATGGTATGCCGAACACGGCGCCTATACTCAGGTGTCATCTCCGGCGCAGGGTCTTGTCACTTCACTGTGAGGAGCAGCACGTAATAATTTGACCAACGGGTAGTACAGTTCTAGTACTCCTACTACTACATTGGTAGTACTACTACTAGTACTAGTAGCACCACCATCTGGATTTAGGAGTACTACCACGTCCATCTGGATTTTAGTATTTGACTAGCAATATCTAGTAATGCATGTCACAAAAAATGTACTACTCCCTCTGTAAATAAATTCATGGTGTTTTATTCCTATCGGCAAGAGAACTTAATGTTTTTTTGCTAACTAGAGTACTAATAGGATTACATGCAATGAACTAAACACTGCATGTCATGTTTGGTAGTCTCAAGTCATTGAAAGCATGCATGGCCCAGTTCTCTCATTGGTTGACATGTCACGAGATAAGAAACAAGGAGGGAGTTAATGCACCGTGCCTAAGTGTTTTGAGATTATTTGGTTTTCGTAAGGTGACTTACACAACATTTTTGTTTACATGCATTAACATTTTATTAGTTAAATCAAAGGTCAAAACTTGGCGCAAAATGCAAAGGGGACCAATAAACCAGTAAACATCAAACTTCTCTCGTTTGGCCCCAACTAGAGGTTCGGTGAGATAACTGACTATACTGCATCGACACGGAGGGGGACGCAGCTTCATCGACTTACGACAACTACCTTTGGGTGAATGACACGTGGGCCCAGGGGGTGGCTGGACCACCTATCTTACAGCCAAAGCCAGGTGCAGTTGAGGGCCGAGGAGTAGTACGAAATCCTACGCACCTACACACGCTAACCAAGGGCAAGAGTGATCACTTGAATCGCAAGATCAGTTGACTAGAATCTAAGCTAGATCCATGGAGGTTGTGCCAGATGGTCCACGATGCTGGCCTGCGGCCCGGCACCGAGGAACGTCCCCAGGTAGTATTGCTTGAGGCCCCCAGGGCGAGGGCCGCTTGGACGATAGCTTCGTCTCCTTGTTTGACGAGGTCCTCGTCGGTTTCCTCGACAAGTTCACCGTCGTCAAGAAGCTCGTGGACAACTTTGACGTAAGCCTCCAGCCGACGCGCCCAGGCTCTGCGATGCCTGCCACCCTCAACAGCCACTATGGTGACAACCTCTTCGACGCACTGGTGGCCCTGCGACTGCCTGCCGTCGCGCCGGAGAATGTCCAGCTCGAGATCACGCTCGCCGCGCAGCGCCTGGTGTAGCAAGACACAATCGACATAATCACCCGCGTCTACGCACAAATCATCCACAAGAACTACTACATGCAAGAGGAGGACGATAGGACGCTGGCCTTCTTGGACCGCAGGGCAACCTTGGACGACACTGTTCAGAAGCACGTTGAGCTCGCTGCCAACGCCGCTGATCCTCACACGTTGGTTGGTGACCCAGCGCACTAGGGCGCGAGGATGGTGTTGATGGATCCATATGTATTTTTATCTTTCCATCAAATCCTTGTAGTAGTATATGATACTACAGGAATTATCTTACCTTTTGCATCAACTTCATAATTTTCGTACGTACGCCATGCATGAACGGTGCCAGAACCTAACTTCTCATTACTCTAGGAAAAATCATTATTTTCTATCTATCGGTCGCGCCATGGAGCAGAACCAAATTTTACAAGTTACGAGTTCAAGAGGAAAAGCCTGCCGTGTTCGCATCGCACCCCCACACGGTTGGTCTGGCACGCTGCTCAAGCGGGAATGCGTGCGGTGTTGCATTCTCACTTACAAGTGGGACCGCAGTTGAGCAAACTGACTATCGGCAAACCCCCACCCTGCCCACCGTGCGATGGCTGAGAAAACAGGAGGGAGAAGAGATGGTTGTAGCACGGACTCCAAGAAAATTGGTGTCGGATGGGACTCGTGTGGGTGGCGTGTGCCGTACTGCTAGACATGAATGCTAATTATGGCCCATGCCACCCCACTATATCGAGCCTATATCGAGGTACATAGAACAAATTTCCTGCAGTCCGTGCTCAACCCTCCTCTATCTCTCTTCTCAGCAAGCCAGCGGACGCGCGGAGCCCATCGTCTGTTTGCTCACATGCGGTCCCACATGTCAGTGAAAACGCAAGCGGTCCCACTGAACCTGCACATCTTTCACCTCGACGTGCTGGTGATGAAAAACAAATCCAATAAAGATCTTTGGTGGCCGCTTTTGGAGTTACTCAAGAGTAGTAAGATTCTATTTACAGTTTAACCCAAGATGCACATCTCATGGCTTCAACTACCACTCTATTTTCTTTCATGACACGACCTGGATGCTGGATGTCCCACGTGTCGGCAAAAGGAGGAAGAACCCGACCAAATCTTCGGTTGTGCTCTCGGATTAGACTAGTTGTGCTAACTTAGAAAATTTATTGTGTACTCCCTCCGTTCCAAAATACTTGACTTCCATTTGTCCAAAAATGGATGTACCTATATACTAAAACATGTCTAGATACATATATATTTTGACAAAAGAAGGCATGTATTGTGCAACGGAAGGAGTAGAATGGATGCAAGTTTTTGTATTGGGAAGAAGAGTACATCCATATATTGATAGAGCGCAATTTAGTAGATGTTCTATCACTTTTATCTAGCACTGAGGCTAGAGATGAGATTGGTGCACTTATTGATACTCCTACTAGAATAGAGGCTAGACATGAGACTAGATGCGAGGAAACAACGTCTACTTCTTTACACTCAAAGAAGAAAGAAGCACGCAAGATCGAGCCGCCGCAGATCAACAATGAATGCATCGAGAAGGCACTAATCCAACTTACAGGAGTAGTAAAATGTATTCTTGTGGTTCTTGTTTTCTTTGGTCTTGCTTTTCTAGTCAAAATTATCGTTGGAGTTCGTGCAAAACGGAGGTCCGTTTGGGGTCGTGCGTTGGAGTTGGCCTTACAAGTGGGACCGCAGTTACGGAAACCGACTATCGGCAAACCCCCACCTCGCCCGCCACGCAATGGCTGAAGTTAACGAAACGACGAGGTTGAAGAGATTGCTCTAGCACGGACTCCAAGAAATAATATGGTGTCAGATGGATGTCGTGGTAGTGGCGTGTGCCGTACTCTGGGAGGTGAATGCTTGTTCTGGCCCATGCCACCCTACTAGTCCTACTACTTACTCCTACTATATAGTACTAGTATCGAGGATTTGAGGTGCTGGTTACGTACAGCGAACACATTAACATATGGCTATAGTAAAAACACCCACCCGACGCGCGAAGCATGTGAAGCTAGTACAAATAGTGTACTAGTACTACTATTGTTGATTGGCCTCATCCGATAACCTGTTGCAATGCACGTACAATTATGTATTCTGAAAATATTTTTTGCCTCGTCGCACCACTCACTCAGAGAAGCGACTCGAAAGCCATTCATAAATTTAGTAAGTTTATCACAGGCATATAATTTTATTACATACAACAGTTCATCAACCCACATCGACGGATACATTATAAATACTAAAGTTTTCACCACACAACAAATAACAAGCAATGAAATGAACTTCAACTCAACCATTCCTCGGCATTGGAAATGCTTGCTTTGAACCACAAGTGATTCTCTGGGACGGGCCATCCATTGTCGATCTGGAGACCAACGCAGGACTGATCATCCAGGCTGAAGCGGCCTACTATATCAGTACCAGGGTAGGGAACCACCCAAATGTCCGAGGTATAGACACAGTTGCTTCTCATAAATGGTAGTAACGTTGTGTCAACAGCAGTTGGATCGCCTTTCACCATCATTGGATAGTTTTGTCCAAGGAAGAGCGAGTTTTCTCCAAGACTATCAATTCTGTACCAGGGAGAAGGAGTTGGTGCTAGCACACTAGTATCCATCCCGAATACCATGCAACGGGTGTTGGAATAGGTCCGGAGAGTGCGACCATGGGAGACTACACCTGCTTCCTTAGCAGTAACATCATCAGTGGGCTGTATACACACAAGAAGAGGTGATCCATCGGAATAAGTTGCCAGGCGCCACAAAGTATATGGGCGCTGCTCGTCCTCATGCTCGTGATCATCACCATCGTCATCTCCCCCTAGGTTATAAAAATTTTCAAGTATGGGTGGTGGAATGTTCACAGGACCTTGGAAACACAAGAAGAAGGTTAATTAGTAAAGGGAAACTTGCTAACCCGCATGCATGTGGATGAAACAATTATAATTACGATGGAAGACAAACGTACCGAAACTATGAGGATTCCATGCAAAAACAGTGCCATGAGTGGTGGCAGCAAACACAAGGCCCTCATATTGAATTGCATCACAGTACTCATCCGTGTACAGAAACTGATTTTTGAGCAATATCCATCGAGTCAAACCACCAAGGACGGCAACAAGATTGTCGAAGATAGCAACAACTTCATAGGTGTTGTAATTCCAAGAGCGGTTGGGAACTCGACAAATTGCTATCTTCCGTAGAAGACAGTTACCATGATCGTATTTGAATGTGCGTACAATATCGGTGTGCTCAACCTCTGGGCAGTCTGCTGAGATTTTTGGAAGTGGAACCCGGTCACGAGTGTTCACATTCACAAGTTCCCACTCGCAGTTGGACCCAATGTAAACAACCCAATCTCCATTTGCGCCTGCCCAAGCCTTTCCCTCAAGCGATGGCATCTTAACATCATACGTATCATTATCAAGCGGCATCAACTTGCACAGGGCGAGGCCTCCGTCGTGCCGGCGCCAGTCATCAGGGTCACGGCGAAGAAGATAGGGGAGATCAAACCGCTCCTTGACTCTTGGGTTCCTTGTAATGATGTTATTAGTTGAGTCGAGAATGGGCTTGAACGAACCTGCCATGCTAGCCGAGGTGATGACGTCGCACCGATCAATGAGTTCCTCCACCACGTCATCTTTTAGATTGGGGCAAGAATAACGGGGTCATTTCCGGCCTGCTCCCTCCATGGAGAAGACGATCGAACAATGGCAAAAGAAAGGGTGAAGGGCTAAAGGAAAATGGAGGAGGGACAGGAAGAGCGTGCGACAGCAGTTCCAAATCGAGAGGGAAAGGCGAAGAGTCGGTGGACGGTTGCCAGTTTGCCACGGTTCACGAAGAGCCGCCCCGGCCTACACGTTCGTTTGGAAATACTCCTACTACTCGCCGTCGTCTCACTGATATGTTGAAACGGGACCACATGTCAACGAAACATGGTGTGTAATTTCTCGTGCAAAATGCGATCTGGCCGCGTTGGCCCGAGGTGTCGCATTAGTTATCGACCTTTATTTTTTTAATGGCGTGCCGTTCAGTTTTGAAGCACGACTAACTGCTACTGTATGCAGAGAAAATATAAACTACTCTACCGCTACTCCACCTCCAGTACTAGTAGTATAAAAAAGATACATAGGCTGGAGCTTCAGCGCTTTCTTGCCAAGGGTTGCCCACTTGCTTCTCACACTATGTCACATCCCTAGTTCTGGTATGCACTAGGCTAGCCCTTCATGTGTGCATCATGTTTAAATTTTATTTAAGTTGAAATGGGGAATGCTCAAACCCTAGCACTATCAAATCAACTAGGTTCAAATAAAAATATTCTCAATGAACCCAAAATGCTCTTCAGAAAAGTTCATTATTTTTGGATTGGTCTAGAACCACTCCCAAAAATGCTGCACATTTTTCTAGGCCATTCTGGATTTTTGAATTAAATCATATAGTACTTGCATTTGGGCATTTAAGTGCTATAAAATATTTTAAATTCTCAAATAATCCCAAACTGAAATGTTTACTGTAGGATATATTTCCAACAGGGGTCATGAGTAGTTGCATGATTTTTGGGATTGATTTAGTATTTTTAATAAAGCCACAAAGTTGCAGAAAAATAGAAAACAGTAATTAAAATAGGAAACGAAGAGAGAGAGGAAATTACCGGGACCTACTGCTGTGCAGCCCACTTGGCAGCCCAGCCAACTGGCCCGACCCACCAGAAGCCCCACCGTCTTCAACCTCTGCCAGTAGGCAGAGGCGTGTCGACGCACGCGCGCGTTGATGCCACCTCCTGCTTCGCGCTGGAGGCTCATCCTCCTCCCTATCCCAGCGCCTGGAGACGCCTCAACCCCCCCCCCCCTCTGTCCCCCCCTCCTCCCTCTTTCCTGGCTCTCTCCCTCCCCCTCGCTTGCCGCAGCCATGGCCGAACGCCACCATCGCCACCTACGTCGTTCGCCGTGGCCACAGCCACCGCCTAGCCCCCCCAACATGTCCAGGAGCTCCGCCTCCATCGTCTACGCCTTCTTGAGGACACACGCGCTGTCGGACGCCCCCGAACGCCTACACCGCCGCCATCTTCAAGCTTCGGTCGTCCGAGATCGCCGCCGCCCGTATGTCGCCGTCCGACCTTCTCCGAGCCCGCGTCGACGCCTTCTGCAACCACTATGAGCTCCCGCATCAAAAACCCCTCTTCCCCGAGCTCATTACGCCCTGTAGCCGTCGCCCCCTTGCCGACCAAATCGCGCCGCCACCTGAGCTCCTCACCGCCGTGGCCACCGTCACTTAGAGCCACAACCGAGCGCACCACCATGCTCAGCGTGTATTCGCGCACCCGTAGCCACCACCAGCGCCTCCCCTAGTGCACTGCGATGTTGAAATGCTTGATGCCCGAACTCCAGCCGCCGCTGTCGTCGTATTTGTCATCGCCTCCGGCCACCCCAGCTCTTCCCGCTTGCCCTGCTGGATGCGCGCGAGCCCCAGCTACGCATAGGACCAAACCACGGTCGATTTGGTCGACCGTGGGCAAAACCCGAGCCACTCTAGTGCGCCTCCGCCGCGGCTTGAGGTCACCGCCGGCCAAACTCCGGCGTGCCGACGTGGCAGGGTACTTAGTGCTAATCACCGTTAGCTAAACCACCACAGACACTGACAGTAGACCCCACCACAATAATTAAGTATAAGATTTACTTCTATTTAGGATTAGATTAAGTAAAGTGGGCCCTGACTGTCAGGGTTGACCTCCCAGTCAGCGTTGACCTGGTCCCACCTGTCATCCACCCAAACCAGCCCTGTTACACTGACCCATGGGTCCCAGCCATCAGGTTTGACCTAGTTGGCGCTGTTGACCGCTGACGTCACAGTGACGTAGTGCTGACGCAGTTAATCATTTTCTGGATTTATTCTTTTTAGGAAATTCCAGAAAATGGTCAAAACTTCTAAAAATCATATAAATTCAACCATAACTCCAAATGAAATAAATTATATATGAAAAATGATCAGAAAAATCCAATCTATCCATCTGTACCATTTTCATGCATGATAGAACAACTTAGGGCTGCTGTTTAGGCCAAATCTTATAATGGCATTTAAACCTTCACATATGGAGTTTGAATTTGAACCTAGGGTTCAAACCAACTTCATTTAACCTGCTGCTAGTTGCATTAGCTCAAGCCACGACATATTGCCATGTCACATTCATGCATCATATTGTTGCATTGCATTGATTGTGTTCCTTCTCTGTTTGCCGGTGTTGTTCCGTCTCGATAGATGTGGTTCCGACGATGAGTTCGATGACACCGATGAAGAACTATACTATCTTCAGAAGTGCCAGGCAAGCAAAACCCCCTTGTTCATTCCGATACAATCCCACTCTCTCGCTCCTGCTCTATTTTACTGCATTAGGACAACAACGATACAACTGTTATTTGCTGCGGTAGTTGAACCCCTTTATCCTCTGCATGACCTGTCATTGCCACAGTAAATAGATGAAACCCACTAGCATGAGTAGGAGTTGTTTGAGCCCTGATGTGCCTACTCATTCATGCTTGTTGTCATGCCTGCTATTGCTTAGAGTTGTGTCAGATCTGATTCATCAGGGATGAATTAGAGGTGTGTGAACATGTCCTACTGTTGAGAGCTAAGTGTGTGAACACGATTTGGTAAAGGTAGCGGTGAGAGACCATGTAGGAGTACATGGTGGGTTGTCTCATTGCAGCTGTCTTCAGGAACTGAGTTATGTGTTTGTGATCCATGAACAGTTACTACCACACATTGGGCTCCGGGCGCTCCAAGCTCTCTCGACTTATTAATCAACTTGATCTCTGTCCAGGAGTTGCAACTAGTTTCTGGTGTTTGTAGGTAGTGTTAGTAGTCTACCAAGTGGCACCCGGTATAGGTGGGCTTGGGACAGACTAGGCACAGTGGCTCGGTGTACCAAGTGGCACCCGTGGGAATACCGTGCGCGAGGCCGCAAAGTGATATGGTGTGTTACATGCTAGATCGGTGTGACTTAGGATCGGAGTCCTGATAGTTTTGGTATCAGAGCTTGACTGCCTGTAGGATTACCAAGTCAAACTGGTCGAAGTTGAGTCTAGAAATGCTTTAGTAATATGTAGGGGAATTGATTGTGGGATGGAACGTAAGGCTCTTTTTACTCCTTTACCTTATGACCTTTTGATCTGAGTCATCATATCTTTCTTATGGGGTTAAGGAACTAGGAGGGGTTAAGGAACTAGGATCTCATCTTCCTATTAGGTTCACGTGTTACTAATCCGTAGTCCTATAGGATTGATGGTTCTAAGCTTGAGTTAAGTCCCTACTATCTTCTGTATGTTCATAATTGATCTCAGAAACCTTGATATTGTGCTTCTGAGTGGTTATGCCACCATTTTTGTAGCATGTCTCAAATATTTTTGAGCATTTACAGCCGTTATGCTGTCCGAGTCATCCCGGGTTTCTAAATAGTCTGATGCATTTGCAAATCCCTTCCTCTGGTTTCGATGTTCTTTTCGGCCAGGTTAATCACACTAATTGCTGAGTTGAGGTACTCTATTGCCTCAACATTTATGTTGGAGCTATTATTATGACCCTAGGTGTCTAGAGTATCACCTAGTAACTTAGCCATGTTTTGTGTTTCCAGTGTGATGATTCTGGCCATCATTCTCGAAAGCATCCCGTGATACCACTTAGTTAGTAGGCATTCTATTCATGGGTTCTTGACCCAAGATCCACCCTACTTACTTCATGTTGATAGTGTTTGCTCGTTCCTTTAGGTTATTAGTAACCTTTGCGATAGTCCTCGAAGTTCGTGGTATTTCCTTCTTCCAAATACTATGAACCACTTTATGGCAGAAGTTTGTTGGATCAATAGATCACAATAGGAGTATCCTCGATGAGTTCTCCATTCTATATTGTGGCTCTGCCAGTTCTACCTTTCTGCATGGGTTATCTGGAAGAAATATGTTGAACTTCGTTCGACATGCTAAACCATGCATCCACAACTCAGAAAATCGTATGTTCCTTTGAGTTGTCCCTCTTTAGTTGTCTTCTGACCCTCGACTATCAATTGATAGTCAAGATTATGTGTGCATTCGTTCATTGATGCCTATTACTCTTGTGGTCCATCAAGCCATTCTATTCCAGAGTGACTAGGAGAAACAAACTCCAGTACCCTTTTCCATTTCCAGGATTGGGTCAAAGCAGTTGTGTTCCGTAGATCAAGTTGCAATCCAGCTTCTGGTCTGTTCTACCATGAAGTATTACCATCTTTATATCAGGGATATCATGGGAATTGCATACCCTCTTATGAATTCTTGACGTAGTGATACTTCTCGCCATCATTATTCACTCATTGGTCCCCGTGTTGTTGCAACCGGAATGCGGACATGTGAACTATGATGTGTGAAATCAATACTCCTAGCAACCTTGTTGCTTAGTAGTTAAAAGACAATAATTTCATTCTTAGCGTGTTGGTTCTTGAATCATCATTCTAAGATAGATTGTGCTACCTAGTCCTTATTGTTGGTGCACTCTTCGATCGGTGAGTTAGGAATTTGTCAATCCCTCGCTCGTTTGATCATATCATCTTGCCTGGAAGCAAGATTGCTCTCGAGCTTAGTAACATATTAGTGGTTCGTGATTCTCTGAATATCTTCTCGGAAGTATCACCAGGTCGTCACCTGACCGCTATGTTGAGTTCTTGATCATTTTGGTTTTCCTCCAAACCACCCATTCTCCAAGAATCTGTGTGGGATACCCCTGAGCTAGTTGGTTAAGCCAAACAACAACTTGGAGAGTTGGAACATAAAAGCTTGTCTGACCTAGTTTATGTTAAGGGATATCTTTTTGTGTGTGTGTGTGTGTGTTGAAGAAAGATGATATCTTCACCGGTTGGTCCATGTGATCAGTTAATGGACCTATCATCTTATCCAATCTTTGATTTGAGTATGGGCTATCGTCAAATCAAATCAGAACCAACGATATTCATAGTGTTGTCTTACTCGTGGTTAACCCCTCGAGCATACACCATTATATCTTTGGGTCTGACCAATGCTATCACTTGTTCACATAATTATGGAATTCCAGTTATATGGAAACCTGGGTGAAATGTTGTTGAGCCCAATGACAACATTTCTATCTTCTCCATGATTCGTGTTGAGCATCCAGCTGGTGTTGGAAACTTTGTGAGCAATGCTTTCGTGTTCCGTTCATGAAGCATATGTCCGGATGAAAGAAGTGACTTTCTCTAATTCATGTGCATTAGATGCAAGTTGCCGTCGTGGTTTCGAGAAAGTTAGTTTTGCTTCCTTTGGAATCGTCCCAAGTTAGTCATGCATGTGCGAAGTACTCTATGGTTTGATAGGTTGGCCGCCTCCACTCTATATGTGTTCCTTAGCACACCAAGCCACTGATTGATTTGTTCAAGGAGAAGAAGTTCCTTCTTAAGAGCTAGACTTATGTAAGGACTTCGATATCCTCGATGATGGATTCCCCACCTTAACTCGGTAGTGTTTTATTATAAGACTACTACGTGGTCATGCTTGTCTGAGACAGCGTGTTCACATGCGAGTAGTAGAACCGGCTCATGTTTTGGAGCTTGCTACCACAGTCCATTTCCCGAGAATCACGCAACGTTATCTCGTCGGTTTGTGTTGCAAACTTTCTTTTCCAGACATGTTCTCTGAAATATCCTGTTACCAACTAGACCTGAATCTCAGGCAGGTGTGATGGTTGGTACTTCTCCCAAGAACTATGATGTAGGTTCCGGTAAAGTGGACGCACCTGGCCGGAAGAACTATTATTGTAGTATCTTGATAAAGCAATTTGGTCACTTCCCCATAAGGATCACGTAGGATTTACCTCCGTAGTTATTCCTTATGGATTCTTGAGCTCCCGAAGTCCGACCTGTTACTTGATATTCTAGATACCAAACCATTTCAATGAATGGGTTACACTAGCACATCAAGGAGAACATTAAAAGCGGAGTGCTAAATGTCTCTCCGTCCATCATCCAGATATTGTTCCCCTTGGCCTCGCTAAGGTGAAATCTGAGAAAGTGTTATCTCCTTTTTTGCATCTGCATCGTCCATCACCATTCATCATGGTAGTATGTTGTGTTGCCAGGATCCTTGACACGGATAATGGTAAAACCGTTATGAATATGGAAATGCACAAGTTCTTGAGAGCACGCACAAGCGCTAGGTGTTATAGTCGGCACTAACTAGGATTGCTCTCAATTTCCTCGGTTACGCTATAACTTTTCAAACAGTAGACTCACTCTCTACTGTTGAGCTTCTTCCCAGTTACTAAAATCATCCCTTGTGTTGTTATCAACAAGGTAATCCAGATCATCCATTCTAATCCGGGTATGCCATTCTACCGAACCCCTCCAAACGATCGCTCGAGAATTGCCTTAGGCTGGTATAAAGAGTTTCGATTATCTCTAAATCAAGGTAATTCTTTTTGCCACTTAAGGGATATTCCTACGAGTCACCTTCCCTAAGGTGCCCCGTTATGGTATCATGGCAACTCAACTCCTCGCTACGTTGACAACCGTTCACCACCTTCTTAAGTGTGGAATTGTTGTCTACCTAGTGAAGCCTCGTCATCTGTTCTACTCCATCCCTCTAGATGTGTTCTTCGTGTCTCGGCTTGAGAGATGTTGCTATGTCTCATTCCCTGAGTTGATCCTAAGTTGTTCGACCTTCAATAAGATCGGTCCTTTTAGACTTTTTCCCTATCCTCTCATTGTCATGTTGGCTGGAGTTCTCAAAGCAAGACGACGAGTCAAGATGGTGATTGAATCAACGTTCATTTGAAGTGCAACCTGGGTCGTGAAGATTACGTTAGTTGCGTTTCCCGTTCATCTTACCCTATGCTTGAATCTCGGGACAAGATTCTTGTTTAGTGGGGGTGAGTTGTCACATCCCTAGTTATGGTATGCACTAGGCTAGCCCTTCATGTGTGCATCATGTTTAAATTTTATTTAAGTTGAAATGGGGATTGCTCAAACCCTAGCACCAGATCAAATCAACTAGGTTCAAATAAAAATATTCTCAATGAACCCAAAATGCTCTTCAGAAAAGTTCATTATTTTTGGATTGGTCTAGAACCTCTCCCAAAAATGTTGCACATTTTTCTAGGCCATTCTGGATTTTTGAATTAAATAATATAATATTCGCATTTGGGCATTTAAATGCTATAAAATATTTTAAATTCTCAAATAATCCCAAACTGAAATGTTTACTGTAGGATATATTTCCAACAATGGTCATGAGTAGTTGCATGACTTTTGGGATTGACTTAGTATTTTTAATAAAGCCACAAAGTTGCAGAAAAATAGAAACCAGTAATTAAAATAGGAAACGGAGAGAGAGAGGAAATTACCTGGACCTACTGCTGTGCAGCCCACTTGGCAGCCCAGCCAACTGGCCCGACCCACTAGAAGCCCCACCATCTTCAACCTCTGCCAGTAGGCAGAGGCGTGTCGACGCACGCGCGTCTCGATGCCACCTCCTGCTTCGCGCTGGAGGCTCATCCTCCTCCATGTCCCCGCGCCTGGAGACGCCTCGACCCCCCCCCCCTCTGTCCTCCCCCCCTCTTTCCTGGCTATCTCCCTCCCCCTCGCTTGCCGCAGCCATGGCCGAATGCCACCATCGCCACCGACGCCGTTCGACGCGGCCACAGACACCGCCTAGCCTCCCCAACACGTCCAGGAGCTCCGCCTCCGTCGTCTATGCCTCCTCGAGGACGCACGTGCTGTCGGACGCCCCCGAACGCCTACACCGCCGCCATCTTCAAGCTTCGGTCGTCCGAGATCGCCGCCGCCCGTACGTCGCCATCCGACCTTCTCCAAGCCCGTGTCGACGCCCTCTGCAACCACTGTGAGCTCCCGCATCGAAAACCCCTCTTCCCCGAGCTCATTACGCCCTGTAGCCGTCGCCCCCTTGCTGACCAAATCGCGCCGCCACCTGAGCTCCTCACCGCCGTGGCCACCGTCACTTAGAGCCGCAACCGAGCGCACCACCGTGCTCAGCGTGTCTTCGCGCACTCGTAGCCACCACCAGCGCCTCCCCTAGTGCACTGCAACGTCGAAACGCTCGACGCCCGAACTCCGGCCGCCGCCGTCGTCGTAGTTGCCGTCGCCTCCGGCCACCCCAGCTCTTCCCGCTTGCCCTGCTGGAGACTCGCGAGCCCCAGCTATGCATAGGACCAAACCACGGTCGATTTGGTCGACCATGGGCAAAACCCGAGCCACTCCAGTGCGCCTCTGCCGCGGCTTGAGGTCGCCGCCGGCCAAACTCCAGCGTGCCGACGTGGCAACGTACTTAGCACTAATCACAGTCAGCTAAACCACCACAGACACTGACAGTAGACCCCACCGCAATAATTAAGTATAAGATTTACTTCTGTTTAGGATTAGATTAAGTAAAGTGGGCCCTAACTGTCAGGGTTGACCTCCTAGTCAGCGTTGACCTGGTCCCACCTGTCATCCACCCAAACCAGCCCTGTCACACTGACACATGGGTCCTAGCCGTCGGGTTTGACCTAGCTGGCGCTGTTGACCGCTGACGTCACAGTGACGTAGTGCTGATGCAGTTAATCGTTTTCTAGATTTATTCTTTTTAGGAAATTCCAGAAAATGGTCAAAACTTCTAAAAATCATATAAATTCAACCATAACTCGAAATGAAATAAATTATATATGAAAAATGATCAGAAAAATCCAATCTATCCATCTGTACCATTGTCATGCATGATAGAACAACTTAGGGCTGCTGTTTAGGCCAAATATTATAATGGCATTTAAACCTTCACATATGGAGTTTGAATTTGAACCTAGGGTTCAAACCAACTTCATTTGACCTGCAGCTAGTTGCATTAGCTCAAACCACAACATATTGCCATGTCACATTCATGCATCATATTGTTGCATTGCATTGATTGTGTTCCTTCTCTGTTTGCCGGTGTTGTTCCCTCTCGATAGATGTGGTTCCGACGATGAGTTCGATGACACCGATGAAGAACTATACTATCTTCAAAAGTGCCAGGCAAGCAAAACCCCCTTGTTCATTCCGATACAATCCCACTCTCTCGCTCCTGCTCTATTTTACTGCATTAGGACAACAACGATACAACTGTTATTTGCTGTGGTAGTTGAACCCCTTTATTCTCTGCATGACCTGTCATTGCCACAGTAAATAGATGAAACCCACTAGCATGAGTAGGAGTTGTTTGAGCCCTGATGTGCCTACTCATTCATGCTTGTTGTCATGCCTGCTATTGCTTAGAGTTGTGTCAGATCTCATTCATCGGGGATGAATTGGAGGTGTGTGAATATGTCCTACTGTTGAGAGCTAAGTGTGTGAACACGATTTGGTAAAGGTAGCGGTGAGAGGCCATGTAGGAGTACATGGTGGGTTGTATCATTGCAGCCGTCCTCAGGAACTGAGTTCTGTGTTTGTGATCCATGAACAGTTTCTACCACACATTGGGCTCCGAGCGCTCCAAGCTCTCTCGACTTATTAATCAACTTGATCTCTGTCCAGGAGTTGCAACTAGTTTCTGGTGTTTGTAGGTAGTGTTAGTAGTCTACCAAGTGGCACCCGGTACAGGTGGGCTTGGGACAGACTAGGCACAGTGGCCCGGTGTACCAAGTGGCACCCGGATGGTGGGCTTGGGAACCCTGCACACATCGTTTGGGGCCGTGAGTGACACCCCGGCCGAATCTTCTTGCGGATGGAACCCGAATAGGCGATAAACCTGGACGAGAGACTTGTGTGATTAGTCAGGTCGTGGACGACACCCTCGCTGGGCTTCCGCTTGAAGGTTGCCGAGTACATGTCGTGTAAACGACGGTAAGTGGTGAGAGCGTGTGTGAAGAAGTACACCCCTGCAGGGTTAATATGATCTATTCGAATAGCCGTGTCCGCGGTAAAGGACTTCTGGGTTGCCTGTACAGTTCATAGACAAGTGAAAGTGGATACTCTAAAATGCGCAAGATAAGCGTGAGTGCTATGGATGGCGTTCTCGTTGGGAGACGGGAGCGGATTCATAGTGGTGTATTGATATGGTGAATATGTGGACTCGTGTGCGCCACCTCAAAAGAGTTACTTGCAGTCGTAGTTTAGGATAGCCACCGAGTCAAAGATGGCTTGTTGCAGTTAAACCCCACCATCCCCTTTGTTGATAATGATGCATATGTAGTTAGTTCTGATGTAAGTCTTGCTGGGTACATTTGTACTCACGTTTCTTAATTTATGTTTTTGCAGAGAGACTTCAGTCTCGCTGGTAGTTCCACGTGGACTTCGACGTTTAGCTTGTTACCTCAGCTACGATCTTGTGCCCTCGACAGGATCTGGTAGATAGACAGGCTTCTCAGCCTTTTTCATTTGTAGATGTCTATACTCAGACATGTTAAGCTTCCGCATGTGCTTGTTGTTTGTATGCTCTGAATGCTGGGTCGAGTGACCCATATTTGTAATATCTCGCTCCTTGGAGCCTATTGGATAACTACTTTGAGTCGTAGAGTTATGTTGTGATGCCATGTTGTATTTGCACATATCGAGCATATTGTGTGTATGATTTGAAATGCTTGATATGTGTGGGATCTGACTATCTAGTTGTTTATCCTTGGTAGCCTCTCTTACCGGGAAATGTCTCCTAGTGCTTCCACTGAGCCTTGGTAGCTTGCTACTGCTCCGGAACACTTAGGCTGGCCGGCATGTGTCCTTCTTTGTTCCTGTGTCTGTCCCCTCGGGAAATGTCACGCAGTGTCTACCGGAGTCCTGTTAGCCTGCTACAGCCCGGTTTACCGGAGTCCTGCTAGCCCAGTTGCTACAGCCCAGATTCACTTGCTGATGACCGACACGTTCGTTGTTGGGTCATGTATGCCTGTCCCTGTAAGTTAGTGCCACTTTGGGTTCACGACTAGCCATGTCAACCCGGGTTCTTTGTCATATGGATGCTAGCGACACTATCATATACGTGAGCCAAAAGGCGCAAACGGTCCCGGGCCAGGTAAGGTGGCACCCGTGGGAATACCATGCGTGAGGCCGCAAAGTGATATGATGTGTTACATGCTAGATCGGTGTGACTTAGGATCGGGGTCCTGACACACTACCACCCTCTCTCCGGATCTAAAAAAGACAGCCCCTCTCTCCCTCCTCACCGGTGGTCACAGATCCGCCGGGGAAGAAAAGGACGTGCAGCGTTGATGCACTCGTCGTCGGCGAGGGAGGTCACGCACTGACGACAAGGCCGTCCTCTCAGACCTAGCGCCCGCACGGGATGGCCTCCGTCCCCAAGCACGCTGTCGTAGTGTGTGCGGAGGACGACGACCACGAGCGAAGCCACTTCCCACCGACCCTCGGGTATGCTACCTCTTTTCGAACCATACCCTTGTTCTATTGCCCCATCTGCCACGTCATTGCATGTGGATCTTTTTCCACTCCACCATCTTCCCAATTAGCTATCCTCTGCTCTGCTGGCCACGCAAACGAAAACCATAATTTGCACTATTAAAGGAAACCCTACTTCATGCAGACTAATCCATGTCTGGGTTGAATAAGGAAAGGAAGGGAGACTGTACTGTCGAAGATAGTAGGCATCGAACCCGCATCTAGGTTGAAAAGGGGAAAATCAGTAGCTAAGGAATGAGTCTCGTGTCTCTTGGTTGAAGAAGGGTAGAAAGGCATGACAACGCAATAGTGAATGACTAGGTCGATCGGTTTGTTGTCCTCACATAGGAAAAAGGTGGCTAAAGAGAACAAAAATGGGACGTAATCCACATATGCTGCCTGGATATTTGTTGCTCTGGGCAACCATACCTCCCTCACCACTCTGCGTCTGTGGAGGTACATCATACTGGTGCGCCCACTGCCCGAATGGGCCTTCCATGCTCTTATTGCCACTTTTTTTGCTGTTAGTATAACGCCAGCAGTCAAGTCAAGCAATGCTACTGCTAAAGTGAAGCCACATTTAACTAATGCCGCTCTCAGTCTAATGCCACTGATAAATTGAAGCAATGACATTTAATGTCACTGGATTATTTCAGGGTTAGTTGTTGATTGTGGATGTATTAAAGATTTTTCAGCTAAGGCATTCTAATGTTGTTGCACAGCCAGTATACCAACGATGAAACTTGTTACTACCTTCAGATTTTTGCACTGTTAATACTTATAGATTACATACCTCACTTTCATGAGATAAGTTAATTTTTTTGTACAGTGTCACCAAAATGCCAAGGCGCTGATGTCATTTTATTTTGGTTAAACTGCATAAACAATTATGAAGAGAAGAGGAAAGGTCAAGAGTGGACACTTCCTCCTCTGGTTGTTCTCTTGATTCATTCGATCAAGTTTTTATGTTTGATCGATTATCAAGATTGGGATAGCAATTTTTAAGGTCCCCCCGTGTTCGAAATGATATTTACCTTGGAGGTACATGGTTTGCAATTTTTTCATACTGTCATTAGTTAATAATGCTAGTTACCTTCAGACTTTTGTATTTGGTTTAATGCTCATGCACAACTAGTATACCAATGATTAAACTTGTTACCTTTGCATTTTGTATTGTTAATTGTTATAGAAACCTTCCAGTGCTAGAGTTTATTGAAATATGTTTAGTAAAACCGTTGTACTGTACCCTGTAATAAACTAACTACTCTACTGTTGCACTAGCCACTGGATTAGTGTAATTTTGTAGTATTCGAATGGTGTTGCATTAGCGTATGGACATAAATAAAGTGTGGCAAGCTTTCCCAGATATGTGCTCAAGAAAACTACTACCTGTTTTTCTAAATACTAGACGTTTGGGTACTTTAAGTTGAACCATGAAAACGTCTTATATTAACGAATAGAGGGTGTAGAGTTCACTCAAATTATCCCGGTAAAGTTAGTCACACCTTCATTATGTTATCGAAGGAGGTCTGTATGTTTGTCTCTAATGCCTGTCGACTACATAGCTGACATCATGATGTAATGTTAAGTCATTTCCTTTTGTACAATGTAACTGAATTGTCAAGGCGGTGATGGCATTTTATTTTAGTAGAACTGCACAAATTTTGCTTCAAAGAAGACGAAAGGTCAGGAATGGCTCAGTTTTTCAGAAAAAACTATGTATGCCTTCCTAACATCAGCCGTTGTTGCTTTATTTATTCCTTCAAACAGGTGGTTAGAAACAGTCTTGCTACCTTTTCCCATTAAGAAATTGGAATGCTTATATTTGTGAGTCTATGCTTCAACTAGTTCCACTTTTATAGTAATCACACTTTCAATATCTATGCAAACAGGGATGCTCGATTTTAGTGGAACTGCACAAAAAGTCCAACTGGTTCAACATTAGGAGCATGTTTTTTTCCAAACCTTAATATCCAATTGGTGGCACTATGAGTTGTTCATTACGAAGGTACATGGTTTGCTACTATCTTGCTACTCTTTTTTTACTGTCATTAGATAGTAATACTAGTGGTTTGCATGTGAATTTATTGGCAGGGTGGACCTACATTGGAGGTGCAGGACAGGATTCAATGATTGGTTGCTCAATTTCGGTTGTATCGATTTCACCTCTTCCATCACTGCGAACATGGATATCCTTGGTCTGATGAAGAATAGGCGCTATATTTCTGCTCTGAACCAGAAAATCAATTCAGTATGAAATTGTCCAGGGCAAAACATAACTGTATCAGATTGTTCAGTGCAGAACATGACAGATGCTAATCAGAAGAGACATGTTTAAACCGAAAATACATGGTGTGGTATATGTTTACTAGCTGCTTGATATTTGTGCAGATAGAGATGTCTGCCTGTTGCTATTTGGCAAACAAACAAAGTGTCCTCAATTTTGGTTGAACTGCACAAGAGAATAGTATAGTCACTGCATGCAGTGCCATTTGAAAATAGACACAAAGATTGGATAGTCACTTCATGGACTGCAGAAAAGTAGTACTGTACTATTTACTGGCCAACACTAGGTGCTTCATTGCTTTGTCTAATTATACAATGGGCATCATTTTGGCTAAGTGGATGTTCCTCCATCATGTGTGGTTCATTCTCATGGTTCCAGCTATTGGTGAAACCACTTACGTTTGCAAGAGGAATTGTAGACTTCACAAACAAATTTGTCTTCCAATTTGTACTCAATGTTGGCCAAGAGAAGCATCCATGTTAGTAGGAAGAACAGATGTTTTTTCTAGATCTTTGCTTTTGGAGCTACATATTTGTATATGATCTGTGAATCATCGAGATGCATTAGCATGTTGATCTTATGTATGGGAATCGTACTAGATAGTTTTAGTTGCGACGCAAGATCCGAAGTGGCTGATCTTTGCTTTTGGAGCTACATATTTGTATATGATCTGTGAATCATTGAGATGCATTAATGGTTACTTATTTCTGTTCTCTCAGTGTTTACAAGTTACTGATCGATCACTAGCTAGTCTACAAATGCGCTCCTGGCAGTTTTATTTGCCACGCAAGATGCAAAGTGGCAGTTTTTTGAATAAAAATGCCTACCTCTGAAGAAACTGACAAGCTACACTATCGATCCTACACGGATAAAAATGCCTACGTATGAAGAAACTGACAAGCTACACTATCGATCCTACACAAATAAATAGCGGATCACGCACATACTACCTCCTTTCCGGTTTGCAGGGCTCAATTCAAGAAACGATCTACTCGATCCTACACGAATAAATAGCGGATCACGCACGTACTAGTACCTCCTTTCCGGTTTGCAGGGCTTAATTCAAACCTCTCACCAACCAAGGTACTCCCTCCGTTCGGGTTTATTAGTCCCGTGAGCAAAGCAGCAAGACCAAAGAATGGCAATAATTAACGGCATGCAGAAGTTTAAGCCTAATTAATTACAGCAATTTAAGTGGCTGCATGCGTGCCCTCGACTGTGACTCGTTGCATGCTGCTTCGCGAACTGCCTGCGAGCGATTCTGAGTGCCTGCATGCAGTCGTCCGTAATTAAGGTAGCTAACTGATGCGAAAAAAGATACGCTTTAATTGTTGCGGGCTTTTTAAAGCCGTGGAATCATTATTGACAAGGAGGGAGATGATTCGAGTGCACTCGTTTGACCGCCATGCCGGCGTGCGACCCAGACGGGACGGGACGGCATAGTCATAATTTCAGTCTCTCTAGTTTTCAACAGCAAGCTGGCGCGCTAAGCCATTATGCATTGAATTCCGATGACCATCGTGCTACCTTCCCCCTATAAGTATTGTTTCCCGTCCTTCTCCGGTGCCACCGTGACCCAACTTGCCATATCCTCATAAGCCCCCACCGGCCCGACGTCGCTCGCCACGTCTGACATGCCCCCGCCCGTCCGTGGTAGGCGTCGCTGGAGGCGGTCACCGCCGTAACTAGTGTTCGGTTTTTCACCAGAAGGCAGATGGAGGGAGAAGGCATTCTATCTGTCTTTAGATGGCAATGCGGAGATCGAGGAGTTGTTGGAGCGCGACCGCATGGCTGAGGGGCAGGAGTTGTTGGAGCGTGACCGCCTGGCAGAGGAGCAGCGTATCGCCGATTTGCGTCGCCAGCGGGACATGGAGCAGCAGCGCACCGACGCTCTGAGTCGCGAGTAGAGCGCCCGCAACTGGGCCGACTACGTGGAGGACGGCGCCCGGCAAATAGCCTTGGGGGCTGTCGAGCATGCACGCGTTCGCGACGCTGATTTTTACTACCAGCTCGTCAAGTGGGTTTCCCGCTTGGAAGCCGAAGCTTCGGTGGACCACGCCGGCATGGAAAAGGCCAACACGCGCGAGCAACGCGCCCTATCACACCTCTTGCAAGTCCGAGGCAAGGTGCAGGACGCCGAGGCCTGCGTTTAGCGTGTACCACAGATGGCGGCCGGCATCGTCTAGTTAACTAAGAGTAAGTTAGTACTTGAACGCTACTAGAGTATTAGTGGGAGTACATTGTTAACTTCACTATGATGGTTGTCAACGTGGAAGTTCAGTACTCTATATGTGGATCGGACCTGTTACTTTGCTCTGAATGTTGAACTTTCTGTTTGAACATATGGAATGTGCTGTTATTTTTTAAATGGGTTGTATTTGTCCTCCACGGGTTTAGAGGCTGACTTATGGGCCTAGCAAGTTGACGCGTACACAATCAGGGACCCGCCAAGGTCATGGAAGTACGTAAGCAAGTGCCTCCTTATTTCAAGCCAATAAAAAAATGGCTCCTCCTAGTGGATTTCTGACATCTGGTTCCCAAGCCATTGTCAACGTAGTCAATAAACGAGAGAATTGCATAACGAGCGGCTGACACCAGGGACCCAGCAGCTCGCCCAGTTATTTTTGTTTCGGGTTAATTTGATAAATGCCACTCCAAATCTGGTGTATCCAAGAAATGCCACTACAATTTCCACACTTTGAAAAATGCCGTTTCATGCCATTTCTAGTGGCATTTTTCGAAGTCTGGAGTGGCGTTTTTCAAAGTTTGCAAAAATTGCAGTGGCATTTTTCAATGTTTGGAAATTGCAGTGGCATTTTTATGAATCGCCATAATTGGAGTGGCACTTATCTAATTTGTTTTTGAGACGGAAGCAGGGTGTCAACTGGGCTGTGCGGGACACTCTGGCCTGTCTAGATAGCCTTTTCTTTTATGTTTACCACAGACCAGCCCAGTAGTTTTTTTTCTTTCTAAAAATGGCTAGCCCGGTTTTTTGTGATTTGTCAAGTAAGTCGCTTTATCAGGCCTGTTGGGCTGCAAATCTTTCAAGAAGAGGAGAGCTTCATTCGACTGGCCAAGAAAATGGCCTATTAGTAATGAGAAATGGGTTGTACATTTTTAAAACACGTCAAACCGGCAATTAGTTTCAAATATCTTTTTTTCATTTCGAGATTTTAAATTGCATTGATTTTTATGCATGGACAATTTATTGGATTTTATATTGATATACATTTATTTTTAAAATCAGTCTGAATGTGACTCGAAATTTCAGGATTAAAAACAGTTCAGACCGCACCGACATATGCAAAATTTCGTATAATTTTTTAACCGTGGCCACAATATGGGTTGTAATGCTAACAAAAAGAATATGGGCTCCAAAAAAACCCGTAAGAATTAGCAAATGGGCTGTAAATTATTTGAAATAATGGCAGATGGGCTGTAAGCTGTTTTCCACATATTTGAGGCTTTCCACAGATGGCATGTATACTGTTGGATGTCCATCCAACGGTCGTCGTGCTTCTTCAATCTCTGCTCTTCCTGCTCCGGCCGCTCAAACAAGTGCCGGTGGGACTGCCTGCTCACTCCTCCCCGTGGCTGGTTGTGCTGCCGCGCAGGCCTCACCTCCCCACCATACTCCCATCGCTACCCTAGCCATCCCTCTACTCACCCACAGTCCCACACCTGCTGTTATTCTCCGGCGACGGCAGAAGAACCAGTAAACCCTCGTACAGTCGTACTCCCCTCCGCGTAGGAAGCAACTGCTGAGTCTTCCCTGCCTCCGTGTTGTTCCCTTCATAGGCCTCTCCGTCGTCCACCGCCCTGGTGCTCTTGGCGTGGCGTGGTCAACATGGTCAACGACCGACATGCATGTGACAGCTGGGTCCACGGCCGCACGCAAGGAAATGCCTCCTTATTATGCGCAAAATATTGATTCCTCCACCTGACATCTGGGACCCATCGAAAGGGCCTCTGTATTTCGCGAAAAAAACGTTACCGCCGCTGACAGCTCAGACCCACCAGCTATATCTTCGCACGCAAGGAAGTGCCTCCTTATTATGTGCAAAAAAATGAATACTCCCCCTGCTAGCTGGGACCCAGTATAGTGGGCCTACTAAGTTGATGGGGACGAAGGGCTTTGTCAACTTAGTCAATATGCATGATTCTAGCTCGACTGACCGTACGATGTCCATCCAACGACCATAGTGCTTCTTCAACCTCTGGTCTTCTTGCTCTAGCCACCCAAAGCAGCGCAGGTCGTGCCGCCTGCTCCTGCATCCCGTGGCCGGCTCTGCTGCCGCGGAGGCCTCACCGCCCCCATACTACTCCCACCGCTGGTCAGGCCATCCCTCCACTCCACTCACCCACACCCCCTGTTATTCTGCGGTGACGGCAGTGCAGCCGAACCAGTGAACCCTCGTACTCCTCTCCGCGTGGGCATCCACTGTCACGTCTTCCCCGGCTCCGCGTCGTCCCCTTCCTAGGAATTGTCGTCATCCACTGCCATGGTGATCTCGGCGCGACGTGGTCAATGTGGTCAACGACCGAATTCCATCGGAAGAATACTGTACGTGGAGAGGCTGACAGCTGGGTCCACGGCAGCCGCAAGGAAGTGCCTCCTTATTACGCGGAAAATAATTATTCCTCCACCTAATAGCAGGGACCCACCGGACGGGCCACTTGTATTTCACGAAAAAAATGTTTGCCCCTGACTGCTGGGACCCACCCGACGGGCCACCATATTTCACGAAAAAAACGTTCCCCCTGCTGTCAGCTCGGACCCACCGGAAGTGCCTCCTTATTACGCACAAAAAAATGAATACCCCCTGCTAGTTGGGACCTGCCTTGGTGGGAGGCTGACTTGTGGGCCTACTAAGTTGACGGGGACGAAGGGTTTTGTCAACTTAGTCAATATAAACGATTCTAGCTCCAGTGACCGTACGATGTCCAGCCAACGGCCGTAGTGCTTCTTCAACCTCTGGTCTTCTTGCTCCAGTCGCCCAAAGCAGCACCGGTCGTGCCGCATGCTCCTGCCTCCCGTGGCTGGATGTGCTGCCGCGGAGGCCTCACCACCCCCTACTATTCCCACCGCTGGCCAGGCCCTGCAGCGACGGCGGCCTCACATCGCAGCCGAACCAGTGAACCCTCGTACTCCTCTCCGTGCGGGCTTCCACTGTCGCGTCTTCCCCGGCTCCCCGTTGTCCCCTTCCTAGGCCTCGCCGTCGTCCACCGCCCTGGTGCTCTCGGCGCGACGTGGTCAACGTGGTCAAGGAACGACTTCCATCGGACGTGGACTGTACGTGGAGAGGTTGACAGCTGGGTCCACGGCCGCAGCAAGGAAATGCCTCCTTATTACACGGAAAATGATTATTCCTCCACCTGACAGTGGGGACCCACCAAACGGGCCACCGTATTTCGCGAAAAAAACGTTTCCCCTGACTGCTGGGACCACGAGCTACATCTTCGCACGCAAGGAAGTGCGTCCGTGCAAAAAAACGATTCGCCCCCCTGACTGCTGGGACCCACCAGCTACATCTTCGCATGCAAGGAAGTGCCTGACAGTCGGGACCCACCTGGTCGAAGCGTACGTAGCATTGTCATTCTGGTCGTGAACATGTACGTACATATATACTGGTGGATGTAGAGGCGTGCCCGTGTCGTAGTAGAGGCACGCACGTAGCATGTACACGTACGTACAACGGCCAAGGTGCAAGAAAGAAAATACGGCCACGTATGTGTACATACGGGTGGGGTCTCGAACGCCTACTCGCACATATATACATACGGCCAGGGCTCATGTACATTGGCTAGGTCGGAACGGAGAAACAACATCGTCGTCGTGTTCATGGGGAGCCAATCGGCTGGGTCGGAACGGAATGCATGGTCTTGTTCATCTGGAGGTCTTGGACGGAACAAGCGATGGAAACGAGGCCTGGCATACCGCAGAACGGAGGAAACAGCCTTGTGTTCGATCGGCCATGTTCGAAACATGATCCTGTTCATCGGGAGGGGTCTGGCATACCGCAAAATGGAGGAAACGGACCTCCTACGGTTGAAACGGGGGTCCTGTTGATTGGGAGAGGTGTGGCGTACCGCAAAACGGAGGAAATGGACCTCCTACGGTCAAAACAGGGGTCCTGTTGATCGAGAGGGGTGTGGCGTACCACAAAACGGACGAAACGGACCTCCTACGGTTGAAACCGGGGTCCTGTTGATCGGGAGGGGTGTGGCGTACTGCAAAACGAACAAAACAGACTTGTGTTGGAGCGCTACGGTCGAAACGGGGGTCCTGTTCATCCAGAGGGGTGTGGCGTACCGCAAAACGGGACTCCACGACATACTGTTCATCTCCACCGTCGATCTCCTCCAGCCTCCACGGGCTACTGTTCATCCACCGTCGACCTCCTCCAGCCTCCACCTGCGACTGCTCATCCACGGGCTCCTGTTCATCCAGCCTCCACCACGCGCTACTCCGTCAGCTAATGTTCAACCACCCCTCCACGGGCACCCCTCCACCGTCTACTGTTCATCCAACCCTCCACGGGGTTGTCCTGTTCATCTAGCCGTCCACGGGGTCCTGTTCATCCAACCCCAACCGGCTCGATCAATCGGGGTCCTGTTCATCCATAGGCAACGCCACGGGTCCTGTTCATCCACTCCCACGGCTCACTGTTCATCCAACCCCCCCCCCCCCCCCCCGCAACGCTCACTGTTCATCCAGAGAGGCAGCATCGATCGGCTTCAGTTAGCAGCAGTAGCAAAGGAATCGATAGCTCGGGTTTAGTAACGCGTAGCCTGCAGTGCAATCACTCGGGTTCAGTTAGAGCACAACGCCTCACTCAGGTTCAGTTAGAGCCAACGCCTCGCACACACGCGCGTACGAGTACGAGAAAAACGCGCATCGCTCGGCCCCCGACCACCCACCATAACCGGGAACTCCCCGAAAGTTTCCTCGCCCTCGCTTCTACCAAGGTTTTTTCTGTCATGGACGGCCAAAAGAATGTCATGCGGCTGCA
Organism: Triticum aestivum; assembly: GCF_018294505.1. Classification (NCBI taxonomy): domain Eukaryota; kingdom Viridiplantae; phylum Streptophyta; class Magnoliopsida; order Poales; family Poaceae; genus Triticum; species Triticum aestivum. The sequence continues at coordinate 658,694,590 of NC_057801.1, forward strand.
TCTCCGACCCGCCCAGGACGAAAAACCCATTTTCTGTCATGATTTTTTGTCATAGAAGTAGGAGCCCACCACATCTATGATGATACCGGGTTTTGTCACAATTATCGTCATAGAAGTGTCATATGTATGACAGAAAAAAATTCGTTCGGCCCAAAATGTCACGGATGTGTCTTTTTTTGTAGTGAGAGGGCGCGGCGCCACCATCACAGGAGGGCTGGTCAGGTATTTCTTGAGGTCTTAAAACGCTTGGTCGGCCTCCTGTGTCCACTCAAATGGGCCCTTTTTCTTCATCAGCTTGAAGAACGGTAGGGTGTGCTCGGAGATGAAGTTCCCTAATGTGGTCACCCGACAGGCGAGCTTCTGCATTTCTCTGAGGGTCTGCAGCGGACTCATGTCTTCAATCGCCTTGAACTTCTCTGGGTTGGCCTTGATCCCCCTGTGGGACACGAGGAACCCAAGGAGCCTGGCTGAAGGGACACCGAAAACGCACTTCTCTAGGTTGAGTTGCAGGTCTACCCGGCGAAGGCTCGCGAAGGTCTCCTCCAAGTCCTGGATTGGAGTCATTGCCTCCGGAGGTTTCACCACAATGTCGTGGACGTAAGCCTCGGTGTTTCTCCCGAGCTGTCGGCCCAAGGCAATGGGCATCAGCCGTTGCAAGGTTGCACTCGCATTGCGCAGCCCGAACGACATGCAAGTGTAGCAGTACACCCCACATGGGGTCAGGAAGGCTGTCTTCTCCATGTATTCTACCGCCATCTTGATCTGGTGATAACCCGAAAACGCATCTAGGAAACACAGCAGGTCGCACTCGGCGGTGGAGTCGATGATCTGGTCGATGCGAGGAAGTGGGAACGGATCTTGGGGCCAGGCCTTGTTGAGGTTGCTGAAGTCAACACACATGCGCTCCTTTCCCCCCTTTTTGGGCATGACAATGGGGTTCACCAGCCATTCGGGGTAGCGAACCTCGCAAATAACACCAGCAGCCTCCAGCTTGCGGGTTTCTTGGACGATGAAGGCCTGCTTCTCCATGGACTACTGCCTCGCCTTCTACTTCACAAGGCGTACATTGGGGAACACCTTTAGGTGATGCTCAATCACCCCCTAGGACCCCCACTAGTTGCTTGGGTTCCCACGCGAAAACCTCCTTGTTCAAGCGCAAGAACCTCACCAAACCTTTCTCTTGGTCGGGGTCGAGGTTGGCACCTTTGGTGAAGGTGGCTCCCGAGGACCCATCTTCCTCAACCGGCACCTGCTTGGTCTCCGCCTTATCTTGAGTGAACAACTGCTTCTTCTTGGTTGGTGCAGCTTCCTTGTCCTTGGAGGCGTCTGTGTCGGCGGGCTGCGCCCACGCGATGGCCTTGACGGCAAGCTTGAGTGCCATAAGAGCCTCCTTGGTATCCCCAGCTACGGTGAGGACGCCCTTGCTCCCAGGCATCTTCATGAGGTTGTAGGCCAGATGGGTTGCAGCCATGAATTGTGCCAGGGTAGGGTATCCGAGGATTGCATTGTACGGGAGGCTGATGTGAGCAATGTCGAAGTCAACCAGCTTCATGCGGTAGTTTTCACACGTGCCGAAGGTCACGAGAAGGCGGATTTGCCCTAGGGGACTGGAGGAGCCGCTTCTGATGCCTAAGAAGGGCTTGCTGGGATGGAGCCGCTCCAGTGGTATGTGGAGGAGGCCGAAGGCCTCCACTGAGAGCACGTTGAGGCCAGGACCACCGTTGATGAGGGTTTTGGTGATGGCCACATGGCAGATGGTGGGCATGCAGAGCACCAGGAGCACACCCGAGCAGGTGGTGGTGACGGGGTGATCTTCCGAGTCGAAGGTCAGGTCGGCCTGGGGCGCCACCCAACCGGGGGAGCTCCTTGCTGTGCGAGGACGGTGCTGATCTGGTAGAAGAACGACTTGGCGTGGCAGTCCGAGGGTGGCGCTTGTGAGCCGCCGAGGACGGTCGCGACCGCGGGGGCGCCGGTGCCGCAAAACACGCGGTGAAGAGACTGCACAGCTCCTCCCAAGATGCCACTGTGAACCCGGGAAGGTTGAGCAGCTAGGCGCACGGGACGCTGGTAAGGGCTAAGGGAAGACAGTTGGCCATGACCTTGTCGTTTCCCCCGGCCTTAAGGACGGCCTCCTCGTATGCCAGTAGGAAAATCACCATGTCCGCCGTGCCGTCGAAGCGCGGCGGCATCTCTGGCCTGAACTTGGGCGGCCACTGCACCTGCCACAAGGAGAGGGCCAAGGCTCGGAGCCCCCTGGCCCCATCACTAGCTCCGGTCGCCGGGGCCGGAGGCGTGATGTCCACCATGAGGGAGAAGCATGGTGTTGGCGGAAGGAAAGCTCCGGCGCACCCCTACCTGGCATGCCAAATGTTGAATTTCGGCTTCCGGCAAAACCCTTGAGGTTCGAACACTGGGGTGTGCACGAAGATTTCCCCATACCGAATCTTGCCTCTCAGCCTTGCCACGATCTCTAAGCTTAGCTCGATCAACTCACAACACAAGAGACACAAGATTTATACTGGTTTAGGCCACCATTGTGGTGTAATACCCTACTCCAGTGTGGTGGTGGTGGATTGCCTTTTGGGCTGATGCTGGACAGTACAAAGGATGAACTAGCCTCAGGAGGTGAGGTGTTCTAGCTGGAACTGGTCGATCTGTCCCCCCCCCCCTTTCCAATGGTGGTGGCTAGTCCTATTTATAGAGGCCCTGGTCCTCTCCCCAAATATTGAGCGGGAAGGGGTCCAACAACGGCCAATTTGAATGGGGATAGCTAGTACAAGTTATCCTGACTAAAGGTGGTCTTCGCCTGTCAAAGGCGCTGGTTGTGACGCAGTCTTGGGCTCCACGATGACCCCCGTCCTGCCGTCCTGCTGGTCTTGGTCTTGTTGCACCGATATGGAAACCTTTTCCTAATGCCTCGATACTCCGCGCCTGCGCTTGCCCCCTTAGCACCAAAGGGGAAACGAGGACACTGCACACGCTGGCGCCCGCCTGGCCTTGGTCGTCATGTCTTGCATCATGGGAACCTCGCGAGGTACCCCTTGCCTTGATCTCTCCGCCCTCTAGAGAGACTGCCTTGGGAGGCCGCTCCCGAGGAGGCCTTGCGTTGTCCGCCTCACGATGCTTGGCCCCTCGTGAGGGTCTTGAGCGCTGGCTGATGAAGACAGGCCGCAAGGGGCCATTGGTGGAGCCACGCCGCGGACCACAGGCAGGCAAGTCTGGGGACCCACGTTTCCAGAACCCTGACAATGATGGCACAACAGATCCCGCAGTATGGATTGAAGACTTTATTCTCCACATTCACATGGACCACGGTGATGACTTACATGACATCAAGTACCTCCCCGTAAAACTTAAGGGACCAGCACGGCATTGACTGAACAGCCTCCCAGAAAACTCTATTGGAAGCTGGGAAGACCTGGAGGATGCCTTTAGAGACAACTTCTGTTCGGTCCCCGGACGCCGATGACCTTAGTCACATAATCCAGCAAGCCGGCGAATCAGTCCAGAAGCTCTGGACCAAGATCTTAATTAAAAAGAACCAGATTGTTGATTGTCCGGATGTCGAAGCCCTCACGGCCTTCAAACACACTGTCCGAGATGAGTGGCTCGCTCGACACCTCGTCCAAGAGAAGCTGAAGTCCATGGCAGCCCTCACCGCACTTATGACCCGCTTTTGCGCGAGGGGAGATAGCTGGCTAGCTCATCAAAGCAATAACACCAGTGCCAGGCACCTCTGAAGCCAGGGATGGCAATGGCAAGCCATGACATGATAAACACAAGTGTCGAAACAATAATGAAGACACGTTGGTCAACGCCGGATTCAGTGCCTCCAAATCTGGTCAGCGAAAAAGGCCATTCAAAGGAAATAAAGATGCTCCATCCAGTTTAGACAATATACTTGATCGGCCTTGCCGGATTCATGGCATGCCCGGTAAACCTGCCAATCATACCAACAGAAATTGTTGGGTCTTTAAATAGGCCAGCAAGCTCAATGTCGAACACAAGGGGAAAAGGCCGTCCAGCGAGGACGACGATGAAGAGCCTCTCCCACCAAACACAGGGGGGCAGAAGCAATTTCCCCCCGAGGTCAAAACAGTGAATATGATCTATGTCACCCACATCCCAGAACGGGAGCGCAAGCGCGCATTAAGGGACGTCTACGCCGTAGAGCCGGTTGCCCCAAAATTCAACCCATGGTCGGCTTGTCTGATCACCTTCGATCGAAGGACCACCCGACCAATATCCGTCATGGAGGATCGGCAGCTTTGGTCCTCGACCCAACCATCGACGGATTCCATCTCACGCGAGTCCTCATGGATGGTAGCAATATCCTTAACCTTCTCTATCAGGACACCGTCTGCAAAATGGGTATTGATCCATCAAGAATCATGCCCACTAAAATTACCTTTAAAGGAGTGATACCTGGCGTAGAGGCCCGTTGCTTGGGCTCAATAACATTGGAAGTTGTCTTCGGCTCGCGACAACTTCCATAGTGAAGACTTGATCTTCGATATCGTACCCTTCCGAGGTGGCTATCACGCACTACTCGGACAGACCGCTTTTGCTCTATTCAACATGGTGCCGCACTATGCTTATTTAAAGCTCAAGATGCCCGGTCCACGCGGCGTCATAACGGTTAATGGAAACACGGAATGCTCCCTCTGTACCAAGGAGCACACTACGGCTCTCGCAGCCGAAGTACAGAGCGGCCTCCTCAAGCCGCACACCTCATCGGCCATCAAGCCGCCAGACTTTGCTAAAAAAAGTTCGGTCAGTCCCGCAAGCTGACAACTCGGTACTTCTAGAGTTAGACTAGCAGTTTCACCTCCGTCGATCACCGCGTACAACCGCCGAATTCGTATGGCGCATGGATCACTATGCACTCAAAATCCCTTGGGCATCAACGGAGGCACAATACGAACAGGTCCATAGTACAGTTCAACCCTGTCTCCACCTTTCTTCGACTATTTTACTATCCTACCATAGGTGCACTCGAACCTATATATCCTATGGACTCACAAGGACTCTCTTCGAGTCTGGTTTCGTGCGGATAACAGAAGACCATTCCCTTCAAGGAACCCCTCTCTACAAGGCGAAAGCGGCGCAGACGTGCGGCAGGATATCCAAAGAACTCTTTGGACCAAACCTTATTTAAAGGACCTGTACTAAGCTTTTCTCCTTATTATTAGACCCATGGCATGTAAAATGACTTTTGTGCTTATTGTACCCTCTGTAAGATCATGTTTTCACATATCAAATCAAATCCTAGTAGGGACAATCTCTCGGTATCAACTTTATTCATAAAACTATATTCCGTATCCCCAGTTGTCTCACTCATATACCCCGACACCCGTTGCGAGGGGCTCTATACGGCCACATATGTGCCACTCAACACAAGCCCGAACAGCTTTGTAGCACACTTCGGCGTCCCGAACTTGGCATCACATGCATCGGCTCTAAATCATGTCTTTGGTCAATACTTGGGTTGCCCGGCTCCTGTGTTTGCTACCATACGTTCCGTTTGTTCGGCTATGGTAGTAAAGGGAGAACTACTGCGATTGTGTTTTTGGTTCGTCCGGTCAAGCACCTCAGTAGAGAAAGCTGAAAACTGACTGTCAGGTTATGGCGAGAGTTGGTCAGCTGTTTGGTGACTCACTAAATCTTTAACGATTTTTCCGTATTAGACGAAGGACTGTCTTTCCCAGTCATATACATAATGCATCCGCATTCGGATAGCCGCATACGTACCAGGGGCTATTTTATAACCCCATTGTCAAACTCCTATGGTTAAGTGAGAGTGGTAAAGCCGTATAGTCCTATTGCCTGGTTCGCCGCACTTACACCTCCGTCATGGACCAAGATGTTGGGTCAAGAGTGCTCATGTGCTATTCCGAACAACCCCGTAGCATCTACATGGGGGCCGAAGCCGACGACTGGAAAACTCTCAGGAATACAAAAATGGCCGCACAGGAGGAAAGAAATTTTCGATAATGGCACAAATATATTACAAAGCCTTAGTGTATATAACAAACACATCCGGGTTATTTGGATACATTCATTCAGATATAATATACTTTGAGCATTGACCCTCTATCAGGCGAGCACCCTCTAGGACATCGTCTAAATAACGCTCCGGCATGCGGTGGTCCTTGCCTTTGAGAGGACCTTCCACTGTGATAACGGCGGCCTTCATCTTGGACCAATGTACCTTGACGCGTTCGAAAGCCCTCTATGCACCTTCCATGCACACCGACCGTTTGATGACATCAATTCGGGGAACGACATCGATGAGTCGTTGCACTAGGCCAAAAAAGCTGCTCGGAACGGGTTCGGCCGGCCATGGCCGGAGTATGACCTCCTTCATGGCTGATCTGGACATCCTATGCAACTTGGACACTACTCCATCTGGTCGTCCAGCATCGTAGAATGCTCATGCATCGCAAATTGCGACCAGAACGGCTTCTCCGTTGCATGCCCCTCCTAGGCCCGGTAGAATTTCACTGCGTCAGTGGTGCTCTTCGGAAGATCCAAAAAGGCGTCTGGAGAACTCCATAGTCAATTAAGTAAGGCATACCTCTGATCACCAAACTTAGACTGTAAAAGAAAGGGCTTACCGGCCGCTATCTATCCAGCCTGCCGGAGCTCCTCGCGAGCCGCTCGGGATTCGGACCTCGCCTCTTGGGCGTCCTGAAGGGCCTTGGAGATTTTGGCCGCCTTCCCTTTATTCTCCTCCTCATAGAGCTCGCACTTGTGAGTTGGATCCTTGAGGTCTTGCTCAATCTTGGATACTCGCTCCTCGAACTGGCGCTGGGTGGCATGTTCGCCCTTCAAATTGGCAGCCGCTTTCTCAGCGGCCACATCGCTCACCCTTGACTGCTCCTTCGCGTGGGCAAGGTCACTCCTGAGGGTCTCGACCTCAGCAGCGCCATCTGCAATTAAGCATATAGCGGCGCATGAGCTTTAACTTAGCATTTGCAAACTAATTCAATTGAATATGGTGCACTTGAAAACATACCTTGCGCCTCATTGAACCGCTTGTTAATCCAGATATTGTCCTCATCGACCAGCTGCAGTTTCTGCTTCAGTTCGGAAATTCGGCAGCCTGAGCGGTCGCCGCTAACAGTGAAGCCTGATTTTTATCAAAAAAAGGATAAGTATGTTATTTCCTATGTATGCCTATAGACCCTCTGTTCGCCCTCCTTCATTGGCCAAACAGAGTCTCAGGGGCTACTATCTATATACAGGCGTATTTTTTATGGAAAGAAGCTAAAAGACATTACATCGCATACCATGAAGCCTGTTAGTAGGCTCATGAAGGCTTCATTCAGTCCACTCTTACCGGACTGAACCTTTTCAACCACCGTACCCATCAAAGTACGGTGCTCCTGTAAGATAGATGCACTTTGCAGAGCATCCATCAGCACGTTCGGTGCCTCTACATTAGTAGAGGTCGCCACCGGATTAGCCATCTTCCCCTCCGACAGAGGGGGCTTCTGACCCGGTTCCGGAACCGTTTGGGTCTCGGGAACAGTATCCAACCGAGGGTCTGATGATTCAGGACCCTTGTTGTTGGTCTCCATGGGGGTTTTACCCCCCATGTTCTCGGCAGCCTCCGGCGCTGCCTTGGTCCTCTCCTGCACTTCTTCGGAGCCCAGAGAAATCCTTTGGGACAACACCTCGGGATCGTCCGCCCTAGGAGGCGGGGAAACTTGTGGAGGCGTCTCGCTCTCCATCTTCTACGGCGAAAGATCTCCTTATGACGATGATGCTTGAGGAATGTCACGGGCCGGACTGGAACATGAAATTTGATATTATTCTTATAATCTATAAAAAGATCAGATGTATATAACACATCTTAAGGTACTTAAGATTCGGCAAGGGGCTTGGTTTGGGGCGGTGCTTGGGGATGGCCTCGGTGCCCGAATCTGAGTCATCTAAGAGGGATATCCTTCCCCTCTTGGACGCCCCATGTCGGTGTCAAAACCGGCAGATCTTGGGTAGGGGGTCCCGAACTATGCATCTAATATAGATGGTAACAGGAGACAGGGACACGATGTTTACCCAGGTTCGGGCCATCTCTATGAAGGTAATACCCTACTTCCTACTTGATTGATCTTGATGAATATGAGTATTACAAGAGTTGATCTACCACGAGATCGTAATGGCTAAACCCTAGAAGTCTAGCTTGTATGATTGTCATGATGATCTATCGACTAGCCTGGCCTTGGCTTATATAATGCACCAGAGGCCTAGGATAACAAGAGTCCTAGCCGAATACGTTGGTGGAGAGGAGTCCTTGTCTTGATCACCAAGTCTTGTGGAATACTCCTTGTATGAGGCATGGGCTTCCCAAAGTGGCCCATGAGTGAACCGCCATGGGGGTCCTCAGCCCGATCCACCTGGTCGGGAGACGATGTGGTGAGTACCCCCTAGTCCAGGACACTATCAGTAGCCCCCTGAACCGATCTTCAAGTTGGGGACGCTCCTTGATCCTTCCAAACGGTTCTTCATCTTCGGTTGTCGGTCTTGAAAACTGGTTCAACAAATCTTCTCGTCTTCGATCTTGAGGATCGTCGAAATGAACCCGAAGGGTTTACACATCGGGTATCCGAGGATCCCCTTTAAGTTCTCGACCTTTATCAATGCCTTAGGATTATTTTTTATGCCACACCTCGGTTTTGAAGTTGTTCCCGTGAGGCGGTGTCCTCTTGCATCCGAGCTCCAACACCGGACTGCATTCGAGATATCTTTTGCAGCCGAGAACTAACGTCGGACTATATCTGAGGTGTTATAGATCATCTTGGCTGGAAAAAGTTTGAAGGAGGTTATCCGAGTTTAACACTGAAAAGTTCTCTATGGAACGAGCCATTCGAATCCGGGCTTTATGCCGGACCACTTCCGAGCTCCAACGATTGTCAGCGTCCGAGGTGTCGTAAACTACCTCGGTCTTTTAAAAGATTGAACGAATCCAGCCGAGCTTAATGCCGGAAATGCCCTCTATGGAGCCAGCCACTGGGGCCTGAGCTTTATGCCGGAATGCTTCCGAGGTGGCGCGCCACCCCGACCGCGCGCTGATTTTTGTGAATATTTTCGATTGGTGCAACTTGCTCTCTGTCGAGATATATAGCTAGTATATGCATATCCAGTAGCCCTCAAGGTGTGTGTCAGTCTAAACCCGAGGTGCACCTGAAGGAAAACATAAAACTGCTGATCCTGGTAGCCCCTGAGACTCAGGTCGATTTGCAAAATTGGCCTGAGGATCAACTCCTAGCTCGGCAGCATAAGTAGGAATAGAAACAAAGTGTAATATACTAGAGATAATAGTGATCGGTGAACGGGCCCTTGAGAGAGGGTCTTGATAAGTTGCCGCAACATATTAGCTTGATGCCAGATAGGTCCAGATGGTACATAATGTTGTCCGCAGACGCGTTTGCCCATAGTTCGGTCAAGACGAACACTAAGCACTTTGAATTTTCTACATTGAACAGGCAATGCAGTAGCCTCCGAGACACTGGTTGGGTGGCAGCACCAGATCAGGGGATCGATGTGCCCCTTTAATATTGATAAATAATGAGCGCGAAGCCCAGTAGCCCCCAAGCCTTAATGTGGGCATGGGTGGCCGAATTAAGGATCGATATCCATGTGACAGAAATTTTTGTTGTGTTTAACACAAACTTCTCGAAAAGAGAATAAGGATCTCTTAAAGGAGCTAGAGCCAGCAAAAGCTGGGCTCGCCAAGGTTGGCCCCAAGGGGCTTAATAGATAGTAAATCGATGCCACTTGGGATTTAGGAGAGCTTTATTTAAGTTGCTCGCTTGGTCTTTAAAAGATGAGCTGCAATAAATCGACTTTACTCGCAATTTATGATCCTATGTATCCAAGTATTTTACATCATTAGTGCTCGGATCCGCATTGTACAAAACTTTGTTGACCGACCATCGGCTTCCACCTCCTCAGCCAGCAGCCAGGTAGTGTTTGTCCTTTTTTAGAAAGCCTTCATGAGAGCAAAGATTTACGACAAACAAGGCAATCCGGTCATACAGTTTTATAAACAAAGGTACACGAAATAGTCCCGCTATCGGTTCCTTTCTTTGGGTCGTCATGCTTATCATGATCATGAAACCTCACCTCTGATCAACGTGGGAGAAAAATATTGAGGATTTAGTTTGGGGAAAGTTCCCAAACTCTATGGTATTAATGAACCAAAATTTTCACTTCCTTTGTTGCCGACCAATGTGATCCTTTAAGATTGCTAGCTTTCGGCTTCACCCAGTCTGAGGTACTAACTCGGATGACCGGTAGTAACGATCACACATGTGCTCCCTTTACCGCCTAGCCGAACAATTGGGAACGTAGGGAGGGGTAAGCACAAGAGCCAGGCAACCTAGCTTGACAAAAATCTGAAGTCAAATTGATGCATATATATGGCTTTATAACGATGATTACGGAAGCCGGCCCTTGTATATTAAATACAAATGTCAATGATATGTTTATTTTGACTCCGCTGTGATCGTTTATCAGTTGAAACTGGCCCATCATCGGCTTCTACCCCTTTGTATATACTACGCAGGGTGTTTCCGCAATAACAAGACAACCCTTAGCCGACGTCTCGGTGCCCAAAGGCGGTTGTGTTAGCGGAAACGAGGCAATCAGATATGCAGGCTTTATAACTTTCACTTAGTCATAGGATCTTTAAACTGGGGAAGCTAGCTACGAGCCCCTGGTTAGTGTTTGGCAACAGCCGAGGTCAAGCCGTAAACACTTTGGCCAATGTTATGAACGAACCTTCATTTAACATAGTCATCGGATCGCTGACCAGTTTACGCTTATTGCGGCAGTCAGTTTTCGGCTTTCTCCACTGAGGTGCTTAACCATGCGACCTGGAAGCACAATCGCAGTGGTTCTCCCTTTGCAGACCTAACCGAACAAAGTGGAACGTAGGAGGCAAGCACAGGAGTCGGGCAACCCAACTATTGACCGAAGACACAATTTAAAACCGATGTATATATAGCAATATCCGAGAATGTTTTTGCTGAATATCTAAAGGTGTCCGACATTGCACTGCGAGACTTATGCTGGAAACACACAAATAGTTTCAAAGTGCCATAAGCTTGGAATACCAAAAACATCAATAAAAACTTGACGTCCATACAAGATGAAGTGTTCGGTGCCAATCCAAAAATTGGAAAACAATTGTGCTTCTGTCGTGCTTTAACATGACACATCCGATCTCAAGACTTGACGCGGGCCAGCCTACGGCTTCAAGCTCCTTATCCCAAAGGTGGAGTACTTCTCCAAGGTCAGTTTAGCAAACTAAACTTGAGCGGCTTTTAGAGAGAAGACAAGCTATCCGTCTATTGACCATACACTCAAGTCAAAAAAGGAGAGGTAGAAAAAGACTTTGCAATGACCAAGAAGAAAACAGATTTACCATAAAACAACTCATATAAATTTTAAGAGCCCCCAAGTGACTTGGGTAAAAGAATTTTATGTATAACGATTGTATGTACCGATGTACTTATATCATATCTATGTTCACCCAAACTTTAAACGCTTCTTAACCGACCGTCGGCTTCTCCCTCTTCGGTCAAGGGTCGAAAAGTGTTATGTACTCCACCAGTCGAGAATATCGACGATGTTTTCGATAACCAGGCAATCGGGCCATAAGGCTATAACAGACAAAGCGCGCTCAGGGAACTTATGCTATATTACTAACAAAGTGTAAAAAGCATCTTCAAAGAAAATAGTACCCCCAACGATACCTTTCTTTAGTTGCTCATTGTTACTATGAGACTTGTGCAATCGATTTTTTGTACTCATGAGTTCCGTTGTGTGCCGACCATGATTGAAAACAATAAGAGCGCTAGCTTTCGGCTTCACCCAGTCTGAGGTCCAAGCTCGGATGACCCGATCGTGACAATCACAGAGGTTCTCCCTTTACTCCCTAGCCAAACAATCGGGAACATAGGGGAAAACACAGGAGCAAGGCAACCCAGCTTGCAGAACACTTAAGTCAACATGGTGCATATTGTGGCGTAATACGCAAATAAGGAACGAAGCCATACAAGTATAATCATATGCAAGAGGAAAGGCTTCATAAAGGAAGCCCCCAAATAAACGTGGTATTTGAATTTGTGTGTCACAAACAAAGTTTTGACAAGGAATTTTATCACAAACAACTTTTTGCCAAAAGGTATAATGCTTGGTCGAACCGAACAAAATTTAAAACTGAAAGTTTTTTATCATGAAAGCGACTTAGCTGGTTAATGTGCTCGGTGTTGATGACGCGATTCGGGCTTGTGGAGGGACGAAGACGCCCATTGATCTGTGACAGATCCAACAAGGTTTGCAGTCCTCGGCATGGCCAAGGTCCCAGCCTCCAAGCCCGAGGTGTCCGAGCAAGGAGTTCGACACTCTGAGGTAGTGACACGGCTCGGCCAATGCAGGCCGGCAGAGTGATGCTAAAGTCCTCGGCGTGGGTTAATGAAGTGATGACGAAGCCCCCAGTCCAGCCGAGGTGACGTGGTATGTCAGTACACCGAGGAGACAACACTGCCCGACCCGGATCATTTACCTTTGCACAGAAAATAGTGCAAACCTAAGATAATAGTAATAATAATAAATAAATAGAAATCGTTGCATAATTAATAATTTATGCAAAGTGAGGCCTAAAAGAAATATGGCTCGTGTGCGGAACACTCGATGAATTAGAGCTCTCTCAGCGATGCCGAAGTCCCCAAGGCAACCGAGCATTTAGGTATGGCAATTCATCCAACAAGGTGATCACACGAGCTGATTTATGCCGATTGGGACAACGGCGTCGGCTTGCCAAAGTGACCACGTGATGCAATCGAAGTCGATTACCTGCACATGTAAAATAGTGTAGGTCGACAATAATAATATAAATATATAAAAATCCTCGCGTAACTAGTTTACGCAAGATAATTTATTTAAAAATATGTGGCCTGGTGTCGAAGTCATTGTCGTTGCAAGGCATCGGTGTGATGCGGTAAAGGCGTGGAAAAGCCTGAATTCTAAGGTCGGTCCGAGTTCCGTATGCGGCATTTCCCAAACTATGTACAGAAACTAACCGAACCACCATGCGACCGTCGTTAATGTGTCCGCCATTTGATAGACCTTGTTTATTTGTTGGAGCAGTCCGAAGAAAAGTGACTCCCAAAATTGGGAACCGATCCGCACACCCATTGCCTGATGGGCGGTGAAGCGGCAGCATGGTGATGCTGGTAAAGGTTGGCCCACTGAGGCAAAGCCCCCAGTCCAGCTAATGTGACAAAGTTGGTCGGCTAATGACGCCGAAGTCTCTAGAGTAGGTTGAAGAAGGGATGGCGAAGCCCCCAGTCTAGTCGAGGTGACAGAGCAGGTCGGTAAGGAGACGTTGCAGCTGCGATGTCAGCCGAGGTATTGAAGCAGTTCGGCGTGATGGACATCGGCTTGAATAAGAAACAGTGCGGCCATGACGGCGCAGGTCGTAAGTTGTGACGCGGTCGTGCCGGCTTGATGAAGTGACCGTGTAGCGATGCCGGTGTGCCTGCTCCGTGTAATCCGTGGGGCGGCGATGTTGGTGATGATTTATCATTCGCGATGCCGAACTCTTGTTCAGCTTGCCGAGATGTTGATCCGAAGAAGTTGAGATCGGCTCAACAAAGTGACGACGTGTCTAGCGCAGGTCGGCAACCGTGGAGCATCGTTGTCAGGCTGGTTTGACACCCGCGTGTTGAAGATCATATTGGAAAAGACTTTGAAAAGAGTGGGATGTGTTTTGGACGAAAACACAATACCCCATACAAAACTTCCTTCAAAAAGGATGTCCAAAATCCCGTTCATAAAAAAGATGAACTTGGGTCGGATTTGTTCTCGCACAGAAAACAGATCAGAAAATTGGTCCACTCATCGGAAGGTTCCCGGAGTTTGAACCGTCGGATCAAGCTGAAATTTTGAGGGGTGGTAGATACGGGAATTCTGCGGCAGATGAATGGTTGGATCTTCAAAGGACCTCCGAGCTTGGCTCTGGAGACCACGCCCTAAACTCGTCCAGATTCCCGTCCAGATTTGACAGGGCTCCGGTATATCGTAGATTGCCGGAGATTCCTCCATCGAAACTCGACGAATTTTTGCTTGGGGTGCAGACTTAATTCCACACAAGTTCGCTATCCGGAAAAACAACACGGTCGCCTGAGGGCAAGGTTGACGTTGAGCCCCCGAGCTCCGAGGATAATTCCTTGATGATCATGATAGAGATAGGAGTTGATATTGGCCCTCGTCCGAACAAGACTATCGGAGGCAGGGCATAGTCCTTGGTCAAGCTGAGGCGAACAGTCGAGCCGGTGACGAATATGCCGACGTCGCAATTAATCTGCAAACGAGCCATTGATCCTTTGCTGATAACACAATGGAACTCTCAGTGAAAGCACCAATGTCGGTGTCAAAACCGGCGGATCTCGGTAGGGGGTCCCAAACTGTGCGTCTAAGGTCGATGGTAACATGAGACAGGGGACACGATGTTTACCCAGGTTTGGGCCCTATCTATGGAGGAAATACCCTACTTCCTGCTTGATTGATCTTGATGAATATGAATATTACAAGAGTTGATCTACCACGAGATCGTAATGGCTAAACCCTAGAAGTCTAGCTTGTATGATTGTCATAATGATCTATCGACTAGCCTGGCCTTGGCTTATATAATGCACCAGAGGCCTAGGATAATAAGAGTCCTAGCCGAATACGTTGGTGGAGTGGAGTCCTTGTCTTGATTACCAAGTCTTGTGGAATACTCCTTGTATGCGGCATGGGCTGCCCGAAGTGGCCCATGAGTGAACCACCATGGGGGTCCTTGGCCCGATCCACCTGGTCGGGAGATGATGTGGTGAGTACCCCCTAGTCCAGGACACCGTCACCCCCTCCTCTGGATCTACGGAGGCCGCCCTCTTTTTCCCTTTGGGAGTAGGGTTCTCTGCTTCCTCCTCCTCCTCATCGTCCTCGTCTTCGTCTTCCTCATGAGAGGAAGGAGCTTCGGTTCCTTCGAACACGGCGCCCGAAGTTTCTTCGGGATGGAGGCCACCTCCGGACTCCTTGGTCTTCTTCTTATTGTCCTTCTTTGCCGACGCCTGGTAGGGCGCCGGGACCAGCATCTTCATTAACAGAGGCTTGACTGGGTTTTCGGGGAGTGGGGTTGGACACTTAATCCGCTCGGCCTTCTTTATCTAGTCTTGTTCAGGAGATGGAATTTTTAGGACCCCTCCCTAAGATCGACAAGCTAAGCAGTGTTCAGAAATATGATACTTACAGGGGATGCTGCATTGTTGCAGTCGAAGCCGGTGTCATCAGAAGTATGTGGCCACGTCTTCTGCTTCTTAAAGAGCAGCTTCCATATCCCTTTGTGCATCGTACCAAAGAAGTGTTGCAGGGTCCATGGCCCCTCCGGATTGAACTCCCATATTTTGAGAGGCCGTCGTTGGCAAGGGAGAGCTCGGTGGATGAGCATCACCTGAATCACATCAGCAAGGGTGATGTCCTTTTTTATCATGCTCTTGATACGCTTCTGCAGCGTCGACACTTCGTCAAGGGGTCCCCAATCTAGACCCTTGTTGGTCTTAGATGCGAGCCGCAGCAGAGGTCGTGATCTGAAAGTAGGAGCAGCTGCCCACTTGGTGTCGCGGGGTTCGGTAATATAGAACCACTCCTGCTGCCACACCTTGACAGTATCCACAAATCTCCGTTTGGGCCAGGTAACATGGTTGAGCTTGCTCACCATGGCGCCACCGCACTCGACGTGTTGGCCTTCAACCACCTTAGACTTCACATTAAAAACATTGAGCCATAAGCAGAAGTGTTGAGGGACATGGAGAAATGCCTCACACACGATGATAAATGCCGAGATGTGGAGGAAGGAATTCGTGGCCAGATCATGGAAATCCTGCCCGTGGTAGTACATGAGACTTCGGATGAAGGGGTGAAGGGAGAACCCAAGTCCTCGGAGGAAGTGGGGGATAAAAACCACCCTTTCACCAGGCTCTGGGGTGGGGATGACCTGCCTTGGGGTTGGAAGCATGTGTTTGATCTTCGTTGTCAGGTACCTCGCCTCACGATGATCCTGGATGTTCTTCTCCGATATACAGGAGGCCATCCACTTGCCTTGAAAGCCGGATCCGGCCATTGTTGGAGAAGTTGGAGCGAAGGGAAATTTTAGAACTTGGGCGCTGGAGCTCGGGGGATTGAAAGGCAGAGGAAGAAGAAGGCATGAGGTGAATAGGTGGATTTTTGTCTTCTTATAGAGGCAGCGAATATCAAGCGCCCCCTTGTAAGCCTTAAATCTCGCCTATTCCCAAGGGGACATGTGAATGACACGTTTGGATTACCCAAAACGGGACAGGATCTCCGCTTTGACAATACGTGTCAATGACCGTGCCTCAAAATATGAAACGGGATTGTAAAATGGTCCAAAATAATAAGGCCAGAACATAACGTCTCGTCAAAAAGTTGCCCGTGGGCGTGACTTATTTTAAGTATTGTTGCCTTTTACAACTTAGGGTTGGATGTATTAAGCAGGGCCGGATACCGCTCTTGTTTGCGGAAAGATGCTTTGGAGTATTCAGAGAAGAAACCCGCCTTGCAATGCCGAAGACAATCTGCGCACCGGATATATCGTTATTGAAGCCTGGTTTAGGGGCTACTGAGGGAGTCCTGGACTAAGGGATCCTCGGGCGTCCGGGCTATGTGCTATGGGCCGGACTAATGGGCCGTGAAGATAGGAGATTAAAGACCTTTCCCCGTGTCTGGATGGCACTCTCCTTTGCGTGGGTGGAAAGCTTGGCACTCGGATCATGCACCTTCCTTTCTCTGTAAACCGACTCAGTACAACCCTAGATCCCTTCGGTGTCTATATAAATCGAAGGGTTTAGTCCATAGGGCAATCACAATCATACAGGCTAGACATCTAGGGTTTAGCCATTACAATCTCGAGGTAGATCAACTCTTGTAACCCCTATACTCATCAAAGTCAATCAAGCAGGAAGTAGGGTATTACCTCCATCAAGAGGGCCCGAACATGGGTAAACACGTGTCTCCTGTCTCCTGTGACCTTTGATCCTTAGATGCACAGTTCAGGACCCCCTACCCGAGATCCACCGGTTTTGACACCGACAGGCCTGCCCAGGGGGTAGGGCGCGCCCTCCACCCACGTGGATGGCTCGGGACTCTTCTGGCCCAACTCTTTTACTTTGGGGGCTTCTTTTGGTCCATCAAAAATCCACAAAAATTGGCTGGTCAATTGGACTCCGTTTGGTATTCCTTTTGTGTAAAACTCAAAAACAATGAAAAACAGAAACTGGCATTGGGCTCTAGGTTAATAGGTTAGTCCCACAAATCACATAAAATAGCATATAAATGCATATAAAACATCCAAGATGGATAATATAATAGCATGGAAATATCAAAAACTAAAGATACGTTGGAGACGTATCACATATCCACTATCATAATGAAAATAATACTAGCCACTAATATTACAATGGCAACATGATATCCATCAACTGCAGGTATAACTCCTAGTAATCCAAACAGTAGCATGGCAATAACAAGATCAAAAACAACTCCGAGAAAATGCCATGCACATAGTCATGTAGCTAAAGCAATACTTTAAATGAGTTCAAATAAAGAAACCATGTCACTGCATTGCAGTCATGCAAGTGGTGGGTGTGACTTGCCTGGGAGGGTGGAATCACCGGGAAGAAGTGCGAGAACTCACGAAAAGAATCGCCGAAAAATGTTCTCTCACGGAGGGGGCTGAATAAGGGCAGGGGCAAAATGGTCATTTTCAGAATGGCAAAACATGGTGAAAATGATTCCATTGGAACGGGTGAGGGAGTCCTCGATTAAGGGGTCCTCGGACAACCGGACTATATACATAGGCTAGACTGTTGGGCTATGAAGACACAAGATAGAAGACTTCGTCCCGTGTTCGGATGGGACTCTCCTTTGCGTGGAAGGCAAGCTTGGCGATTCGGATATGTAGATTCCTATCTCTATAACCGACCTTGTGTAACCCTAGCCCCCTCCAGTGTATATATAAACCGGAGGGCTTAATCCGTAGGACAAGAACAATCATAATCATAGGCTAGCTTCTAGGGTTTAGCCATTACGATCTCGTGGTATATCAACTCTTGTAATACTCATATCATCAAGATCAATCAAGCAGGAAGTAGGGTATTACCTCCATAGAGAGGGCCCGAACCTGGGTAAACACCGTGTCCCCGCCTCCTGATACCATCAGCCTTAGACGTACAATTTGGGACCCCCTACCCGAGAGTCGTCGGTTTTCACACCGACATTGGTGCTTTCATTGAGAGTTCCATTGTGTCGTCCACAGAAGGCTTGATGGCTCCATCAATCATCTACAACAACGCAGTCCAGGCGGAGATCTCCCTTCCTGGACAGATCTTCGTATTCGGCGGTTTCACACTACGGGCCAACTCGCTTGGCCAACTAGGGCAGATCGATAGCTACGCCCCTGGCCATCAGGTCAGATTCGGAAGCCTGAACTTTGTGGCCGATACCCGTGGAGACTTGATCTTCGACGTATTCGAGCCCCTGGCGGCTGCCCCCTGCCACCTCGATGAACATGACTTAAATATGTCATCTGGCAACACCCAGGAGATAACGCATGTAACCGCTCCGGCCCTAGATCCAGAACAGATCGCGTCGTCCGAAGGCGAGAAACCTAACCCCACCTCGGAGGCCGTGTAATCAGCGGCACTCGAGCCGGACACAGACCCAACTTCAAGCTGGGCCGGCATCACTGGAACCTCGGACTTATCTCCGGCTATAGGTTCTGGACCGCATAGATCCGCGTCCATCAAACCTGACTGGGCACCGATCTTGGAGTTCAGCTCCGCGGACATCTTCCAACACTCACCTCTAGGTGATGTGTTAAACTCATTAAAATCCCTCTCCTTGTTAGGAGACTCTCGGCTGAACTATGTCCGGCTCGAGTGGGAAGCGGACGACGTAGAACTTTGTTTCCCACCCACCACCCACTTGATAGCCACTATTGACGACTTAACCGACACGCTTGATTTCGACTCCAAAGACATCGACGGTATGGACGACGATGCCGGAGAGGAACAAGAACCACCGCCCACAGGGCGCTGGACAGTCACCTCCTCATAAGACATATACATGGTGGATACACCCAAAGAAAACAATGGCGATAAGAAAAAGGATACAGTTGAGGATAAGCCTCCTGAGAAGCAGTTCAAGCACCGACGTCAGCGGTGCCACTCCAAACCACGCCATGGTAAAAACAGCGATACCGACACAAGAGAAAATAATACCCCGGACAAGGCCAAAGACAATGAAGACCCCGCAAACCAAGCAATGGAGCAGGACGAGCGAGATGATGGCAAACACAATCCGGGGCCGCTATCCAACCAAAGCGATGCCGAAGATACCAATTATCAACCCGCCTCCGAAGAGGAGATTAGTCAGGGCGTCGATGAATTTATCGTCCCGAAAAAACCTTTGGAACAAAAGCGCCTCCATCAAAGACTTATCGCCACCGCGAGGAGCTTGAAGAAGCAGAAGCGGTGGCTTAAAGCCGCACAGGATACACTCAATGATAGATGGAATCAAGTGCTCAACACCGAGGAACAATACGGCGGTAATCGCCAAACAAAGAGCTATCCTAAGCGAAAACTGCTGCCCGATTTCGACGACGAGGCTATTGTGCCCATACCACTGAAAAACAATATGGCCGACAGGCCAGATCGACCACCTTGTGGTCGAGACAGAGCGGCTAGCAACGCCGCACACAAACCCGCACCCCCTCCCCGCAAAGGAAGGGAGGTTGCGACGCAGGACCATGAACATGATCTACGTGAGAACATGGACAGAAAGGCTAGTAGGACCAGGTCCATCTATGGATCCAGGGAACGTGCTCCTACAAAGGGCCATGGTTCTCAAACCAAATATGCCGGTCATTTACCAGTTCAGAGCCAACACCGAACATTACAACCATCGGACCCATGCCATGACACGGCCAAATACAGGGGTGCCGTGCACCCCCAGTGCTTCACCGATGAGGTGCTGGATAACGAATATCGAGGCATACCACGGGATGACAGACCCTGCGGTCTGGATAGAAGACTTCATTCTTCACATCCACATGGCTCGCGGAGATGATCTTCATGCCATCAAATACTTACCCCTCAAGCTTAAAGGAACAGCTCGACACTGGCTGAAAAACCTCCCCGAAAATTCCATTGGAAGCTGGGAAGAACTTGAGGACTCTTTTCGGGCCAATTTTCAAGGGACCTATGTTCGACCTCCAGATGCAGATTATCTAAGTCACATAATCCAACAACCTGGAGAATCAACCCGTAAGCTTTGGAATCGGTTTCTCACTAAGAAGAACCAAATCATCGATTGTTCGAACGTTGAAGCCTTAGCGGCCTTCAAACACAGTGTCCGGGATGAATGGCTAGCCAGACACCTCGGCCAGGAAAAGCCAAGGACAATGGCAGCCCTAACTACACTCATGACTAGCTTTTGCGCGGGTGAGGACAACTGGCTGGCTCGTAGTAGCACCAGCGATCCAGGCATATCTGAAGCCAGGGACGGCAATGGAAAGCCACGATGCAATAAAAACGAACATCGAAATAATGAAGAAAGCCTAGACAACACAGCGGTAAACGCCGGATTTAGGGGCTCCAGACCCGGTCAGCGGAAGAAGACATTTATAGGCAACAGTGACGGTCCATCCAGCCTGGATAAAATTCTAGGCATGCCCTGCCAGATTCACGGCACTCCCGATAAACCAGCTAATCATATCAACAGAGAATGTTGGGTCTTCAAGCAGGCCGGCAAGCTCAACGCCGAACACAAAGGGAAGGGACCTCAAAGCAGAGACAAGGACGAATCTCGCCAGCCAAACACGGGGGGACAAAAGAAACTTCTGCCGGAGATCAAAACAGTGAACATGATCTACGTCACTCATATCCCAAAAAGGGAGCGCGCAAAACGCACTCCGAGAAATCTATGCTATCGAGCTTGTCGCCCCCAAATTCAACCCATGGTCGGCCTGTCCGATCACCTTTGATCGCAGGGATCATCTGACTAGTATCCATCATGGGGGTTCGGCTGCCTTAGTGCTCAACCCAATAATCGACGGATATACCACCCTAACAGAGTTGTCATGGACGGCGGCAGTAGTCTCAATCTTATATATTAGGACACTCTCCGCAAGATGGGAATAGACCCGTCAACAATCAAGCCAAGCAGCACTACCATTAAAAGAGTTATACCGGGCATAGAAGGCCGCTGCACGGGCTCTCTAACATTGGAAGTCGTATTCGTCTCTCCTGACAACTTTCGAAGCAAAGAGTTAATCTTCGACATAACTCCGTTCCGAAGTGGCTATCATGCACTACTCTGAAGAACGGCCTTCGCCCGCTTTAATGTAGTCCCGAATTATGCTTATCTCAAACTCAAAATGCCTGGACCTCGTGGCGTCATTACGGTCAGTGGAAACACAGAGCGCTCCCTTCGTACAAAAGAATATACGGCGGCTCTCGCAATTGAAGCACAAAACGACCTCTTCAAACTGAATAGCTTATCGGTCATTGAGACCGTAGACACATCCAAACGGGTCCAGCGCGCACACAAGTGCGGCAGTTCAGATAAACCAGAGCTTGATTAGCAGACATGCCTCCACCATAATGAGATAGCACATGCGCCACGTATACATAAATGTACACTCAAAATTCCTTGGGTGGCGCCGGAGGCACACTGCGCACATAAAGTCCATAGTTCGGCTAGACCCTATTCGCACTCTAGAAGTTATATCTCACGTTTCATTAAAATGAACCAGCTTTATTTACGGCCACACTAGCTTCTTTCACCTGGCTTTTTCCCTTTTTTACAGATGGCCTCCACACTATACCCTTCAAGGACACTTCACAACGGAGAAAAAGAGGCAGACATGCAGCAGGGCCCCGCATTAAGGTTTCTTTTTTAGATGAAGACCATGTGTAAACCTTTTTTTATCTCTTTTTGTTTCATACTTTCCTAGCATATAAAATGTCCAAGGAGGTTATCGGCACTATCTATAAGAATACAGCTTGCCGCCTTAATGATGGAGGTTATAGAAGTAGCTTGATTCATAACGTGTGTGAAATTTTATTTTCTCACCACCCGCGCTCTTTCCCCACACCAGATTGCCACATGTGCCTTGAATCCAGGGTCCATTACCAGGGGCTGTATTCAGCCCGGTATATGGTTAAAAGTCCGAACACCTTAGGGAGTGTTCGGCGTCGCGAGTTTGGCCTTATATGCATCAGCTCCAAATCATGTCTTTGGTCAATAGTTGGGTTTCCCGGCTCCTGTGCTTGCTACCCTATGTTCGGCTATATTGGCTAGGGTAGTAAAGGGAGAACTACTACGTTGTGTCCTGGTTCTTCCAAATGAGCACCTCGGTAGAGAAAGCCGAAAACTGACTGTCATGATGTGGCAAGAGCTAGTCAACCACTCGATGACTCATTGGAATCCTCGTGATTCCTCCTGCATTAAGGAACGACCGATTTTCCATTCACGTATGAATAGCGCACTGTATTCGGACAACTGCGTACATACCAGGGGCTATATCGTAGCCCCACTGTCAAACTCCTATGGCTAAGTGAAAGTGTTAAAGCTTTATAGTCTGATTGCCTAGTTCACCGCATTGACACCTCCTTAAATGGAGCAAGACATTGGATTAAGCGTGATCAATTATTCTCCGAACACCCCCGCATTATATGCGAGGGGGCTGAAGCCGACGACTGCTAAACTTTCAGGTTATATATATACAAAATGGCTGCACAGGAGGCACTAAAATACTTTCTAGGCAAAAGTATAAATAAAGCCTTCATTTATCATAAGCATTGTTCCTACAATTTTGCTACATTTTACTCGAACATAATATCTTTCGAGCACTGACCCTCTATCAAGCAGGCACCCTCTAAGACTTCTTCAAAATAATTCTCTGGAGTGTCCTGGCCCTCAGGTGGACCCCTTGTTGCAATATCGGTGGCCTTCATCTTCGCCCAGTACGTCTTAATGCGGGCAAGTGCCATCCATGCGCCTTATATGCACGTTGACCGCTTGACAGCGTTGATATGCGACACCGCATGAACAAGTCGTTGCATCAAACCAAAATAACAATTCAGACTTGGTTCCTGTTGGTGTCGAAACAGGCAGATCTCGGGTAGGGGGTCCCGAACTGTGCGTCTAAGGTCGATGGTAACAGGAGGTGAGGGACACGATGTTTACCCAGGTTCGGGCTCTCTCTATGGAGGTAATACCCTACTTCATGCTTGATTAATCTTGATGATATGAGTATTACAAGAGTTGATCTACCATGAGATCGTAATGGCTAAACCCTAGAAGCTAGCCTATGATTATGATTGTGTATATCTATCGACTAGACTGGCCCTGGTTTATATAATGTACCAGAGGCCTAGGATAACAAGAGTCCTAGCTGAATACATCGGTGGGGAGGAGTCCTTGTCTTGATCACCAAGTATTGTGGAATCTTCCTTGTATGCGACAGCTGTCCGAACTGGCCCATGAGTATACGGCCAGGGAGGTCCTCGACCCAATCTATAAGATCGGGAGACGATGTGGTGAGTACCCCCTAGTCTAGGACACCATCAGTAGCCCCGTGAACCGGTCTTCAAGTTGGGGACTCTCCTCGATTCTTCTGAACTGTGCCTCATCTTCGATCGTCGGTCTTGAAAACTGGTTCAACAAATCTTCTCATCTTCGATCTTGAGGATCGGCAAAGTGCATCCTAAGTATTTACAAATCGGGTATCCGAGGAGCCCCTTTAAGTTTTCGGCCTTTAGCAATGCCTTGTTATTTTTATGCCACACCTCGGGTTTGAAGTTGTTCCCGGGCGGCAGTGTCCTCTTGCGTCCGAGCTCCAACGCCAGACTGCATTCGAAATATCTTTTGCAGTCGAGCACCAACTTCGGGCTGCTTCCGTGCTCCAACGCTGGAATGTATCCGAGCTCCACCGCCTGACTGTATCCAAATATTATTGTTACAGCCGAGCTCCAATGCCGAACTGCATTCGAGCTCCAACGCTGTATTATATCCGAGATGTCATAAATCAGCTTGGTTCAAAAAAGTTGAAGGAGTTTAGCCGAGCTTAATGCCGAAAATGCCCTCTATGGAACTAGCCACTGGTGCCCGAGCTTTATGCCAAAATGTTGTTTGAGGTGGTGCACCACCCCAACCGCGGGCTGATTTTTGACTTATGCAATTTATTCTCTGCCGAGATATAGAGCCAGTATAAGTATATATAGTAGCCCTCAAGGTGTATGTCAGTCTAAAACCCTAGATGCACCTGAAGGAAAACATGAAACCGTTGTTCCTGGTAGCCCCTGAGACTCAGGTCGATGCGCGAAATCGGCCCGAGGATCAACTCCTAGCTCGGTAGCATACGTAGGAATAGAAACACAGTGTAATATATTAGAGATAATAGTGATCAGCGAACGAGCCCCTCAGAGAGGGTCTTGTGAGGTTGCCGCAATATATTAGCTTGAACCCAGATAGGTCCAGATGGTACCTATTGTTGTCCGAAGACGTGTTTGCCCATAGTTCAGTCAAGCCAAACACTAAGCACTTTGAATTTTCTGCATTGAACAGGCAACGCAGTAGCCCCCGAGACACTGGTCAGGTGGCAACACCAGATCAGGGGATCGGTGTGCCCCTTTGTCACGCCCAATATGCGACCCTATCCAAAAGGAACTCGAAGGTCCTGCCAAGGATAGACCCGCATATTCAAACGCTTTTGCAAGGTGGATATCATCACATCAACATTACATAATAGATGGGGATACATACAAAAGGCAAACAATGCCTCACGAATACAACATCACAATACATAACAACATCATCCGACTACGGATGAAACACAAACAGAAACTCAAACGACATCCACCCTGCTAGCCCAGGCTGCCGACCTGGAACCTATCCCCTGATCGAAGAAGAAGCAGAAGAAGAACTCAACGCAAGCAAGCATCACTCTCGCGTCATGATCATCGCATGAACCTGTACCTGCAACTGTTGTTGTAGTAATCTGTGAGCCACGAGGACTCAGCAATCCCATTACCATGGGTATCAAGACTAGCAAAGCTTAAAGGGAAAGGAAGGGGTAAAGTGGTGAGGCTGCAGCAGCGACTAAGCATATATGGTGGCTAACATACGCAAATAAGAGCGAGAAGAGAGCAAGCGGAACGGTCGCCAACTAGTAATGATCAAGAAGTGATCCTGAACTCCTACTTACGTCAAACATAACCCAAAGACTGTGTTCACTTCCCGGACTCCGCCGAGAAGAGACCATCACGGCTACACACACGGTTGATGCGTTTTAATTCGGATCTGGTGTCAAGTTATCTACAACCGGACATTAACAAATTCCCATCTGCCTATAACCGCAGGAACGGCTTTCGAAAGATTATACCCTGCAGGGGTGTCCCAACTTAGCCCATGACAAGCTCTCGCGATCAACGAAGGAATAGACCTTCTCCCAGGAAGACCTGATCAGACTCGGAATCCCGGTTTACAAGACATTTCGACAATGGTAAAACAAGACCAGCAAGACCGCCCGATGCACCGACAATCCCGATAGGAGCTGCACATATCTCGTTCTCAGGGCAACACCGGATGAACACTACGTACAACTAAAACCAGCCCTCGAGTTTCCCCAAGGGAAATATAGGTGGTGGTGAGGCAAATGGTAAAATCAAGGTTGGGCCTTGCTGGAGGAGTTTTATTCAAAGTGAACTGTCAAGGGGGTCCCATAAATCACCCGACCGCATAAGGAACGCAAAATCCGGTAACATAACACCGGTATGACGGAAACTAGGGCGGCAAGAGTGGAACAAAACACCAGGCATAAGGCCGAGCCTTCCACCGTTTACCAAATATATAGATCCATTAATAATATAAGAGATATTGTGATATCCCAACCAAAATCCTGTCCACCATGGAGCAATCTTCAACTTCACCTGCAACTAGCAACGCTATAAGAGGGTCTGAGCAAAGCGGTAACATAGCCAAACAACGGTTTGCATAGGAAAGGTGTCAAAGGTTAGAGGTTCATGGCAACATCGGATGGCTCGACAAACAAATGATAGGTAGCGCGGCAAAGCGATAGAACGAAGCAACTAGCATAGCAATGATAGTAGTGAGATCCAGGGTAGCGGTCATCTTGCCTGAAATCCCGCTAGGAAGAAGAACGGGTCCATGAAGAAGACGAACGGGAGTAGTCCAACGAATCCTCACAATCGCAACATTACCGGAACTAAGAAGCAACACCGGAAAGAAAAAACAACATGGTAAACGCACAATCATAATCATGGCATGATGCACAATCAAGTATGATGCATGTCCGGTTTAAAGAGGCATGGCATGGCAAACTTCAACACACAATACTACAAATTAAGTGGAGCTCAATATGCAAAACACCACATCAATTATTTAGTTCACTCCCGGTTAGGTACACAACAATATTAAATGTTGATTAACATGGCAAGAGGTGAAGTATAACCAAACTACCTATCTAGGCAATTTTAAATGAGGCCGGAAGTAACAAACAACAATTCCGAAAAATCCCCATATGCAAATTATGGATTTGGTACTGTTCTGCCCTAAACACAATTTTAATGTTGTTAAACAGGAAAATAAAGTGCACCATGTTAAACTAGGCATTTTTCCACCCCATTTACATATAAAGTTTATTAAAATCCGAGCTACGGTTATTTAGTTATGAAATAAGTCATTTTAACATGGCATTTTAGCAAATTAATGCAAACAGCAATTTAAACATTTTAAACATGGATGAAAATGGCATTTTATTAATCTACACAATTTTCTGAGCATTTTACATATATAAAAAATTTTGATATGATGCACGGTTGATGAGTTATTAAATGCATGAACTCTAGGGACTTTTCTGCAAATCTGTAATTCCCTGGATAATTAGTAAAATCGCTGAACAGGAAAAAAACACTATGTGGGCCTAATCTGAACAGAGCTGGGGCTGCTCACCCATGGGCTCTTGGGCCGGCTCGGGGGAGGGGCTGGCAGGCCACGGGGAAGATGGGCCAGGGCGCTGGCCCACGCGCTGGGCCGCAGTCAACGCGAGCGGGACGAGCGGGCTGCTCCTGCTCGCTGAAGAGGAAGCAGAGGCCATGGCGAGGCTTGACGGAGGCAGCGGGAAGAGGGAAGCTGGCGGCGGGGCGAGGGATGGCCGGAGGAAGCCAGATCCGGTGAGGGGAGGCCGGATCCGGGCGTCGGGGATCCGTTCCCGGCGAGGGCGGCGGCAGGGGAGCCTTGGGCGGCGACGAAGGACATGGCGGCAGCGGCCTGCGAGGAGAAGAGAGAGAGCGAGGTGAGCACGAGAAGGGGAGGAGTAGAAGGTAGAGAGGAGGAGGCGGGGCTCCGGCCTGGCGAAGCTTCGGCGGCGGCGGCGCGGTTGCCGGAGGGACGCAAGACGGCGACGGGGCCGGGCGGACGCGGGCGCCGGTGACGAACGACGAGGTACCGGGGTCGGGCGAGGGAGCAGGGACGGGCGCGGGTGAGCGCTCGGGAGGGCGGCGGCGCGCGGGCTCCCTCCGGGCCCAGATCTGGCCCGGGGCGGGCCTGGACGGGCTGGAGCGGGCCAGCGGCGGAGGAGGCTGAGGGGGAGGCGACGTGGAGGCTTCCGGTTGGGCGAGGGAGGCTGCACAGCGGCGGATGGCCAATGGGAGGAGGCCAAGTGGCAGGGAGGAGGTGGGGCGGTGCGGATCCTGAGGAGGGGGGAGGCTAGAGGTAGGTGGAGGGGGGTTAGGCTGCCTAAAATGGACAAGGGGTGTCCATATATAGCAAAATTGCTAGGGTTTGGGGGGTTTTGGGGGCTTCCGGAGCCCTCTGATCAAGATCCGACGGATCTGATCGCGGGGGGGGGGGGGGTAGGCAGGCCTAGGTGGGCTATGAAGAGAGACTTGGGCTAAGGGGAGAGAATAGAAATGCAGCCCGGCGGTAGTTTCGGAGACTGAAACATCCGACGATTAAACCGGCAACAGTGCCGCTACGCATGACGGTTGGGCTATCAAATGGACTCCGAATGCGACGAAACTTGATAGGCGGCCTGTCTATACTATAATAAGACCGCACGACAAGTTGCAACCCATTCCGAGAACATTTTTATGCCACTTATAAAATAATATTTCGGAGGTGCCGCGGGCGCGTGCGAGTGTGTCTGGGCTCGAAACGGACAACGGAGAGAACCGGCGGAACCTGAACGGATGCAAGTTTTATGAAAACGATGCCGATGCAATGCAGATGATGTTATGAGATGAGATGCATAACAAGAACAAAATGCAAAACAACAGACAAAAATCCAACCACGAAGGAAATAATAAAGCACATCTCCAGAAAAGGCAAGAGTTGGAGTTACGAATATGGAAAGTTGTATCCGGGGCGTTACAACACTCCACCACTACGAGAGGATCTCGTCCCGAGATCTAGGATGGCACCGGAGGGAAAAGGAAGAGGAAGATAAGTGGTAAAACTAAGTTGCTTCTTCGACCAATGAGTGAAACCACGAACCTTGAGAGGTTGAGCAAAATGAAAGAAAGAAAACAACGAAGATGAACGAGATTGCAAACAATCCATTAGAAAAGAGGAACAAGGAACATTACGATAACTTGAAGGTTGCAAAGACATGAATGACGAGCACAATGGACAAGAAGAAATTGAAACCACTCTGGTTGAAACGAGATAAGAATGAATAAGAATGATATAATTTGGACAGCACTCCGACTGTAAATGGAAGAAATTGAACATGAACTTGACAAGATGAGAGGATACTTGATGAAATCAACAACACACTGCCTCCGGAACTATTGAAAAAAATGGCACAAGGGGTAAGAAAGATTTCAGACAGCACTCCGGTTGAAAAGAGAAGCAAAACTTGATAAGATGAAAGAGCTTGAATGAGAACACAACACTCTGGTTAAATGGATAAGCACGAAAAGAACATGATCTTGCCAAAACAAGATGATGAGTGAAAAGAGCAACATCACAATGCCTCCGGAAGAAAGAATAGAAGCTAGATTGTTGGGATAAAGGGACGGAGAAGAAAATGACAATTTCTGCCACAAATGAGCTTGGAAAGCACCCTTCGAAGAAGGATTGAATGGAGTTGTTGGAAAATCAACAACAAAAAACACAAGTTTGTAGTGGGCTTATGGAAAACTTCCCAAAATTGAGGCAAAATTCTGCCACTAACGGAAACAATTGCCTGTTTGAGATCAAAGAAGAGATGAAAACTTCTTTCGCCGAGAAGAGAAGGAGAAACTTGGATCAATGATAAGTACCACAAATAGCAACATTCCCAATGGAAGGCTTTAGGTGAAATCTATACCAAGATAACTCCAAAGAAGAGATTGATGGATTTAAAATACCTCATTCTTGAGAACATATGAATCATGAAACATGAAGGAAATTGTCAAGAGTGACATAACACCACCTCAAAAGATAAGGTAGAAAGAATTGCACTTTGGAATGCAAGATGAAGAATACTTGAGCTCCTCAAAACAAGACATGTGTTGAGCACCATGTTTATTTTAGAGTATAGCTTAGCGGGTCATAACTTCGAGAGAAATCTTGAAGAACAATTGAAGAATGAAAGGAATCCTTGCTGAACCACCATGTAGAGACTCCATGAAGAACTCCGGTAATAAAAAGGATGATAAAAAGAAAAAGAAGTTGGAAACACAAGGTGAAGCCTTGCGATGATTTAGATGGAGCTTCGCGATGATATAACCGAGAGAACTTGGAACTTCGGAAAGAAAAGATGAATACTAGAACCGAGAATTACTTCATCATGAACAATCTCCGGAAGAAAAGAATTAATCGCTTGGATGAAACAAGAATAAGAATTATGTCATGCCTATCCTTCACCAATTTAAATTGATGACAAACAACGGATTTGGCATACTACTTATTCTCGTAAAAAGGATCAAGATAGATATGGCGCAAACTTGAGAAGGTCTTGAACGACCACCAGAAGGATTGAAACAACAAAAGAACGAGTGAATTGATACGATAACGAAGGAAGAGAAATCTGGAACGAACCACCGTAAGAATTGAAAATGTGATTAGCAAAGGCACAATTCACCGGGAAGAATTGGAAAACGAATGAATTGACTTCAGGGGATTTAGATACAAGAGAACGAGGAGGCCATGAGCTTATTAGAGGATATTTGAACGAATCACCGGTAAGATTTGGAGAACAAGAGTTGAAGGTTGAGAATGAGTAATATTTAGAAATGATGGCATTCGGATTATCAAGAAAGGAAGCAACTCCTGAAATGCATCAGATGGTTGAAAAGAATTCTCACAATCAAAAACAATTATGAGAGGATGACATAAGCTAGAACTATGAATCTTCAAGAGAATGGCCAAGATTTAGAGGAAAAACTCTTCTTCGGTCTTCAAATGTTGAGAATGATGATGAGAACCACCCTGAATTGTTGAGATACTCCGAGAGAATTAAAAGAGGAAAGGTTGAGCCAAAGATGAAAAGAATTTGAAAACGGCCTTGGAGAAGGCATGTGACTGATGAAAATTCATTCTTACGTCAAACTCGAAAAGAATTAGGAATGGCTCCAGAATAATTAGAAGAGTCAGGTAAGATCCTGGGAAAAGACCTGTGGGTTAGGGCCCACTCAAAATATACACCGTTGGAAATGATTTTAAAGAGAGGTTGCGCCGGTTGAATTAAATAGCGTGAATGAGATAACAACCTCAAAATATCTTGAACGGATTGAGAATGGAAACAAAAGTCTTGTGAAATATCTTCAGCACTCCAGGACAAAAGAATAGCGAGAAGTGAATGATAAAGAGGTGCACCGGCATGGGATAGCATTTGAAACGAGGAAAGGGATATGACCAACACCAAAAGCTTGAATTAAATCCACCGGAAAAGAATACGAGAATGAAGATTGATGAACTTGTAGCTCGTGAGCAACTTCACGAGGGATCACCGGATCAGAACATTGATTGAAAAGAATGAAGAGACTTCACATGAGTAAATGGATACTTAATTAAAATATATGAGTCCTTGCAGAAAAAGGGTGGGAGGGCGGGAAAACAAAGACAACTTGGGACGGATGAAACAAACACCGTTGAGAAAACTTATAATTGATCTCGCAAATATTGAAATGATTGGATCCACTTGAAGAGAAGCACACCGGTTGGAAAAGAATTAACATGACGACCTCGATGATCAAGAAGGATTAGTATTCACATAGCAATATGAGAACACCGTTTAGGAAAGGTATGGATTCAGCATTTGACTTCGAAGCAACTCAAATGCCACAAATAAAACAAAACAAAGGATTTGGCTTGCAGAATAAGCCGTAACAAACATATGATAGAGATTTCGTCCGAAATTTTCGTGGTGGGGCCCACACGGGCTCGATTGTACAGCACCATCATGTACAAGGCAGTGCACATGACATACGAAGTGTCCCCGAACCAGCATAGCCAAGGGTTCTTTAAGACACAATGAGACCACTGTAAAAACGACCGTGGAAAGGCGGACCACTAGACGTCGAACCCCAATCTCATATCATGCATCTGTCGAAAAGATATTCTAGGAGCTACTTGAATTCCCACCTATAAAACTCCCGAAACTTTCTGGTTATGCAATCTGGTGTTGGGGATACAGGGGAAGCAATATATCTCACCCAAACTAACAATCCCTACATCCAGCTGTATCCATCCGTCAACACATAACCAAGAAACCTTCGGAAATCGTGTACCTCGACCTTCGAAAAGCATCCGTTATACGAGTTATGGCAATACTCCTGAACTCCCCAGTACTGGGTGACATCGAGGTTATCTCACCAACAACTGCATAAAAGAGATTTTCGATGTCGGCAAAACTCAGGTATTCCAGAACTGCAACGATAAAATTGTGACGACAACACCTCAGAGCTCAACTCCCCGGGTCAAAGCCACATAAATAGACAGGAGGCACCAAGAACAATGTTCTCGTCACAAAACCATCGGAACGATTCCAAGATACCCGCGTGATCCTAAAAAAATTTAGTGAAATTTGAGGAGAGGAAAGACAAAACATCTACGTCAGGAGACCTCACCAGAGCGACGAAGTGGGCTGAGGAGTAAAAAGAATCCTACTCTCCGATATATATAATCCTAAGACTCAAAATAGTTTTTTTCTAGACTCAACAACGGCCAACAATCAAGGGGGATCCTAAGGTCGGTCGAGGCTCTGATTACCAACTTGTTACGCCCAATATGCGACCCTATCCAAAAGGAACTCGAAGGTCCCACCAAGGATAGACCCGCATATTGAAACGCTTTTGCAAGGTGGATATCATTACATCAACATTACATAATAGATGGGGATACATACAAAAGGCAAACAATGCCTCACGAATACAACATCACAATACATAACAACATCATCCGACTACGGATGAAACACAAACAGAAACTCAAACGACATCCACCCTGCTAGCCCAGGCTGCCGACCTGGAACCTATCCCCTGATTGAAGAAGAAGCAGAAGAAGAACTCAACGCAAGCAAGCATCGCTCTCGCGTCATGATCATCGCATGAACCTGTACCTGCAACTGTTGTTGTAGTAATATGTGAGCCACGAGGACTCAGCAATCCCATTACCATGGGTATCAAGACTAGCAAAGCTTAAAGGGAAGAAGGGGTAAAGTGGTGAGGCTGCAGCAGCGACTAAGCATATATGGTGGCTAACATACACAAATAAGAGCGAGAAGAGAGCAAGCGGAACGGTCGTCAACTAGTAATGATCAAGAAGTGATCCTGAACTCCTACTTACGTCAACCATAACCCAAAGACCGTGTTCACTTCCCGGACTCCGCCGAGAAGAGACCATCACGGCTACACACACGGTTGATGCGTTTTAATTCGGATCTGGTGTCAAGTTATCTACAACCGGACATTAACAAATTCCCATCTGCCTATAACCACAGGCACGGCTTTCGAAAGATTATACCCTACAGGGGTGTCCCAACTTAGCCCATGACAAGCTCTTGCGATCAATGAAGGAATAGACCTTCTCCTAGGAAGACCCGATCAGACTCGAAATCCCGGTTTACAAGACATTTCGACATTGGTAAAACAAGACCAGCAAGACCGCCCGATGCGCCGAAAATCCCGATAGGAGCTGCACATATCTCGTTCTCAGGGCAACACTGGATGAACACTACGTACAACTAAAAACAGCCCTCGAGTTTCCTCGAGGTGGCGCTGCAAGTGGCTCTGGTTCGGACCAACACTTAGACAAGCACTGGCCCGGGGGGGCTGTAATAAAGATGACCCTTGGGTTAATTACTCCCAAGGGAAATATAGGTGGTGGTGAGGCAAATGGTAAAACCAAGGTTGGGCCTTGCTGGAGGAGTTTTATTCAAAGCGAACTGTCAAGGGGGTCCCATAAATCACCCGACCGCGTAAGGAACGCAAAATCCGGGAACATAACACCGGTATGACGGAAACAAGGGCAGCAAGAGTGGAACAAAACACCAGGCATAAGGCCGAGCCTTCCACCCTTTACCAAATATATAGATGCATTAATAATATAAGAGATATTTTGATATCCCAACCAAAATCCTGTCCACCATGGAGCAATCTTCATCTTCACCTGCAACTAGCAATGCTATAAGAGGGGCTGAGCAAAGCGGTAACATAGCCAAACAACGGTTTGCATAGCAAAGGTGTCAAAGGTTAGAGGTTCATGGCAACATGGGATGGCTCGACAAACAGATGATAGGTAGTGCAGCAGAGTGATAGAACGAAGCAACTAGCATAGCAATGATAGTAGTGAGATCCAGGGTAGCGGTCATCTTGCCTGAAATCCCGCTAGGAAGAAGAACGAGTCCATGAAGGAGACGAATGGGAGTAGTCGAACGAATCCTCACAATCGCAACATTACCGGAACTAAGAAGCAACACCAGAAAGAAACGAACAACATGGTAAACGCACAATCATAATCATGGCATGATGCACAATCAAGTATGATGCATGTCCGGTTTAAAGAGGCATGGCATGGCAAACTGCAACACACAATACTACAAATTAAGTGGAGCTCAATATGCAAAACACCACATCAATTTAGTTCACTCCAGGTTAGGTACACAACAATATTAAATGTTGATTAATATGGCAAGAGGTGAAGTATAACCAAACTACCTATCTAGGCAATTTTAAATGAGGCCGGAAGTAACAAACAACAATTCCGGAAAATCCCCATATGCAAATTATGGATTTGGTACTGTTCTGCCCTAAACACAATTTTAATGTTGTTAAACAGGAAAATAAAGTGCACCATGTTAAAATAGGCATTTTTCCACCCCATTTACATATAAAGTTTATTAAAATCCGAGCTACTGTTATTTAGTTATGAAATAAGTCATTTTAACATGGCATTTTAGCAAATTAATGCAAACAGCGATTTAAACATTTTAAAAATGGATGAAAATGGCATTTTATTAATCTACACAATTTTCTGAGCATTTTACATATATAAAACATTTTGATATGATGCACGGTTGATGAGTTATTAAATGCATGAACTCTAGGGACTTTTCTGCAAATCTGTAATTCCCTGGATAATTAGTAAAATCGCTGAACAGGAAAAAAAAACTATGTGGGCCGAATCTTAACAGAGCTGGGGCTGCTCACCCATGGGCTCTTGGGCCGGCTCAGGGGAGGGGCTGGCAGGCCACGGGGAAGATGGGCCAGGGCGCTGGCCGACGCGTTGGGCTGCGGTCAACGCGAGCGGGACGAGCGGGCTGCTCCTGCTCGCTGAAGAGGAAACAGAGGCCATGGCGAGGCTTGACGGCGGCGGCGGGACGAGGGAAGCCGGCGGCGGGGCGAGGGATGGCCGGAGGAGGCCAGATCCGGTGAGGGGAGGCTGGATTCGGGCGTCGGGGATCCGTTCCCGGCGACGGCGGCGGCAGGGGAGCCTCGGGCATCGGCGAAGGACATGGCAGCGGCGGCCTGCGAGGAGAAGAGAGAGAGCTAGGTGAGCACGAGAAGGGGAGGAGGAGAAGGTAGAGAGGTGGAGGCGGGGCTCCGGCCT
Source organism: Triticum aestivum (assembly GCF_018294505.1). Lineage (NCBI taxonomy): Eukaryota > Viridiplantae > Streptophyta > Magnoliopsida > Poales > Poaceae > Triticum > Triticum aestivum. The sequence goes on from NC_057801.1 coordinate 658,729,780, forward strand.
GGCGAAGCTTCGGCGGCGGCGGCGCGGTTGCCGGAGGGACGCAAGACGGCGACGGGGCCGGGCGGACGCGGGCGCCGGTGACGAACGACAAGGTACCGGGGTTGGGCGAGGGAGCAGGGACGGGCGCGGGCGAGCGCTCGGGAGGGCGGCGGCGCGCGGGCTCCCTCCAGGCCCAGATCTGGCTCGTGGCGGGCCTGGACGGGCTGGAGCGGGCCAGCGGCGGAGGAGGCTGAGGGGGAGGCGACGTGGAGGTTTCCGGTTGGGCGAGGGAGGCTGCACAGCGGCGGCTGGCCAATGGGAGGAGGCCAAGTGGCAGGGAGGAGGTGGGGCGGCGCGGATTCTGAGGAGGGGGAGGCTAGAGGTAGGTGGAGGGGGTTAGGCTGCCCAAAATGGACAAGGGGTGTCCATATATAGCAAAATTGCTAGGGTTTGGGGGGTTTGGGGGGCTTCCGGAGCCCTCTGATCACGATCCGACGGATCTGATCGCGGGGGGGGGGGGGGGTTAGGCAGGCCTAGGTGGGCTGTGAAGAGAGACTTGGGCTGAGGGGAGAGAATAGAAATGCAGCCTGGCGGCAGTTTCGGAGACCGAAACGTCCGACGATTAAACCGGCAACAGTGCCGCTACGCATGACGGTTGGGCTATCAAATGGACTCTGAACGCGACGAAACTTGACAGGCGACCTGTCTACACTATAATAAGACCGCACGACAAGTTGCAACCCATTCCGAGAACATTTTTATGCCACTTATAAAATAATATTTCGGAGGTGCCGCGGGCGCGTGCGAGTGTGTCTGGGCTCGGAACGGACAACGGAGAGAACCGGCGGAACCCGAACGGATGCAAGTTTTATGAAAACGATGTCGATGCAATGCAGATGATGTTATGAGATGAGATGCATAACAAGAACAAAATGCAAAACAACAGACAAAAACCCAACCACGAAGGAAATAATAAATCACATCTCCGGAAAAGGCAAGAGTTGGAGTTACGAATATGGAAAGTTGTATCCGGGGCGTTACACCCTTTAATATCTATAAATAATGAGCGCCAAGCCAAGTAGCCCCCGAGCCTTAATGTGGGCACAGGTGGCTGAATTAAGGATCGATATCCATAGTAAAATCACAGATTATGTGTAATGATTCTATGTATCCAAGTACTCTGCATCATTAATGCTTGAATCCGTATTGTACAAAAACTTTGTTGACTGATCATCGGCTTCAACCTCTTCGACAAGTAGCCGAGGAGTGTTTTCCTACTTTATAAAGTCGTTTATAAGGGCAAAGATTTATGGAAAACAAGGCAATCCGGCCATACGGTTTTATAAACAAGGGTACACGAAGAGATATGTTATATTACTTAATGTAAGAAACATCTTCCAAAAAAATAGTCCCGCTATCGGTTCCTTTCTTTGGGTCGTCATGCTTATCATGATCATGAAACCTCACCTCCGATCAATGTGGGAAGAAAATATTGAGGATTTAGTTCGGGGAAAGTTCTCGAATTCTATGGTATTAATGAACCAAAAATTTTACTTCCGTCGTTGCCGACCAATGTGATCCTTTAAGATTGCTAGCTTTCGGCTTCACCCAGTCTGATGTACTAACTTGGATGACCTGGTAGTAACAATCACAGAGGTACTCCCTTTACCGCCTAGCCGAAAAATCGAGAACATAGGGGTAAGCACAGGAGCCAAGCAACCCAGCTTGGCCAAAATCTTAAGTCAAATTGATGCATATATAGCAATATCCGAAAATGTTTGTGCCGAATCTCTAAAGGTGTCCGGCGTTTGCACTGCGAGACTTATGATGAAAAGTGAAAACACACAAATAGTTTAAAAGTGTCGTAGGCTTGGAAAACCAAAAAACATCAGTAGAAACTTGACGTCCGAACAAGATCAAGTGTTCGGTACAAATCCGAAAATTGGAAAAAAATTGTGCTTCTGTCGTGTTTTAACATGACACATCCGATCTCAAGACTTCACGCGGGCTAGCCTACGGCTTCAAGCTCCTTATCCCAAAGTCGGAGTACTTCTCCGAGGCCAGTTTAGCGAACTAAACTCGAGCGGCCTTTAGAGAGAAGACATGCTATACGGCTATTGACCATACACTCAAGTCGAAAAAAGGAGCGGTAGAAAAAGACTTTGCAACGACCAAGAAGAAAACAGATTTACTATAAAATAGCTCATATAAATTTAAGAACCCCCAAGTGACTTGGGTAAAAGAATTTTATGTATAATGATTGTATGTACCGAGGTACTTATATTATATCTGTGTTCACCTGAACTTTAAATGCGCCTTAACCGACTGTCGGCTTCTCCCTCTTTGGTCAAGTGTCGAAAAGTGTTATGTACTCTACCTATCGAGAATATCGACGGTGTTTCCGATAACCATGCAATCAGAACATAAGGTTGTAACAAACAAAGCGTGCTCAGGGAACTTATGCTATATTACTAACGAACTGTAAGAAGCATCTCCAAAGAAAATAGTACCCCCACCGATACCTTTCTTCGGTTGCTCATTGTTACAATGAGACTTGTGCAATAGATTTTTTGTACTCATGAGTTCCGTTGTGTACAATCCATGATTGAAAACAATAAGAGCGCTAGCTTTCGGCTTCACCCAGTCTGAGGTCCAAGCTCGGATGACCCGATTGTGACAATCGCAGAGGTGCTCCCTTTACTCCCTAGCCGAACAATCGGGAATATAGGGGTAAGCACAGGAGCAAGGCAACCCAGCTTGCGGAACACTAAAGTCAATATGGTCCATATTGTGGTATAATACCCAAACAAGGAATGAAGCCATACAAGTATAATCATATGCAAGAGGAAATGCTTCATAAAGGAAGCCCCCAAGTAAACGGGGTATTTGAATTTGTGTGTCACAAACAAAGTTATGACAAGGAACTTTTTCACAAACAACTTTTTGCCAAAAAAGTATAATGCTTGGTCAAACCGAACGAAATTTATAACTGAAAGCTTCTGAGCATAAAAGCGACTTAGCTGGTTAATGTGCTCGGTGTTGACGACGCGATTCGGGCTTGTGGCGGGACGAAGACGCCCATTGATCTGTGACAGATCCGACAAGGTTCGCAGTCCTCGGCATTGCCGAGGTGTCATCCCCCAAGCCCGAGGTGTCCGAGCAAGGAGTTCGGCACTCCGGAGTAGTGACCGCATAACGCAGTCAAAATCGATTACCTGCACACATAAAACAGTGTGGTCCAGGAAATAATA